>NC_042626.1:11096612-11406630 GCF_901001135.1 Rhinatrema bivittatum | reverse complement strand
CCCCCCCCCCCCCCCACCCATGTCCATGCCATTTACTGCAAACACATAGGTAGAGATGGAATAGAGAAAGAAGCATCTCTTTTACCTATGAGCCAACCGTCACAGTAGAGGCCATCCTTAAAGTTTTCATACAGGCCTGATTGCCTAAGTATAAAGGAATCGTGCGTGGCTCTCGGGTACCTGACCACCACGTTGAGGATGCGCATTCAAATGTCACAGACTTGCACGTTGAGGGAGTAGAAGCGCTTTCTGTTGCGGAAGATCGCCTCCCTGTCACAGGGTGGGATGATGGCTACGTGAGTGCAGTCAATAGCTCCCAAAACATTTGGAAAGAAAGCTATGGCATAAAAGCCTCTCTTCAATTCCATCAAGTCCTGCCTGTCCCAAGGAAATGCTATGTAGCAATTCATGCGGTCAGATACAGCTGTTATGACTTGGTCCAGACAGCAGGAAAAAATGGTTTGGGACATTCCCCTCATGACCCCTACTGTCGTTTGGAAAGAGCCGGAAAGATGCACTCCCTGTAACTCCTCTGCCATGCTCGCCTGCATGCCATGGGCCCCGACCCTCTCCCTGAGGGGCCAGTGGCTCGGGCTCCGGTGCAGGGTCTTTCCTAGGAGGGGTTGGAACTTCCTTTGCCTGTTCTTGTGGTTGTTGTTGTTCTTGTTGCTGTCTGCAGAGAGCCTCCTGAAGCATCCAGTATCCCCCAACAAATAAACTTGCCACAAACATTATGGGTTTAGGAAGACTGGTCAGGTAACAACAGGTGTTTTTATTGGTCCAGGAGGGCCTAGTAGGAGTGTCTGATAGAATATCTCTTTTTATTGTGTGCAATAACTGATCCTTGATAACAGCCGCGGGTGCGCAATAAACATTTTTTCCCCTTGCACCGCAAAAAAAAAGGTGTAGTTATTTCTGTTTTAGTGTGCGTTACGCTATTGCAGATTGCGGTAGGAATTCTTAATTTGCATTAATTCTTCCCACATGCATACTAAATTTAAAATTTGCATGCTAACTTGCGTTGCATTATTTATCGCACACACAACATACATTAGACCCCATTTAATGCACATTCAGGCCCTATCGTACTTTGATGAATGACCCAGTTAGCTGGCTAAGTCTACTCAAGCCAAAGAGATGTCCTATAGTTAGTTGGCTATAGTTAGCCAGCTATATTCAATAATGAATATACTTCCAAAGTCAGCCAAATAAATTTATCCCGCCAACTTTGCTATCTGGACTGTGTCTCAGTATGGACTTCTTTATGTTCTACCTCAGGCCCTGCGATCAGCCAATAAGAAGCAATTCATAATTCCTTATTTTATAAATTATAGACTACAAACAAGAAGTCAGTCCTTTTTAGTTGCTGGCCTCCCACTCTGGAACAGCCTTTCTTCTTGCCTCAGACAAGAATCTGGCTTATCTTGAAAGAAACTGAAAATTGCTTTATTTGCAGGTTTGTACTTAAATCCTCATCTCTATTTTCACTGTTCCATAGCTTTTTTTTTTAAATGATTTTATTGATGATATTTTTTAATGTAACATTGCTGTTATTTTAATTGTCATGGATGGTTTGGTTTATCTCAATGTTTTATGCTGTTATTGTAATCCACCTTGTGCAATGTAATGTTTTATTGTTATGTTGATGGCTTTGTGTGTTTTATGAATGTGTTCACTGTAAACCACACTGAATCATGAGAAGATGTGGTATATAAGATTTTTAACTAAATAATTGGATTAGCATAGAATAGAAATATTTAAATTAAATAAATATTTTGTAAAGATGATGCAGGGCTCCATATTGAGGACAATTTGTGATGTATTTTTATTCAGAATGATGAATTAAGCTAGATGTTAATTGCATTAGTGCTGATTCTTAAAAAGCTAACCCATCATAAATAAACTCCCTGTTTCTGATCTGCAACAAATCCATAAAGACCACTAATAACTCAGAAGTCAAAGGTTAGCAAATCTATTACAGTTTTCCACAGTAGGTATATGTAATGAAGCATTAATTGCACCTGATTATTGGTTTTTGATTTGGTGATATTCTGCATTTTAATAAATATTTACTACAAATTACAGAGTGCTATTATGCTTCTAAAATGGAAAACGAAATGGAAATTGCACTTTACAAAACTGGTACCAAGCTCGGGATATCCTAATGTATGCCACAGTTTTCTTGGCGATGATTTGTTGTAATCATTTTATGAATGGTTAATATAACAAAACTATGCTACTTAAAAGGGAGAAATATCAAATAAAGCTCATCTAAATATGCACTCTACATACTGTATACTGCACTGTTTAAATTCAGCTCCTTTGACTTTTTGACCAAGAGCATCATTGCATATTTTGGGAATCTTTCTTTTGGAAACCTATCCATATTAATGCTCCTTTGAATGGAAATTCAGATATCATTCTGAACATAAATTATTTAAGTCCTCCTGTTGCACTCAGGTTACACTTCTTTCAAAAAACATTTGTACCAATTTATGGTGAAGTGTTACTTGCTGATCTAATAACAAATACAAATTTCCTTGCCTTAGCTGATTTTTTATTACTTTTAGAGTTTCTATTTCCATCTTAGCCGTCTCTTCATTTTGCTTACTTGCCTAAAACACAAAAGAAGAATGTTAGACTCTTGTACAAAATATTATCCTGGATTTCAAATAGTCATAACAATTCTCAGAAATACGCTCATTTTCTTGCCAATCGGGTTTTATGATTTATGTTTATGTCTAGTTTGTGTTATGTTAATTTTTTAATTAATTGCTTACGTTCTTCTCTGTAAACTGCTTTGTAACCTTTTGGTAGAGGCGTTTAATAAATAAATACATAAATAAAGGGATCAGTTTTCAAAGGGTTTAGGCTCCTAGAGGTCCATATTCAGACACAGTCCGGCTAGCAAAGTTAGCCGAATAAACTTATTTGGCTAACTCTGGAGGTATATTCGATACTGAAACTGCACTATTGAATACAGCCAGCTATCTTAAGTTAGCCGCCTAACTATAGCTGCCTAACTTTAGGACAGCTCTTTGGCCCGACCAGACTTAGCCAGCAAAATCATCTGGCTATCTCTGAATATTGGAGTTACCCAGTTAACTTAGCCAGCTAACTCAACTCCTCCCGGTTATACCTCCAGAACACATGGAACTTAGGTGGCTAAATTCTAGCTTATTAGGCAGCTAGAATTTAGTCAGATATGTGCCCAGATACTCATTTAGCTGGCTAACTTCTGAGCGACAGAGCAGTCTCCCTGCTCTTGATTTGTTCTGGATTTCAGTGGATCGCTGTTTACAGTGGTGGTCATTTTGAGATTTTTCTTAACTTCTGAGTTAGCCAGCTAAATTCTTGTGAATATGGACCTGACACTTTTGGAGTTAGGCTCTTAATGTGGCAAAAGTATGCAGGGATGTCCATGTGGCGGCCCTGCAAATCTCTTGCGGAGAAACCGATTGACTCTCCGCCCAGGAAGTGGCTTGAGAACGCAACGAATGAGCCTTTAGGGCCTCCGGAACTACCCGACCTTGGCAAAGATAGGCCGAGGAAATCGCCTCCTTCAACCACCGCGCAATAGTGGTCTTAGAAGCTGGTTTTCCCCGATTGGGACCACTCCAGAAGACAAAAAGGTGGTCGGAGACCCGAAAGTCATTGGTGACCTGGAGATACCGGAGTAGAACTCGTTTGACATCAAGTTTACGAAGATCGCCTTCTGCAGTACCTGCAATCTCCTCTGGGGAGAATGCTGGAAGCTCCACTGACTGGTTGACATGGAAGGTGGAGACAACCTTCGGCAAGAAAGAAGGCACCATCTTGAGAGAAATACCTGAATCGGAGAAACGCAAGAAAGCTTCCCAACAGGACAATGCTTGGATCTCGGAAACCCGCCAAGCCGAGGAGATAGAAACAAGAAAAACTGTTTTGAGCGTGAGGTCCTTTACCGTAGCTTGACGGGGAGGTTCGAACGGGGCAGCACAGAGGGCCCGGAGGACCACATTAAGACTCCACGACGGGCAAGTAATGCGAGCGGACGGACGTAGGTGCTTGACTCCTTTCAGGAACCGAACCATGTCCGGGTGGCCCGCTAGGGGATGACCCTCGGCCCGTCCAAGGAGAGAGCCGAGAGAGGAAACTTGCACGCACAAGGAACTGAAGGAAAGGCCCTTGGAGAGACCCTTCTGTAGAAAAGAAAGAACCAACGAGACCGGGGCGGAGCGTGCCGAGACACCCGACTCCTCACAAACAGTCTCAAAGACCTTCCAAACGTGCACGTACGCTAAAGAAGTCAACTGCTTCCGGGCTCGCAGCAAAGTAGAGATAACCTCCTCCTTATAGCCCTTACGCCTCAGGCGTCTCCGTTCAAAAGCCAGGCCGCTAGACAAAAGCCTGGTCGAAAAATATGAGCCCCTGCCGAAGTAGACGAGGAAGATGGCCTAGCCGGAGGGGTCCGTCCATCGCCAGGTTGACTAGATCCGCGAACCATGTTCTGCGAGGCCATTTGGGTGCTACCAGTACCACAGGCCCTCGGGTGTAGTTCTATTCTCCTGAGAACGTTTCCCACCAGAGGCCACGGAGGGAACACATACAGAAGGACGTCCGTGGGCCAAGAGAGAGCCAGAGCATCCACGCCCTCCGAACCACGCTCCCTCCAGCGGCTGAAGAACCAATTTGCCTTAGCTTTGCGCAAGGTCGCCATGAGGTCCAGGTTAGGGGGACCCCACATGTCGACGATCCGATCCATGGCTTCTTCCGAGAGTTCCCACTCTCCCGGATTGAGCGATTGACAACTGAGAAAAATCAGCCTGAACATTCTCCTTGCCCGTGATGTGGGAGGCCGCCAGGCAATCCAGATGTCGTTCCACCCAGTCGAAGAGACGGCTGGTTTCTAGTGCCCCCTTGACGGCTGATGTAAGCCAGGGTGGTGGAGTTGTCGGAAAGAACCCTCACCACTTTGCTGTGTATTAGGGGCAGAAACTCCTGCAGAGCCAGACGCACCGCCCGGGCCTCCAACCGATTGATGTGCCAGCGAGTCTGAACCGGCGACCAGATTCCCTGAGTGGACTGAGACAGGCAGACCGCACCCCAGCCCGAGAGACTGGCGTCCGTGGTTACTATCGTCCACTGTGGGGATTGGAGAGGCATTCCCCAGAGAAGATGAGGAAGCGAGAGCCACCACTGCAAGGCGGCGACGGTAGAGTCCAAAAGAGGACTATGTGAAACTGTTCCGACACCGGCTGCCAACGGGATAGTGAAGCTTTCTGTAACGGTCGCATATGAGCAAAAGCCCAGGGAACTAGGTCGATGGTGGAAGCCATGGAACCTAAGACCTGCAGGTAGTCCCAGGCCGTTGGAAGAGGCAGCGAGAGCAGATTCCGAACCTGGTTGATCAACTTGAGGGCCTGCGCACGAGGCAAGAATACCTTTCCTACTCGAGTGTCAAAGTGGGCTCCTAGGAACTCTAACACCTGGGAGGGCTGAAGCTTGCTCTTGGAAAGATTCACTATCCAACCGAGAGACGCAAGGAGAGTTAATACCCGATCCACCGCCTGTCTGCAAAGATCCTCCAACTTGGCCCTTACAAGCCAGTCGTCCAGATAGGGGTGGACTAGGACTCCTTCCCGGCGAAGGGCCGCCGCCACCACCACCATCATGACCTTGGTGAAGGTGCGTGGTGTGGTCGCGAGGCTGAAAGGCAGCGCCCGAAACTGGAAATCCCGGTTGAGGATGTGGAAGCGAAAATATGTCTGGTAATTGCAGTGAATCGGAATATGAAAGTATGCCTCTGTCAAATCAAGCGAGGCGAGGAACTCTCCAGGGCGAACCGCCGAGATGACCGCTCGCAAGGTTTCCATGTGAAAATGTGGTATCTTGATGGCCCGGTTGACCCTCTTGAGGTCTAAGATCGACCGAAAAGCCCCGTCCTTCTTGGGAACCACGAAGTAAATAGAATACTGGCCTGCGCCGAGCTCCTCTTTCAGAACCGGGACAACTGCGCCCAGACTCAGAAGTCTGACGAGGGTTTGCTCTACCGCCTCCTGCTTGAGACGACCGCATGGGGAGAATACGAAGAGATCCGGTAGGTCGTGAACAAAATCGAAAACGTAACCGTCTCGGACAATGTCGAGGACCCACTGGTCTGACGTAATTTTGACCCACTCCTCGAAGAACAGGGAGAGGCGACCGCACAGAAAGGGGACCGAGGAATGGGTCAACTGAACTTCATTGTGTGACAGGCTTAGGGATGGGGCGCTGAGACTGGCCCTCACGAAAGGAGCAACACCCACGAAAGGGCTGAGACCAAGAAGAATAACCCCTAGAGGAGCCACCGCGTCCGCGGGACGTATACCTCCTCTGTCCCCAGAAGCGAGGACGGGAGGGCGAAAAGGATCGAGATTGTTTCGGACGGTCCTCCGGAAGCTTATGAACCTTATTTTCCCCCAAGGAGTCAATAAGCTTCTCAAGGTCCTCTCCAAAAAGCAACTTACCTTTGAAAGACAACGTGCCTAGCCGTGCCTTGGAGGACGGGTCGGCCGACCAATTGCGCAGCCAGAGGAGCCGTCTAGCGGATACCGCCGAGATCATCGCCTTCACCTGGATGCGGAGTAGGTCGTAAAGCGCATCAGCCCCATAAGCGATAACGGCTTCCAGACGTTCAGCCTGCTCCGCCTCTGCAGACGGGAGGTCCTGGGTGCCGAGTAATTGTTCAACCCACCTGAGACCTGCCTGCTGCATGAGACTGCTGCAGATAGTCGCTCGGACCCCCAGGGCCAGGACTTCAAATATACGTTTCAGATGGGCCTCGAGCTTACGGTCCTGTCCGTCCTTCAGAGCCGTCGATCCCACCACAGGGATAGTGGTGTGCTTGGTGACCGCCGAGACTGAGGAGTCCACGGTGGGGATCTTCAACATGTCTAAGCATTCCTCCAGGAGGGGGTAGAGCTTATCCATAGCCCGCCCCACCCAGAGTCCCGCTTCAGGAGCCTCCCATTCACGCAAGAGCAGCAACTTGTGCATAGGATGAAAGGGAAAAGCGCTTGCCGGAGCCCTGAGTCCTGCCAGGACTGGGTCCATATTCTTGGGAAAGGAGGCCATAAGGGTATCCGCATGGGGACCCTCCAGCCCCAATTACTGGAGGACAAAGGGGATGAGGGGCTCCAACTCCTCACGCTGAAACATGCAGAGAACACTAGGATTGTCCCCCTCCAGGGGTGGGAGGGCTCTCGCTGTGTTTAAAAAAGGATTGGATAAGTTCTTGGAGGAGAAATCCATTACCTGCTATTAAGTTCACTTAGAGAATAGCCACTGCCATTAGCAATGGTAACATGGAATAGACTTAGCTTTTGGGTACTTGCCAGGTTCTTATGGCATGGATTGGCCACTGTTGGAAACAGGATGCTGGGCTTGATGGACCCTTGGTCTGACCCAGTATGGCATTTTCTTATGTTCTTATGTTCTAATGCTAAATCTGAAGTGGGATCAGGATCCGGAATAACTGGGGCCACCGGGGGTTCAGGGATGGAGGCCACCCCCGGAACCACCCGCACAGACCCCGGAGGTTCTGCGGCAGGGCAAACAGGTAACGGCGCGGGGCGCGGAATTTTCGCCAGGGGGGGGGCCAGGGGAAGAGTCCTCCTCCTCCTCCTGCAAGCTAGCCAAATAGGATTTATGCAGGAGGAGGACAAATTCTGAGGAAAAACGAGCCTTGGGTTTCCCGTGGGGGGGGGGGGCGAGGGGGGGTCAGGGATCACATCCTGGGGGTCTTTGCCAATCCGGGAACGGCCTGGTCATGCGCTGGGGGTTCCGTCCCCGGGCTAAATTTGCCTGCCCTGCCGAGGAGGAGCCTTCCCCACCCAGCAGGCAGGCTGAGCAGAGCCTCTTGCTCGATAGGCATGACGAGGGCTCCCCACAAGCTAGGCAGGCTGCTGGCCGCGGCATCCTCAGTGAAGAGGAGCCGCGCGCTGAAGAAAAAAAAGTTAAAAATAGAAATGATTGGCAGCCCTGCCAGCAGGAGCGGAGGCAGGGGAGTGAAGCCTGCACGCTCCTGTCTGTCTGGCTGCCGGTTGGAGGTTTTAAGTATTCTTATTTATTTATTTATTTATTTTTAAACCCAAAACTGAGCACAACAATGGAGCACTATGCTCCCTAGGCAGCCGCGGGAGGGGGGGAGACGAACGACTGGACCACCAGCCTTGGTCCCCACATCTGGAAGCAATCACAGACTCAGGCTATGCACAGCACAAGGGGCAAAGCCCCCCTGAGTCCGGCAAGAGCCAGGAGACGGGACCGTCTCCCGCACAGACTAAAAATTAAACTCTTTTTTTTTTTTTTATTTGAATTCCTAAGGAATAAGTACTTGCTTGATCCCAGAAGAAAAAAGAAGGCTGACTAGCCTAAATCAGGAGACCGAAGGGTGAGCTGATCCACCTGCTGGAGACAGACAAATACTGAAGGGCTGCAGTAGGCTCTGTCCTCATATAGGATACCCTTTCAGTTTTGGTCTGTCTCCACCTGCTGGAAAGGAGGCTCAACCCACGGTCTGGACTGATCCAGGTACTTACAGGGAATGAGCTTTTAAGCCTTCCGGCACAGGCCGACCCTTACAGATGTAAGCCGACGCAATGGCCTCCTTTAACCAACGCACGATAGTGGCTTTGGAAGCCTTCTTACCTTTATTTGGCCCACTCCACAGAACAAACAAGAGGTCAGAGACCCAGAACTCATTTGTAACCTGAAGGTAACGCAGCAAGACCCGTTTCACATCAAGGCGCCGCAGATCACTGGAGGATTCAAGTGCTTGGCTCCCTTGAGGAAACGGATGACATCCGGATGAGCCGCCATTGCATAACCGTCAATGGTGCCTAAGAGGGAACCAAGAGCAGAGACCTGCACTCGCAAGGAACTGAACGACAACTCCTTGGCGAGACTGTTCTGGAGAAAAGAAAGGACCTGGGAAACTGGAGCCTTACGAGCCGAGATACCCAAAGCGACACAAGCATTTTCAAAAACCTTCCATATTCGGACTGCTCGAGCTTCCAGTCGATTGATGTGCCAGCGAGATTGGGTCGGAGACCAATACCCCTGAGCAGACTGGGTCTGGCATACAGCTCCCCAGCCAGAGAGGTTGACGTCCGTTGTTACCACAATCCACTGCGGCGTCAGAAGGGACATTCCCTTCTGAAGATGGGCAGGCGATAGCCACCACTGCAGTTCTGCGACGGTAGACTCAGAGAGCGGCAGGGGCGTCTGAAACTGTTCTGATACCGGTTTCCAGAGGGATAGCAAGGCTTTCTGTAACTACCCCCGATTGAGCTGGATGTTCATTGGGATGCGGATACGGCACTGCTCTCTGCATTGGTGGAGGGGTGGAAGGGAATTGGGGCCGGAGGGTGCTGGAAGCCAATAGTGACGGGGGAGGGGGAGAAAAAAAGGGGGGGGGGGAAGATTAAAAAAAAAAAAAGGATAAACTGCGTAGCTTGCTGGGCAGACTGGATGGGCCGTTTGGTCTTCTTCTGCCGTCATTTCTATGTTTCTATATATGTTTCTATGTAACGGACGCATATGCGCATAAGCCCAGGGGACCAGATTGATAGTGGAGGCCATGGACCCCAGAACCTGGAGATAATCCCAGGCCGTTGGCAGGGCAAGAGAGAGAAAATTGCGCACTTGGCCCCTGAGTTTGAGCGATCGGTCCTCCGGAAAAAACACCCTGCCTACTCGAGTGTCGAATCGCGCCCCCAGGAATTCCAATGTCTGGGAGGGTTGAAGCATGCTCTTGGGAAAGTTGACCCACCCCAGAGAGGTCAGGCACGACAGGACCTTGCTGACCGCCAGCTGGCAAAGAGACTTTGATTTGGCCCGGATGAGCCAATCGTCCAGGAAAGGGTGGACTAGGACTCCGTCTCGACGCAGGGTGGCCGCCAATGCCACCATTACCATGGTGAAAGTGCGCAGCGCCGTGGCAAGACCGAAGGGGAGTGCTCGAAACTGAAAATGTTGGCCCAGTATCTCGAACCACTGGTGATCGCAGCGAATTGGGATGTTTTAGTAGGCCTCCGTCAGATCAAGCGAGGCCAAGAATTCTCCAGATCGAACTGCCGCTATCACCGCCCTCAAGGTTTCCATCCGAAAATGGGGAACCTTGAGAGCCCGGATGACACGCTTGAGATCCAAAATTGGACGAAAGGAGCCCTCCTTTTTGGGCATGACGAAGTAGATGGAATATTGGTCGGACCCTTGTTCTTCCACTGGGACTGGGACTATGGCCCCCAATTCCAGCAGCCTGCGCAGGGTCTGTTCGACCACAGGCCTCTTTCGACTTCCGCAGGGGGAGATCAGGTGAAGATCTGGCAGGTCTCAAGCAAATTCTAACGCGTAGCCTTTTTCTATCACCTCTAGGACCCACTGATTCGTCTTTATGGTGGCCCATTCCCCGAGAGATTGGGACAGTCGTCCACCTAAGTCTCGAATGGAGGAATGAGCTGGCCCCATCTCACTGAAAGGAGGACTTGGTGACCGAGTGTTGCTGGCTACTATCCCTGAAAGGCCGACGTCCCCGAAAGGAATGAGGCCAGGATTGAGATCGGGAAGCACTACCCCTCAGGAACGAGCCCCTTGCCCTGGTGGAAAAACGGTGTTGCCCCCTAAATCTAGTGCAAGAGGGTAAGAAGGACTTAGACTGTTTCGGGCGGTCCTCCGGCAAATTATGAACCTTATTTTCTCTCAGGGATTTGATAAGTTGCTCTAGGTCCTCCCCAAAAAGCGCAATTGGGATCCCTTCCCTTGAAGGGAAGGGATCCCAATTGCGCTTTGGAAGAGGCGTCCGCAGACCAATTTCTCAGCCAGAGGAGGTGCCTGGCCGAGACCATGAAGACCATTGCCTTGGCTTGCACTCAGAGAAGATCGCACAGGGCGTCTGCCCCATACGCAATAGCTCCCTCCAAGCGATCTGCCTGCTCCGCCTCTGCAGACGGGAGGGCTTGGGTGCTGAGTAATTGTTGAACCCACCTGAGGCTTGCCCGCTGCCATGAGACTGCCGCAGATTGTCGCCCGAACTCCCAAGGACAGGACCCCAAATATGTGTTTCAGGTAAAATTCCAACTTGCGGTCCTGGACATCCTTCAGAGCCATGACAGAGAAATCTACCTTGGGCATCTTAAGTAGATTCAAGCAGGCCTCAGGAAGGGGGTAGAGCTTGTCCATAGCCCTCCCCACTCGGAGTCCCGCCTCAGGGGACTCTCATTCCCTAAGGAGCATCAACTTATGCATAGGGTGAAAAGGAAAAATACATGGAAGAGCCCTAAGTCCCGCCAGGACCAGGTCCATGTTGGCAGGCATTGCGGCCGTAACCGTATCCGCCGGGGGCAACTCAATTCCCAGTTCCTGCAAAATGAAGAGAATGAGCGGTTCTAGTTCCTCCTTTTGAAATAAGCGTAGCACCCGAGGATCGTCCCCCTCGGGGGGGGGGGGGGGGGGTTAGGAAGCAGTGGGTCAACATCCAGATCTGGAATTGGGACCGGCGGCGGCTGTGGTGGATCCGGAGGCGGCGGGATCCCCGGGACCACCCTAACCGAGCCCTGGCCCTCCGGCGCCTTCGGAGGAGAAATTCACTGGTTTTTTGATGGGGGGGTTCAGGGATGGATCTTCCTCCTGCTGTAAGCTGGCTAAATAGGACTTGTGCATAAGAAGCACAAACTCCGCGGAGAAACAAGACTTATTCCCGGGGGGGGGGGGGGGGGGGGGAGAAATGTCAGGCACCCTCTCCGGAGCTCAAATCCGGAGGAGAAACTAAAAAATCGGGCTCACCTTCCTCCTGCACATCCGATTCTGCATTTGAGCCTGCTTCCAAGATGGCTGCCGTTCCTGCGGTTTTCCGGGCTGGGAACGGCCTGGCCACGCAGCAGGGAACTCTCCCCCGGGTCGCTGTGGGCGAGGGGATCGATGAGGGACCCTCCCCACCTGGTAGGCACCCTGAACAGAGGCCTCCGCGAGAAAAACGTGTGGCAGACTCTCCACATGCTTTACAGGCACTGGAACGCGACATCAGCGCTGAAGAAAAAAAAATTGCTACAAAAAGGAAAAACAGCTGAGTTGTGCAGGGCTGAAGTCGATCAGCGGAGGCAGCGACTGCATGCTGCCGGAGCTGTCCACAGTTCTTAAAAAAGTAACAAATACAGTCCTGCTTGAACTCGTTTTTGTTTTTTGGGGGTTTTTTTCAAACTGCTCAGCTAAGCCAGGGGAAAACACTGCCTGAGAGGGTACTGTTTTACAGTGGACAGCTATATGATGGGGGAGGGACTGGACCACCAGTATCACCCCAGATGGTCACCAGGAAAAAAAGGGCCTAGGATGGGCAAGTCCCCCCCCCCAATAGGCTCCCAGCAGAGCGAAGAGACCGAACAGTCTCTGTGAGGAAAAAAAGAGAGAAAACTTTCAAAGTCCTCTTTTTTTTAAAAATAAGAATTAAATACTTGCTTGATCCAGACCAAAAGAAAAGAAAATCCCCTCAGGGAAACTAAGGGAAGAAGAAGAAGGGGAACCATAGGTTCAGCTGCCTGCACCTGCTGGAGACAGACGAATACTGAAGGGGTATAGGATAGGCTCTGTCCTGATATAGGGTACGCTCACAGTTTTGGTCTGTCTCCACCTGCTGGACAGGAGGCTCAACCCAGGGTCTGGACTGATCCGGGTACGTACAGGGAACGAACCACTGAAAAACCTGACGAAGACACAAGAGGGAACCGAAGAGGGACACACATGCGAGAAAAAACCCGAAAACGATCAGCAAAAATTTTTCCAACAAATTTGTTTAACAAAGACCACAAGCTCAGTAACCACGAGGCAAAAGCTCCATGGAAAAAAAGAGAGACTGAAGGGGGACCCCGAATGGATGCATGGTATAGGGCATGCTGGACATGCCCAGTATGCCCAATCAAAGTTATAGAAACTTTGACATAAGTTTTCTGTGCCGGGCTCCATCAAATGATGTCACCCATATGCGAGGACTACCATCCTGCTTGTCCTAGGAGAAAAAATATATACTTCTAGATCAATGGTTCCCAAACCTTTTTGTTTTGTGGCACACCTGGCACAGGGGTCACTTTGTTGTGCCACACCATTCACTTCCCCATCATCACTTTCTCTTATCTTCCCTCTCCCCCCACCCCTTGGCATCATCAGCTTCTCCCTTTTCACTTCCCTCAGCATCATAATCATGCCTCTCCCCTGGAATCAACATCTTCTTCCCTTTCCTATCCCCATTCCCCTGGCATCATCAACATCACTTTCCTTCTCCCAAAATCTCTTCCCCCTCCTTCATATTATCATCAAATACCCTCTCCCTCACTCCCTGGCATCATCATCTTCTCTCTCTACCTCACCTCTGGCATCATCATCGCCACCTTCTCTTTCCTTCCATCTCTCTCCTACCACCATCATCCTCCCTCTCTTACCACCTCTGCCCCCACCCTTGCATCATCATCACCTTCCCTCTCCTTCCACTACTCTCCTGCACCCCCTTACATCATCACCTTCTCTCTCCACCTCCTCACCCCTGACATCATTATCATCAACATCACTACTTTCCCTTTCCTTCTACCCCTCTCCTCCACCCTCTGGCATTACCATCATCTCCTCCTCACCTCCAGCATCATCATTACCTTCCCTCTTCCTCCATCCCTCTTCCCCGCTCCCTGGCATCATAATCACCTTCCCTTTCCTCCACCTTCAAGCATCATCACCATCTCTTTCCCAACCCCTCACATCATCATCATTTTCCCTCTCCCTTCAACCCCCATCATCATCATCACCTCTCTCCCTCTTCTCCTCACCCCTTGGCATCATCTTCTTCCCTCTGCCTCCATCCCTATCCCTCACCTCTTGGCATCATCACCACCTTCCCGTCATCCCTCTCCCCCATCCCCAGGCATCATCATCACCTTCTACCACCTCTTCCCCATTCCCTTGCATCACCTTCCCTCTCCCTTTACCCCCCAACATCATCACCTTCCCTCTCCCCCTGACTTCATCTCCTTCCCTCTGCTTTCACCCCTCCCACTTTGGCATCATCATCACCTTCCCTATGCCTCCATCCTTCTCTTTCTATCCCCTGGCATCATCTCCTTCCATCTTACTCCACCCCTCTCCCTCACCCCCTGATGTCATCAATTTCCCTCTCTCTCCATCCCCTGGCATCATCGCTTTCTCTTCCTTCTCCTTCCACTCCCCATGCCAATAACCTTATGTTCCCTTTCCCTTCAACCCTGGCATTAGTTGCCCTCTCCCTCACTTTCTGCCATCATCATCTTCCCTCTCCTTCACCACCTGACATCATTACCTTCCCTCTCTCTCCACTCCTCTCCCCCACTGACATCATCATCAATTTTCTATTTCCCACACACCTGGCATCACCTTCCCTCAACCTCACTCCCTGGCATTATCACCTTCCCTCTCCTTCCACCTTCTTTCCCCACCCTCTTGAATCATCATCATCTTCCCTCTCCCTCTACCCTTCTCCCCAAAGCCCTGACATCATCAACTTCGCTGTCCCCCATCTCCTGTCATCATCATCTTCTCTTCCCTAACCCCCAACATACTGTGGCACATTCATCTGTCCCTTTCCCCACTCCACCCTCAATCCCTGAACAGCAAAAGTCTGGGAGCAAGCTTACCAAGTGCTACTTCTTCCTCCTTTGCCAGCCTCCTTCTGCAATCTGAATTGCAAGGGGACAGCAGGTTTCACAAGCCTAAAGAGCCTTGTGCAGTTTCTGTTGCACAGGGGAAGCAGAAGCAACTGCTAATAAGCTCTGTTCTCAGATGCCCCTGTAGGCAGAAGGACATTCTGCAGGCCAGGAGGGAAACAGGAAATGAGATTGCAGCTGTGGTACACCTGTACTCTAGCCACGTCACACTAGTTGGGAAATGCTGCTCTAGATGAATGTCCATGATTCCCGATTCAAACTGCTAAAATTCTGGGACAAATTTATTTATTGGCTTACCTTCAAACTGTTTTGAAGGTTCTTGACCTCAGTGAAAGCATTATCGATATCCTTTGCCATTTGTTCTTTTTCTAATAAAACTTTACTATAATCCACAGTTATTTCTTCATATTTCACCCTTTAGAAAAGAATAAAATGTCAAAGAAGAAATTAGTTTCAATATCTGATGTTCCAGCTTACTTTAATTAGTCACAGTCAATATGTACTATACACTAAGTGGTAGATTTTTAAAGGGTTGTGCGCGTCAAAACTGGGAGATACATATGTGACTTGGATGCACACGGACCGCACAGACTTTAAAAGGCCCGCAGCCACGCGCATATCTCCCAGTACCTGGATAATAAAGTTTTGGAAAAAGGGGGGTGAGATATGGGCATGGTCTGGGTGGAGCATGGGCAGGCTGGGACTACACCACGCAGTCAATTACACACACTTGCGCGTGCCGGGATCCCACAACCATGTAACTTGCTTCTGCTATGGGATGCGTGAAGAAGGTAAATTAAAAAAAAAAAAAGTTAGTGGGGTTTTAAGGGTCAGGGATTAGTAGGGTAAAAGGGAGGCTAGTTAGGTAGGGGGTTTAGGAAGTCCTCTCTTTCACTTAGGCGAAATGGGAGGGAACTGGGAAATAGACCTAATGAGTTGCCGCACACATCTACCAACCGCCCCCCCAATTTATGAGCACATATTATAAAATTGGTGCGTCAATTTGAAAGTTACCGGTTAAAAGTAGGTTGCAGTCTACAGTATAATAAATTTAAATTTCAAAATGCTTAGCATGTAAAAGCAGCATTTGATGAATCTTTTATTATAGCTACAGATTGTAATAATTCTTACAGTTCCAGTACATGGCTTCTGGACTTTTAAAGCAACCAGACAAAGGAATACAATCAATACCAATGTTTACACTAGAAAATAAACTATCTCATAGAAGCCTCTTTGTGCCTTCTCATCTCTCCTTCTGAATGCACAGGTACTGGATGAATTCAGGCATACAAATAACCATGGCATCAATAAATGAATTCAAGTATCTGGATAAAGAGGGCTGACTAATGTCAGTTATGTTTCCCACCACCCTCTCATATGAGCAAACAGCAAGAAAGAATAGAACCATCAGCATTTTCACATCCCCAGACAAGTTGTAAGGGTGATTTATTTATTTTATTTATTTATTTTTAGATTTTTATATACCGGTGTTCCTGTATGAAATACAGATCACATCAGTTTACATTGAAACAGAACAAAATTTTGCCTAGAGGCGGTACATGGAACAAGGTTACGGAACTTGGAAACAGGGTAAACCAGTTTCAAAAATTAACATTGATTTATACTAGCACCCAGGCATCTATGCAACTTCTCAGATAGACAGAACTCTGTGCATCTTTCAGATTCTCCCCCTCAAAAGGCTCAACATCTCTTACAAAATTCATAAAGGATGAGAACCACACACAAAGAAATAGACTTGTATATAAAAGACATGTTTATTTTAGTTAAGCCATATTGAAAACAAGTCACATTTCACATCCTGTCTTCCTATACATACAGCCCCTTATTGCAATCCATTATCCCATAGTCTAGATTAGCTGTATGAAATGGACAAGAAACCTGTTGCGCTATTCTTGTAGTCATACCAAGGGCTCTCATGATACATTACCACCCTGTTTTTTAACTCTTTGCCTGACTGAGCAACCAAGATGACAATAACACCTTCAGTTCTATCACTCTTCTTCTAGCTGATTGCTAAAAAGGTACTATGGAAAGTACTCATCTTAACTCCGGTACTCTTTCTAATAATTTGCTGAAAATTATAGGGTTTCACTATATAACTGATATGTCCTATCTGTGCACAGAGGTACAACCTATGTTGAAATAAGAGTAGTGTATTGATGTCACATATATGTTAATGTAACAGTTTCTGTACCTTTTTATTTAAGACTAATGAAGGATCTGCCATAACATTTTCTTAGTGTAGCTAGCACCTGAGACTTCCTCTGGACTACCAAAAGAAAAAGGCTCATGACCAGAGGTTGTTCTGGTAGCTGGAGGACCCAAATGGGTACCTCTTTTCTGCAAAGCAGTTATGACAGGAGTTCAATGTCCATGTTCTAACTGTGGAGCTTCCTGCAGCAATTTCATGGTTTGATTACGCGACACAGGCAAGACCATGGAATCTGCCTGCCTGGTACGGTTCAAACTATGAAACAGCTGCAGCACACACAGTGGTTAGAATGTGGACGGCAGATTCCTGTGCATCTTAGTACCCATTCCCCTCGCTTGTTGGTGTAGAACATTACAACTTTTTTTTTTGTCATTTTGAACTGTATTTATGTTGGATTATTATATTTATGTAATTGATTGTAATCTGCTTTGCGATTCAGTTTGAATTAAAGGTGGAAGATCAAATTTAAATAAATACTTGGTTGTCTGTCTGGATCAACATCACCTTGTTCTTCAGCCATGAAGTGAATATTTTTAGAACACTGAAAATTGCTTTTAATTCTAAATGATTTATATGAATCATCTTCTGTTTCAATGACCAGATTCCTTGGAAGCAAAGGCGTCTCAAGTGAGATCCCCAGCAGTGAATGGAAGCATCTGTGCTAAGAATTTCTTGAAATAGTGGTTGGTTAAAAAAAAAAATCAACCTTTTTAACAGGTTTGAATGGTTCAACCACAAACTCAGAGAACAGAAAGAAGGGTATTATCTCTTTATCTGACATTGGTTGAAAATGTTGATTCCATTGGAACGTAAGCTACCACTGATACTATCTCATGTGAAGACATGTAAAGGGTGTGACATGAACTGTTGATGCCATATGGCCTAACACTTTCATGAACAGCCGGGACAGGAACACTTTATAAGGTTCAGAATTCTTTTGGAAAATTCATTTGCCCTCTGCTGAGGCAAAAACATTTTTAATCTAGTTTATTAAATTTGTTACACAATCTTTCTCATTAATTAAGTGATTTACATTAAAATTTAACAAACACACATCTTAATAAATAAACATACACATACTAAACACAATATAATAAAAACATAAAAACAATAATTTTCACTGAGAATTACAAATAAAACTCTATCAACAAAATACAATCAAAGATCACATTCAGAGATCTAACCCTTATAAGCTTGGGGCCCAATATTCAGCACCACTTAGCCAGATGAGCAGGTTTAAAGTTAGCGAAGTTGCTTACCTTAATGGGTGATCTCCATGGACAGCAAAACAAGATGATGATGTCATGCAATGGTGCTGACTCAGTCTCTTTTCTCCTCTAGTCTAGAAACTTCTAGATCCTCTTCTGGGCATACGTGGGCCTTCCCATGCTAGCACCACGCAACCTCCCTCAGTCTATTTCCAAGCTTCGAATTTTACTTCCAGGGGAGAAGGGAGGAATTATGTGGCTGTATTTTCTCCTGTCCATGGAGAATACCTGTTAAAATAAGCAACTTTGCTTTCTCCTTGGACAAGCAGCACATATAGCCACACAAGATGGGGCTCCCCAGCAAAGGGTTGCATGGTAGTAAATTTTGTGTAGTTTTTTTCTGTCTTTTTTTTTTGTAACCCGTGAATGCTGGAAGTTGTTGAGTTAATGCAAAATGTTAGCTAATACAGTTTGGGCCTGAATTTCAAAAGCATTTACATGTGTAAAACTGGGTTTTACACATGTAAATGCACTTTACCCATGTAAGTGGGCTTTTGAAAACTACTGCAATACATGCCATTGAATTGTCCATAAGATTTACCCACGTTAAGTACATTCATGGTGTAAATAACTTTTGAAAATTGCTACACTAGTATATTAGTTACCTGTGTAGCTCCTTTGAAAATTCACCTGATAATCTACGTTTAACATCAGAACATGACTCTGTGTCCAAACAATAGTGTTTTACTAATGTGTTTATTGTCACCTACTTTGCGACTTACAAATATCTTGCACTGATGATGAGTTGAGTTGAACTAAGGTAGAAGAGGTAGTTGTTGAAGAGTTCTTATGGGGTGCAGAGCATGGGTGCGGTCATAAGCACATTGGGGTAGATTTTAAAAAATTGCGCGATCGCGTACTTTTGTTCACGCACCAGGCGCGAACAAAAGTACACTGGATTTTATAAGATACGCGCGTAGCTGCACGTATCTTATAAAATCCGGGGTCGGCGCGCACAAGGGAGTGCACATTTGTGCTACCTGCACGCGCCAAGCCCAGCACACGCTGCCTGTTCCCTCCGAGGCCACTCCAATTTCGGAGCGGCCTCGGAGGGACCTTTCCTTCGCCCTCCCCCCACCTTCCCCTACCTAACCCACCCCCTCGGCCCTATCTAAACCCCCCCTTACCTTTGTTGGCAGATTTACGCCTGCTAAAAGCAGACGTAAATCTGCGCGCGCCAGCGGGCTGCTGGCGCGCCGTCACCCGACCCAGGGGCTGGTCCGGAGGCCTCGACCACGCCCCCGGGCCCGCCCCCGAAACGCTGTGGCACGCCCCCGAAACGCCACGTCATTTCGGGAACGCCCCTGACACGCCCCTCCCCCCGCCCCTTTTAGAAAGCCCCGGGACTTACGCGCGTCCCGGGGCTCTGCACGCACCGGCGGCCTATACAAAATAGGCGCGCCGGGCATTTAAAATCCGCCCCAGTGTATGCAGCTTGTGAGCCATTTTGAAAGGGTTTGCTAAGTAATGGAAGCTCCGTTTTTAGACTGGTCAAAGAACATGAAGAGTTGAGTCAAATTTCATAAAGATTTAGTTCTATCAAGATAGAAGAAGAATGCTCTTTAACACTCAAGTGTATGCCAAGCCTGTTCCTTAGATGTCTGATGCAGTTTCAGAAAGAATGTAGACAATATAATAGCTTGGTTTATATAGAAAGTTGAGACTACTTTTAGTAGGATCTTAGGATGAGTTCGTAACACTACCCGATTCTTAAAAAATGAGTATACGGAGAATAAGCCACTAGGGCCTGAATCTCACTTATTCTTCGTGCTGAAGTTATGGCTACTAAGAAGAGAGTCTTCCAGGAAACATACTTTAAGTCTGTTGATGGCATGTGCTCAAGGGAGACAGCATCAATTGAAGTAGTACCAGGTTAAGATCCCACTGGGGTGACAGTGGTTTAATAGGAGGTTGTAAATTCACAACAGGTTGCTAGGATACTGGATGCCTAGCTTCCTGGTGACAATAAGCTGTGATGGCACTGAGATGGACTCGTACTGAATTTATTTTTAATTCTCTGTTTACCAGGTGCAACAAATATTGAAGCAGAATAGGAACTTTACATTTGAAGGGATATTAATCCTTTCACAGTGACACTATTTAGTAAATCTCCTACATCTGTAGTTGTAAAACCTTTGCACATTATCCTGTAAAGTCAGATCTACTATAATGATAGACACATCAAACTGCAAATTTTTACTATTTTATCTTCAAAAAATGATGCAAACTTCTCTGTTGTTAAAACCAAATTTCAGTTATTTTCCCTTCAATATGTCTATTTATGTTCTTATGAGGTCTATTACAGGAGATGTCATGGATTTGGGGACATTAATAAGAAAACCGAGGGATTGAACACTGCTCATAGTACAGAGGGTGGAAGAATGGGCCTGTTGAAGGGAATGACCAGATACAAGCCAACTGTCCAGGCAGGGAAAAACAAAAACAATGTTCAGTCTTAGGTGAGCAGCAACAAATGCTAGGCACCTTGTAAAAACTCTGGGTACTGCTCAGAGATCAAAAGGAAGAATACCACAGTGATAGAGACTATCTCTATGGTGAAGTGAAAAAAAAATCCTGTGGACACTATGAATCAAGACGTGTGTGTAAGCATTTTTGAGATCCAGTGAAGCAAGCCAACTGTTGTTTTTAAACTGGGGAAGGATGGTGCCCAGAGAGTTCATTGTGAATATTTCTTTTTATTTAGGAACTTGTTGAGATTCCTAAATCCAAGATGGGTTGGAAACCAACTATCTTTTTTGAAATTAGGAAATAAGCAGAATAGAACCTCAAGTTCCTTTCTTATAGTGGAACCAGTTCCACTATAAGAAAGGTTAGTGCAGTTAGTATAGCTGTGTTTAAAAAAGGATTGGATAAGTTCTTGGAGGAGAAGTCCATTACCTACTATTAAGTTCACCTAGAGAATAGCCACTGCCATTAGCAATGGTAACATGGAATAGATTTAGTGTTTGGGTAATTGCCAGGTTCTTGTGGCCTGGTTTTGGCCTCTGTTGGAAACAGGATGCTGGGCTTGATGGACCCTTGGTCTGACCCAGTATGGCATTTTCTTATGTTCCTATGTTCCACTGCTTTGCCTGTTAGGAGAGATGCCAGTTCCTGCTGAAAGAGTAAGAGCTGTTCAGTCTCCAAAATGTACTGTACTTCTTTGGAGGGTTATTCAGGGGAGAACATTTCAGATTTAATCTATATGCTTGTTTGATAATTTTCAGTACCCAGCGGTCAGTTGTCAAGGACCATACTGGATTGAAATACTGTAGACTTCCCCCCACTGGAAGTTTAATTGGGAAGATTTGTCTAGATTGTAGTCAAAAACTCTAACTAGATTTTTATTGAATCTATTGCAGAGGTTTAGACTACGTTCTTTCTCTAGTCCTTGGCCTGGTTTGATGCTGCTGCTGTTAAAGACGAGAGTGTTGGTACAGATATTGATAATAACTTCTTCTAGAAGTATTAACTCCTGTAAGGCTGTTGTTGATTTTTCTGGAAACAGAGGGTTGCTATGTAGTGGCTGCTACAAGAGTGAGCAGAGTAGCATAGAGATCTTTAATGTTATCCACTGCTTCTTTAATTTACTTTCTCCCCGAAGAGTTTTTTACCTTCATATCTGCCAGTCTGTCATGTATGTACTCAGTAGTCCCAAAGCACGGAGCCAAGCTAGTCTTCTGGCTTCAATAGCTACTGCCGATGTTCTGGAGGAAGGGAAATAGAAATAACAAACTAATGTAATAAGGTGTTTGCCTCATTCCTCAGCTTCTTGGACCATTAGTAGGAACTATTATATTTTGTCTATTGAAAGAGCTTCTGCTAAAGCTTGTAACTTCTGTAGAGCAAAGTGCATATATTGGACCATATGCAATTAATTGGCAACTATCCATGAATGCACTATAGTTGACTGGAGAATTTTCTTGGCCACATTATTCAACATTCTGGAATCTTTAGTAGTAGGGATATTGAAATGAGTTTTTGAATACTATGCACTTTTTAATGCTGACTCCACATTGTTTTACTTTGAAATGACCTGGAATTGATCATCTCACCCTATACTTGCTATCCAATTTTCTTGCTACCAAAAAAGAAAGTAATGATGTCTGCCATGTTCTTGCATGGAGTTCTTGCAGAAGTCTATGAACTGGAACCGTTACTACTTACTTGGATGACTGAACATATTTAAGTAGATCAAATACAGAAAGTCCACATATGATCAGAAAGAGCTTCTTCGTCTTTCTGAACTCCGAGAGGGCTTTTTTCTGTCTCAGGGCTGTTGGATAATATCTTCCTCTTGTTTGACTCATTTTATCTTGTTTGTCCGCAGAAAATGTGCTTTTTGACCAGAAAACTCAGACTTAATCTGAAGGTCATACTGCAGCTTCACAAAGGCAACTGAGAAAGCTAACCTTTACAAATTGACTTTTATCACCAGAAATCAGCTTTAAAGGAAAATTTGTTCTTACCTGATAATTTTCGTTCCTGTAGTACCACATATCAGTCCAGACAAGTGGGTTTTGCATCCCTACCAGCAGATGGAGGCAGAGAACAAAACGTTGAGGCACTGCTACCTATCCAAGAGTGCCATCTGCAGTCCCTCAGTACTGACCTGTACCCAAGCCAGGATGTTCAAATTAACAAACCCTAAGCAAACTAAGGACGAGCAGAGAATACAGTTGGAGCCCCCTATAACCAGGACCCTTTGTCTACATACTGTCTCAACAACATCCAGAAGCGAGGAAGTCTTACGAAAGAAGGGGATGGACCTCTGGACTGATCTGTGGTACTACAGGAACAAAAATTATCAGGAAAGAACAAATTTTCCTTTCCTGTACGTACTCCAGATCAATCTAGACAAGTGGGATGTTCCCAAGCTCCCCTATACTGGGCAGGAACCCGAAAAACCTGCACGTAACACACTTTCCAAAAGTCACCTTGTCTGGCAACCGCACATCCAAGCGGTAATGCTTGGTGAAAGTGTGAAGAGAAGAACATGGCGCAGCTACAAATCTCTTGCAAAGATAACAACTGACACTCCACCCAGGAAGCTGCCTGTGCCCTGGTAGAATGCTCGCAACCCCTCCGGAGCTAAACGACCCTTACATATAAGCTGAGCTTATAGCCTCTCTCAGCCATTTGGTGATGGTGCACTTGGAAACTTTATTTCCCTTCTTTGCTCCCCTACAAAGGACAAACAGATGATCCAACCTCCGAAAGGCATTTATCACCTTGAGATACCATAAAAGCACTCGTCGCACATCTAAGAGATGCAACTCCTTTGCCACCAGATTGGTTGAAGACAAATTCGGAAAGGCAGGAAGCTCAACCACCTGGTTAAGATGGAAAGACAAAAGCAGACCATATGCATTGACACCCCTTCCTCTGAAATCCTCAAAAAAGGATCTCTACATGACAGCGCTTGCAGCTCCGATATCCTCCTTGCCAAGCAGATTGCCACTAAGAACACAGAGTTCAAGGTTAGATCCTTCAAAGATGCCCTTCTAAATGGCTCAAATGGAGGACCACACAGAACATCTAAGCACCAGATTAAGGTTCCAGGTTGGAAACACCTTCCAGACCGGAGGATGCAGATGTTTCGCCCCTTTCAGAAAATGTGCGACATCCAGATGAGCCGTCAACGACCTTCCATGCACCTTACCCAGAAGAGATCCCAAAGCTGCCACCTGCACCTGGAAGGAATTATAGGCCAAACTTTTAGACAGACCGTTTTGCAAAAAGGATAAAACTTGCGGAACCTCCACCCTTAACGGTTGCCAACTATTCTGCAAGCACCATGCTTCAAATACTTTCCAAATTTGTACATAAGCCAGAGATGTGGATGTCCTTCATGCTTGCAGCAAGGTAGTAATCACATATTCCGAGTACTCTTTCATGTGGAGCTGTCTCCTCTCAAAAGCCAAGCCGCTAGACAGAAGTGATTCACCCGGTCTGAAAATATTGGTTCCTGCCACAACAAACCTGGCAGCTATGCCAGACACATGGGCCTGCCCACCGCTAGATAAACCAGGTCCGCAAACCACGGCTGGTGCAGCTACTCGGGTGCCACCAGAATTACTCTGCCCAGATGAAGCTCTATGTGATGCAACACTATCCCTATTAGACACCGGGGGGGGGGGGGGGGGGCGGGGAACACATACAGCAACAGCCCTATTGGCCCTGGCTGAACAAGAGCATCAATGCCCTTGGAGGCGGACTCTCTCCTGTTACTGAAGATCCAGGCTGCCTTCGCATTCCCTGGAAGCGCCATGAGGTCCAAGTCCGGCTTGCCCCATCTGTTCTGAATCAGGGAAATGGCCTCCGCCGACAACTCCCACTCCCCACGATCTAGCTGCTGCCTGCTGAGAGAGTCCACTTGCACGTTGTCCATCCCGGCCATGTGTGATGCTGCAATCCTTGCTAGATGGTTCTCCACTCAAACAGGTCCTGTGCCTCCTACACCACCAGAGCCTCTTCATTCCACCTGCAAATCATCCCTTAGATGCCATACCAATAACTGCACTTAAACAACTTGCCCAGGTAATTGTGCCCACCATTACTTCCATCATTAATAAATCACTAGATGAAGGCCTATTACCCGATTCACTAAAACAAGCAATAATTAAGCCAATAAAAAAAAAAGAATCTAGACCCCACAGTTCTAAGTAACTACTGTCCAATTTCAAATCTATCATTCATTGCTAAGTTAATCGAAAAGGTGGTGTTAAAATATCTTTATCTAATGTAAATATCTTTATCTAAAGTTATCCTCTCCTTTTTTCTTCTCTTCTCCCAAGTTTTAATTCCCTTGTTATTTGTAACTGCTCACTTCCACAGGTTACACTGTTGTTCATTGTACACCCCTGTTATATGTAAACCGGCATGATGTGATTGTATCATGAATGCCGGTATATAAAAATCTTAAATAAATAAATAAATAAAACAACTCACTGAACATCTGGAAACTAGTGACATCATTTAGCCCATGCAGTTTGGTTTTAGAAAGCAAATTAACACAGAAACCCTACGCCTCTCACTGTCAGACACAGTTATGAGAGGATTTGATAATAGACACAGATACCTCCTCATACTACTGAATCTCTCTGCAGCATTCAACACAGTCAACCACAAAAGTCTCATCCGAAGACTCATTGAAATCGGGCTCAATGGCAAAACATTGCAATGGTTCACTTCCTATCTGAGCAATAGATCATTTCAGGTAAACATGAACAATTTTACATCCGATATAAAAATGTCAGGCACAGGAGTACCGCAAGGCTCCTCCCTCTCAGCTACCCTCTTTAATATATATATGCTCCCACTCTGCCACCTTCTGTCTGGATTAGGTTTAACCTACTATATTTATGCTGACGACATTCAGATTATTATAGCGGTTAATGACACATTAGAACAGGCCTATAAAATAACCGCTATGTATCTTAATATCGTTAAACAATTACTAACTCAAATGAAACTTAGCCTAAACATTGACAAAACTGAAATTATTCTCCTTGAAACGAAAATTTCCACATCCAATCAAAATCGCACAATGCCGTACGAAAATGTATCAATTAAGCTAGGAGACAAAGTTCGAGATCTCGGTACCTGATTTGATCCCGAGCTCAACTTCAAAAAACACATATCAATTAAAATTAAAGAGGGATACGGTAAACTATTAATGCTAAGACGTCTGAATCCACTTTTAAATCCTAATGACTTTAGAACAATTCTACAGTCATTAATCTTTACAGGCACAGATTACTACAATTCTCTTCTGCTCGGCCTGCCACAATTCACGATTCGGCCTCTGCAGATCCTTCAGAACTCAGCTGCCAGAATATTAACAGGTTGCAAAAGAAGGAGCACATCACCCCAATACTGAAATTGCTGCATTGGCTTCTTATCGAAAAACGTATCCAATGCAAAACACTCTGTATTTTACACAAAGCGATCTATGGGGAACAAGTAGAATGGTTAAATGCAGTGGTCCGGCTTCATACCCCTCAGCAGAACCTTAGATCAGCCAACAAAGGTTTATTGTCAATACCGTCAGTCTCTTCAGCTAGACTTACCACAGTTAGAGAGAGAACCATATCGCTGGCAGGTCCCAGATTATGGAACACCTTATCAGTCGATCTGAGGTTACAGGCCGATCTTAAATTGTTCATAAAAAATCTTAACACCTGGTTATTCGAACAGGCATACAAAGAAGGCATTGGTTAAATTATCCCCATCTTTACTTTGCACAGTCTTTTATTTTTAATTTCTTTTATGGATTGTTTTTAGACCAATTCTATCTTCTCGATTTTATAGTTCTTAAGTTTAAGTTATTCACTTGAATTATTTTTTGTTTAATCATTAGGTGAATATTTTGCTTTCATTTTATTATTAGTATTTTATTAGTTTTATTAATTGTTGAAGACCTGTATTCTTCTCTTACTGATTCTTATGATTTTATCGCCTGTTATTATTTTATAATTTATTGATTTCTATGTACTATTTTAAATTGTCTGTAAACTGTTATGATGGCTAGCTCAAACATCGGTATAAAAAAAGACTAATAAATAAATTAAATAAATAAATAAATAAATAAATAAATAAATAAATAAATGTACGCCACCGTCATCACATTGTCGGAAAACACTAACAATGACTTCCTCTGAATAAGTGGCAGAAAGGCAAGCAAGGCCTTGCGAACTGCTCTGGTCTCCAAATTATTGATGGAGTAGGACGCCTCTTCTGGCGACCACAGCCCCTGGGCTGATTTGTCTTGACAAATCGCCCCCCCCTCCCCCCCCATCCTTTGAGGCTGGCATCCGTGGTCACCACCACCAAGTCGGGAACCTCTAGGACCATTACTCTCTCTAAATCATCCTGGGACAGCCACCACGACAGACTGGATAAGAAAATTATTCCTTACCTGCTAATTTTCGTTCCTGTAGTACCATGGATCAGTCCAGACAGTGGGTTATGTCCCCTGTCCAGCAGATGGAGTCAGTCAAGAACTTCTGAGGATGCTGCCACATAAGCCAGCACAACCAGTATCCCTCTTCAGAAACTAGACTATCAAAGCCATAGAGAGAGAGAGAGACGGAGGGATCAAGTCAACTATGGTAACGTGATCTTCAACTATAACATGAACAAAATCGTGCCCAACTGCAAACTTGCAAAGAGAACTGTGAAAACAGAGTCACAGAAAAACAGGTTGGTCTTAGAGACCCAGATAGACAAAGGAGGAAGTCGAGCAGTAGATCCCAAGAAACAATGCCCAAACAAATCTGACGGAGGACGTCTGGACTGATCCATGGTACTACAGGAACGAAAATTAGCAGGTAAGGAATAATTTTCTTTTCCCTGTACGTACCACGATCAGTCCAGACGGTGGGATGTACCAAAGCTTCCCTACTGAGGGTGGGTCCTGGATGACCCTGCTCGAATGACCCTGTCGCCAAACGAACCAACCGCGGATGACTGGACATCCAGGCGATAGTGCCGAGCAAAGGTATGCAAAGACTTCCAGGTGGCCGTTCTGCATATCTCTTGAGGAGAAACGGATTGGCTCTCCGCCCAGGATGCCGCCTGGAAGCGAAGAGAGTGGGCCCTGATGTTCAACGGGGGTTGCTTCCCTGCACCTATATATGCAGCCGCAATAGCTTCTTTCAGCCAGGAAGCAATCGTAGTCTTCGATGCCCTGGACCCCTTCTTGGGACCCGACCAGAGGACGAAGAGGTGGTCCAACAGACGAAACTCATTGGTGACCTCCAGGTAACGCATGAGCACTTGTTTGACGTCGAGCTTGCGGAGAATTCTACAGTCCGCTAACAAAAAGGAAGGGAGTTCCACCATCTGGTTCATGTGAAAAGCAGAGACCACCTTGGGCAGAAACGAGGGTACCGTACGCAAGGTGACCCCAGAGTCAGTGAGCCAAAGGTACTGTTCCCTACAGGACAGCGCTTGAAGCTTGGAGACACGATGGGCCGAGGAAACGGCTACGAGGAATACCGCCTTGAGAGTGAGATCCTTGAGGGTAGCGGCCGTAGAGGTTCGAATGGAGGGCCACCCAGGATCCGTAAGACTAAGTTGAGGCTCCATGATGGACAAGGAGCCTGAAGTGGCAGCTTCAAATGTTTCACCCTCTTGAGGAACCGGACGACATCCGGATGCGAGGAAAACTGAAGTGCCTGCCTACCGTGGATAAAGGATCCAAGGGCCGCAGCCTGTATACTCAGAGAGTTGTAGGCTAGACCCTTCTCTAGACCCGCTTGTAGGAAAGAGAGGATGTGAGGCACAGAAGCCATACGCGGATGATCTGAGTGGGTAGTGCACCATGATTCGAAAACCTTCCTCACTCGGATGTAGGCGACGGACGTGGACTTTTTCCGAGATTGAAGGAGGGTCGCGACCACGGCCTCCGGATAACCGTGGCGTCTTAGCCTGCACCTCTCAAAAGCCAAGCCGCAAGACAGAAGCGATTTGCCTTGTCGAAAAATACTGGCCCCTGGCGTAGGAGGTGCGCTAGGTGACCTAGGCGGAGGGGTCCGTCCATCACCAGGTTGAGCAGATCCGCGAACCAAGGACGACGGGGCCACTCCGGAGCCACTAGAATCACCTGTCCCTAGTGTGACTCGATCCGCCGAAGGACCTTGCCCACAAGGGGCCACGGTGGAAACACGTAGAGGAGAAATTGACAGGGCCACGGCAGAACTAAAGCGTCCACGCCCTCGGTGCAGAGTTCTCTTCTGCGACTGAAAAAGTGAGGTACCTCTGTGTTAAGAGCGGTCGCCATGAGGTCCAGGTGAGGATCCCCCCAACGCTGCACGAGGAGCTGCATCGCCTCCTCGGAGAGCTCCACTCCCCGGGGTCGAGACATTGACGACTGAGGAAGTCCGCTTGAATGTTGTCCACTCCCGCGATGTGTGAGGCTGCCAACCTGGCAAGATGGAGTTTTGCCCAAGCCATGAGCTTGTCCGTTTCCAAGGAGACATGACGACTTCACGTGCCGCCTTGGCGATTTATGTATGCCACCGTGGTCGCGTTGTCTGATAGGATCCGGACCGCCCGATGGCGAACGAGGGGAAGAAAACACTTCAGAGCTAACCGGACTGCTCTGGTCTCCAGACGATTGATCGGCCAGACCGCCTGCGATTTCGTCCACTGTCCCTGCACGGAGCTTGACTGGCAAACTGCACCCCAAACTAAGAGGCTGGCATCCGTAGTGACTATTACCCATTCCGGGATGTCCAGGGGCATCCCCTGTGCCAGGTGATGTGGATCCATCCACCATAGTAGACTGTCCCTGGAGACTCTTGGACGGGAAAGGATGGCCTGGAGCTCCCTCGACACCGGCTTCCAGCGGGAGAGTAGTGCCCTCTGCAGCGGACGCATATGCGCAAAAGCCCAAGGTACCAGATCGATAGTGGAGGCCATGGATCCCAGGACCTGCAGGTAATCCCAAGCTGTGGGTAAAGAGAGACCAGAGAAATGCTGGACCTGCGCTATTAGTGACTGGGCCCGATCCGGCTGCAGGAATACCTTGCCCATCGACGTCTTGAACCGCGCTCCCAGGAAGTCCAGTGACTGGGATGGAGTAAGGTTGCTCTTGGTATAGTTTATGATCCAACCGAGGGCCTGGAGGAGTTGTACCACTCTCTTGACCGCCCACCGACCTTGGATCAAGGTTTTCACTCAAATGAGCCAGTCGTCCAGGTAAGGGTGAACAAGGATTCCCTCTCGGCGGAGAGCGGCCACCACCACCACCATGACCTTTGTAAATGTTCGAAGTGCCGTCGCCAGACCGAACGGAAGGGCCTGGAACTGAAAATTCTGGCCAAAGATCTTGAACCTGAGGAAGCGTTGATGCGCCTTGCGGATCGGAATGTGGCGGTAAGCCTCCGTGAGGTCCAGAGAGGCCAGGAATTCTCCCCGATGGACTGCCGCAATCACTGAGCGCAGGGTCTCCATCCTGAAGTGAGGAACCTTGAGGGACTTGTTGACAGACTTTAGATCCAGAATCAGGCAGAAAGTGCCCTCCTTTTTGGGGACCACAAAGTAGATTGAACAGTGGCCCCGTCCCACTTTCGTGGGGGGCACTGGTGCAATTGCTCCGAGAGCCAGAAGCCGGTCGAGCATCTGGCGTACGACTAGCTGCTTCTGAAGTGACCCGCAGGGGGAGAAGAGAAATCTGTCTCTTGGGGGCCGAACAAAATCCAATGCGTAGCCTTGTTTTAAAATATTGAGGACCCACTGATCAGATGTGATCCGGACCCACTCCTCATAGCAGAGAGAAATCAGGCCCCCTATCCTGGGGATCGAGGAGTGGGTCGGTCTGGCATCATTGAGAAGGCTTGGAGGACATGCCATGGGCCATCCCGTCCTTGGCCGGTCTGCGCCCACGAAAGGAACAGGTCCAGGTTTGTGACCGGGATGAGGGCGTCCGAGGCGTTTGCTGTCTCGTGGTGCGGAAACGGCCTTGACTGCAATACCGGCTTCTGGATGCACTGAACGATCTCGTGGACCGTGGCCGATCTTCTAGGAGCCTATGCACCACATTCTCTCCTAGGTCCTTGATGATCTGGTCCAGATCTTCCCCAAACAAAACTTTTCCTTTAAACGGGAGGGATCCCAGAGGCATCTTGGAGGAGGAATCCGCCGACCAGTTGCGCAGCCACAGGAGGCGTCGTGCCGAGACCGCCGCGACCATTGACCTAGCCAGGACTCGTAGGAGATCATAGAAGGCGTCTGCCCCATAGGCAATAATGGCCTCTAACCAGTCTGCCTGACTTGTCTCTTCCGGTGGTAGTTCCTGAGAAGTGAGGAGCTGCTGAACCCACCTCAGGCCCGCTCTTTGTGCCAGCAAGCTACAGATAGCCGCCCGAACTGTCCGAATCTTCCTGCACCACCTTAATCTCCAACTTTTCCAATACCTGGGGAATCAGCAGATCTAGCTCCTCCCTGCGGAACAAGCAGACCACATGAGGGTCATGACACTCCACAATCGGGACATCGTCCACATCCTGCATAGGATCTGGTACACTGGTGCCCATGACCTTGTCCAGGTCCATCGGACCACTCTGCAGCTGGTTGGGCCCATCCGACTCCTCAGACGTGTCCTTGCCATCCACCGTGGACCATCCCAGCCCAAGGAAATGAAGGATCCCTCCGGAGCTCACAGGCTTCTCCCCCCCCCCCAAGGCTTCTTCAACACAGGAGCCTTCCTGAGAAGCGGCTGCCTGACCCCTGCCTCCTTCTTGGCTAAATAGGTCTTATGAAGAAGCAGGATGAAATCTGGCAAAAATGGCGCCGAATCCGAAGAGGATTGATCCTGGCCATTGTTCCCCTGCTCCTCCCTGCCACCAGCAGGACTTAAATCGATGGGAAATAGCTGGGGAGGGAGTCCCAAGGTTCTGGAATGGCCTCCTGGCTCCTGCCATGTGCTTTCAAAATGGCCACCAACTCCTCCGACCCGCCTCCCGCCTCCCCCCCCCAAAGGCCTGCAGCACTGACCCGGCCGACCTCATGCTCAGACCCCCCACAAGGGTCCCGTGGAGGTTCCAGCCCCACCCAAAGCATACTCTGCGCAAAATGCAGTCACAGAGAGATGAACTCCCTTCAAACCGAGGCTGTGGTAACTTTTCTCGATCTGAGCAAGCATCAGGCTGAATCAGGGTCGGCCCTAAAAATAGCCCCTGCCGCTAATAAACCCTGCCGCCAGCGTGTTCCCGACCCTGTTCAAGCACCGGCCCAATGATTGGGAAGCCTCTGCCCTCACTCACCTGGCCCTGCCTCCCGGCAGAACAGCTGCTCAGCACAGCTCAGAACTCCTGTCGCTTGCAGACTCTCTCCTTTTTTTTTTTTTTTTTTAAGGCACAGGCCCTAAAAACACACAAAGCAAGCCCAAGCAAGGATAGTACAGAAAGAAATGACTATTTCCCTGCTTCTGGACATCAGGAGAGAGCAGTTACTAGCGGTGAGGAGGTGAGGAAACCAGGACCCCTGGCTTTCACTCCCCTTGACCAATAAGGGCTAAGCTCGATCAGGAGTCTCCAAGTCTCCACTTGCTCTGCTCGACCCAAGGGATGGCCCACGAAGGAACCTAACACTTTGAGGAGCCTTCCAGGAATCTTATATCTTCCTTCTCTGTTTCTTTTTTTTTTTTTTCAAAACTTCAGACTGCAGGTTTGCACCTCTACCATCTTCTGGAGACAGAAAAATACTGAGGGACTGCAGGTGGCACTCTCGGATATGTAGCAGTGTCTCAAAGGTTTGTTCTCTGCCTCCATCTGCTGGTATGGATGCAAAACACACTTGTCTGGACTCATCTGTGATACAAACAGTTAAGTATCTTTATTATAAATATGCTTATAAAAGAAGAAAAAAGATAAAAATTAGAATACTTTGATACGAGTCCCTTTTCTTTGAAACAGAGCAATAAAAGCCTGTGAGAAAAAAAATGTTTGTGTCATTGCATTGAAATTTTATTAATAAAAATCCTAAACATCAAGTAACATGTTCAAATTTTTACTAAAGGAAACACCCCTTATAAATCTTAAGTCTTCCAGTATCAAACTGCAGATAAATAAAACTTACAAAAAACTTACATCTGCTTATCTTGCTCTTCTTTTAGCTCTGCAATCTGTTTATATAAATTCTCTTCATTTTCAGCGGTAGCTGCAGTTACCTGGATTTCCAAATCATGTATTTTGTTCTGTAGAAGAACAGTATGAGCTTATTTGTATAAAAATCAAAACAGATTTAAACATTTTCTTTGAAAAAGAAATTCTTGGGACTGATCTAATGACTCAGTGGCAGTGCTATGCAAGATATCTGGGTTTGACTCCCAAGCTCAGCTTCTGCTCCTCTGATCAGCCAGGGTTTGAGATGCTGTGGAGATAGAGGGACTTGAGGGAAAATATTCTTATTTGCAGATGATACTAAAATCTGTAACCGAGTGGAGGTCGAAAGGGATGAAAAAAATGAAAACAGGAATTGAAAATGCTTGAAGAGTGGTCAAGGTTTTGGAAAATAAGCTTCAATGTTAAAACGTGTAAAATCATATATTTGGGGCAAAAAAAATCCACTGGCTACTTATTTAGAAGGACAAGAACTGAAAACTATTAAACAAGAAAGAGATCTATGTGTAATAATTTTATATGACCTTAAGATATGTAGTCCATACTAGGGATGTGCATTTGTTTCTTCTGATTCAGTGGTATGCACATAACTCAACTTTATAGTACACACGAGAAAACGGAACAGTAAGCAAATGTTGCTTACCTGATGTAACAGGTGTTCTCACAGGACAGCAGGATGTTAGTCCTCACAAATGGGTGACATCGAGGATGGAGCCCTGTACGGAAAACTTTTCTGTCAAAGTTTCAACAAGCTTTGACTGACACTAGCACACTGGGTGCACTGAGCATGCCCAGCCTGCAATTATCCCTGTGAGCCACAGGTGTCTCCCTCAGTCTCGTCTTATAGCTAAAAAGCGCAAGCGAAACTAAAATAAAAGTATACAGACCCAACTCCGCGGGGTGGCGGGCGGGTTTCGTGAGGACTAACATCCTGCTGTCCTGTGAGAACACCTGTTACATCAGGTAAGCAACATTTGCTTTCTCACAGGACAAGCAGGATGGTAGTCCTCACAAATGGGTGAGTACCGAGCTGAGGATGCCCGGGAATGCACCAGATACACCGCAGATGCGCAAAGGCGTAACGACTGAGGTGGAAATGGGAACGGAGGGCATCCGCAACACCATAATGGGTTCGTGGAAGGATGTTGGGTAGTGAATTGAAAAAAGTAAGAGTAGGCGGACTGGCCAAACATGGAGCATGCCGGCTAGTCAAATGTAAGCAATAATAGGCTGCGAAGGTATGGAGAGGACTCCAGGCTGCAACCTGATAAAAAGTACAAGCAGCAGTAACCAAAGGGAAGCTGTTAAGGCTAAGACGGACACAACAGTATGTGGATACCCACAGTGTTGTAGTGAAATGTCTGCTTGTTGGTAGGAAAGGAAATATAGACCACTTAATCAGAAGGATTAGGTCTGTGTGGCCACTGGAAGTAGCAGCTTGACCCTTGCATGAAGGAAAGAGTCAAGTGGAATTCACATGGAATGCAGTGCAATGTAGATAGAATGTAAGCGCAGCATTACTGTCCAGGAATGTGGAAAACCCAGTCTCTCCCTAGGGCGAGAGAGAGAGGTTAGGAAAAATTAATAGAGTATTTCCTGAGGAAAGGAGATACAACATCTACCTGAAAAGGATAGAAAGTTGAATGCGTAGAACTACTCAGTGGCAGAGGAACGGAGTCAGGTGAGTATGGAAAGAGTGCATAACTCACGGACCCTGCTGGCAGGAATGACATTAAGAGGGAAAGAAGTTCCCTTGCCAAACTGTGGAAGAGAGGAATGGAAAGGCTCAAACGTAGAATGTATCAGACTTATAAGGAGAATATATATGTTCATTCCGTGATTAGAGAAATAGAGGCGGCTTGATCAGTGGATAATCCATGGTAAGCCGACTCAGAGAGGATTACCGAAAACGGGAACTCAACTCCCAAAACGATACACCTCCTAAGAGAAAGGTGTATCTATGTGGAGGATGTCTGGAGAACAGAATCCGAGGGAGTAAGAAAAAATGGTGGAAAAGTAAAAGGGGTAATACCTCTTTTTTTTTTTTTTTTTAGCGTCAGGAGGTAAAGCCTGCCATATTAAACGGCAAGATTTATGTTTAGAAGGTTTTGTGACGCTACCAGAACCTAAGAACATCAGTAAGTCTATGATTTGGGACTGACTGGTGAGAGAATAAAAGGTTACTGATATGATGGATTGAGAAGTATGGAAAGCATACTGATCTCAGTCAGGGAGTGGGGAAAAGAATACTGAACCCCATCCCAGTTCAACATTAGAAGAATGCTGGCTACGAGAGGCAGCAGAAGAGATATATTGAAGAGGCCTTTGATGGAAGAAAAGGCATCTAAGGGAACGCATAGGAAACATGTGCAGGGAGCAGAACCTGTGCATCGTATGGAATGATGCAGACGCCGAGGAAAGTTTAGTTAAACTCAGCGTTAAAAGATTTGCCCTGTACACATGTAATTGAGACCATTCGAGAGGATAGAACCTACGTGGAGAAGGTCTGATAGAGCGTTCATTAAATCTCTTAGATATGTGGCCCAAGGATGCATGAAGTGAACAAGGGCCAAGGGTAGAGCTGCGCAGCTGTCTAGCAGAGCAGCTAAGAGGTAATGCGTGCTTATGAGTTGGAAAGCACATTGTCCCTATGCTGTCTGTCTGTATGCACAAAGAATTGTTTGCAAAAGCAGTATTGGAAGGCATAAGGGCATAACTCATGGGTGCAACGTCCAGGAAGTTTATGAGAAACTATGCTGGAGTGCAATAGATGCATAATGGGTTGACAGCTTTCAGGAGAAACTTTATAACCCTAAGGAATTGCGAGCATGAGTCGAAGGAGACTAGGTCCTAGTTCGAACTGGGATAAGAATCAGGGACGAAAGCAATGAAACCACTTAGGTCCATTGAGTATAGAATGTCACTGAATATAACCCATAGCAGTTTTGAATTATGAGAAAAATGCATAGTGGGAAGAAACCCCATAGCCCAACCATGAAAAGTTGAAAGGCTGAGGTTATGGAAAATATGCGCAGGGACATATAACAATGTATCAGAATGTCTGTGCGCATGCTGGACAAGAGGGTCTTAAGACTGTGGTGTCCAGAAGTGTTACAGAAGGGATTTATGGCAGTGACAGTAATCCCAGTTAGTAAATGTATAGTGAGTCCTGAAAAAAGTGAGAGCTCCTTGCATGTACTGAAAGTGGTTAGCAGTAGTCTATGCAAGGAAAGTGAATGATGTTACACTCCGCAGAGAAAACAGCATTCACCAACAGTGATGCAAGAGACAGTTCACTTACCGAAGCTGGTGCCGGCGGCAGAGCTTGGGGTTGTAATGTTGACTCACCATAAAGCACATAGAAACATTAAAATAATGTACTTACTGCAGTATGGAGTGATGGTAACCAAAGATACCATTGTACCTGTGACGTCTAAAGAAAGTTGGATTTTCTTAGGTCCAGGATGTGCGGAGAGTAACTATTTTCTGTTAAAAGAAAGAATAGTGCAATTAAAACTCCCCAACCCCCCTCCCTTCTCCCCTCTGCACTTCGTAGCGCCTGGGGGAGTGTACCGGGACTTTGGTACAAGGTGGGGTGGCCGCTCTGATATCTGACCAGATGGGAGACCAGGAGGTGTCCCAATGGAGGATATCATGTAGGCTCCTGCAGGTGTGTGAGCGGTAAGTGGTACCCGCATTTCTGTATGCTGTACAAGGAGACACTGAGACCTGTGGCCAGGCCTCAAGGTGGACTTGTACATGGGGCAATGGTTGCTGAATCTCATGTTTAGCAGATCAGCCAATGCAGCTGGACCTTGGTTGGAAGGGAACCAAGAGTCAGAGCATTGGTCGGCACAGGGACTTGTTACTGACAAGAGAAGAAGCCCTGCTGCAATCCCAAGAAGATAGAGGGGTTCTCCTGATATTGTGGCTAACATAGCTAACATAGCGATATGTGACACTAATACAGTTCTAAAAGGCACATGACCCAGAACTTTTCGAACCACGGTCCGAATGGGAGAACACAACTCTATGGGAATGCCGCCGAAGCGGGTACTTACCATCCGACGTGGATCGCCGCAAGACGAGCCGGTGAAGATTGTTGACTCCGACGGTCTCCGGAGTCCTCGAGGGTAAGGCCGGGGACGTAAACGTCCATCTCGCTCTGAAACCCGGTATGGTGGCACAGGTACAGAGGAGACAGGCCAGGCGTGAGTGGCGTTTAGACTGCTAAGTGTAACAGATGGCCATAGTCCCACACCACTTGACGGTGGGGCACGCCAGGAACAGAGGAGCCCTAACGGAACTCATGTTCCCTTCCCTCGTCACAGCGGCTCGATGTGTCGTGACGCCAATGCAGAAGCTGTCGGACCTGGATCCGGAAGTTCTGGATCACCAAGGACTGCCAAAACTGTAGGAACAGTGCTGATGGCAGTGGTGATGTCGCTCTGCCCGAGCGTTGTCCAGCCTGGAGAAGGATGGCACCGATGTGCTGGATGGCGTCAGCGGCGGACGATCACGATGTCGGCGATGATGGGTGCCACGGTGCTCGGCCCGGTCTTTCCCCAGCGCCGAGATGGAAGCCCTCGTCGTCCTGGAAGGCGATCGATGACGAACTGTCAGCACGCCTGCTCTGCTCCTGACACAATGGAGTGTCTTAAGCTAATACGGGGCTTAAAAAGAACCCAAAGCGTGGAGCAATGTGAGGAGGCGAGGGTATTATGTGGCGGTGCTATGTCGGTATTGACGATATTGAAGGCAACCTAAGGGGCTTCGAGGATATCATCAAAATGGGTATGAAAAATCGTCGATGACTGGCCAGGAGAATGATGACAGTGACGGGCACTGACAGCAGTGGCATAGGTATCTTTGAAACGATGTGGAATCGAATAATCGAAAAACATTGCCGTTATTGAAAAAGATACCGGCATCGACTGAGTCGAAGTCGAATCAATAGGGCGTCAAGGACACCGAAGGAAAACGGAGGTGTCGAGGGCATCGATGCATGGAGGCGGGCATTTATGCCGTTTGTGGCATGGCCACGGGCATCAACTATAGGGCCACAGACGTTGACGATATCGATTTGGACAGACTCAGATTTCCAAGTGTACATGGCATTGGTGCCCCAGACACGTGTGTCGGTGGCATCGATATGGACACGTATGGAATCGATGGCATGGATCTCCCAGTCGATGAATTCCATCCCGGCATCAACGCCAGTCCTGGAATCGGCATGGGCATCGATGCCAGCCATAAGGCTGGCATTGGCATCAACGCCCATCCACGGAATCGAGCCGGCATGGATACCCACCGATGGGACCCACCTGGGCATCGAATTTCACCGATGGGAGCAGCCTGGCATCGACTGCCCTCGATGGATGCATTCTAACATAGATGCCCATGGATGAAACACCTGGGCATCGGTGTCCATCGATGCAAAAGGACCTGGCACCGATGCCATCGACGGATGGCCATCCGGCACCAATGCCATCGACGGACAAGCCATCCGGCACCGATGTCCATCGATGGGGACCATCCGGCACCGATGTCCACCGATGGGGACCATCCGGCATCGATGCCCACCGACGAATCGATGTGGCACCGATGCCCACCGATGGAAAAGGGCTGGACATCGGTGGGGAGGATGGGGCATCGATGGCATCCCCAAAAGGGGGGGTGGCATCGATGAAGTGACCCTGGGATCGTTAAAAAGTGTCTCGGGCAGCGGTGGCGGCGACCCGAGTATGCATGGCAGTGACTAACAGCGTGTGCGTCAATGGCATGCATCCGGGTAGGGACGGCACCGAGGAAGCCCAAGGAAAAAAACAGTGCGTAGGAGGAAAAAGCCTGGTAGCACTGAAAAGCAAAAAACATGGATAAAGGCATCAGGGCACCGTGGGGGGAGGGGCACTGATGACATATAAAAGCCCAGGGCGGTTTAGGAGGGTCCCGGTGTAGCGATAGGGTATCGACTGCATGAGGGTACCAGGGAACGAAGGACTTGAAGCTACAGAGGTCCTAAAGTTAAGGAAAAAATCCCTACCCCACTAGCATAAGCAAGCAGAGTGTCACAGAGATACTCGCAAGCTGTTTAAAGCTAACTGAAAAATGGGGGAAGGGAAGGCTTCAGTCAGTTAACAGCCTTAAGATAGTGACAGAAACCGACCGAAAAAATAAGAATTAGTACTCACCGAGCGTCGTAAAAACGTACGCGGAGGGAGACCTGTGCAGGGAAAAGTGTTTTTTGAAGTGAAAAGTTAAGTGTTTCCATGAGGTAATTAGTTAAAAAAATCCTCACAGAGCTCCAACCGCTATGCTGACTGCAGAGCGGAAAAAAGAAGACTGAGGGAGACACCTGTGGCTCACAGGGATAATTGCAGGCTGGGCATGCTCAGTGCACCCAGTGTGCTAGTGTCAGTCAAAGCTTGTTGAAACTTTGACAGAAAAGTTTTCCGTACAGGGCTCCATCCTCGATGTCACCCATTTGTGATGACTACCATCCTGCTTGTCCTGTGAGAATATGTGTAATTCATTATTAAAACTACACACATACTATCCATTTTCCTGCGTGTACTATAAAGTTGGCAAGTTACGTGTGTACTGCTGAATAGGAAGAAACAAATGCACATCCCTAGTTAATACGATACTGTCACAAAAAAAAACTTAAGCCAAGATTTAGCTATCTTCTTTAAGGACAAAATCTCCAAAATAACAGACTCCCTCAACACTATATCAAGCTTCCAAATTCAAACATCAACAAATAGCAGCTCTCCTTGGCTCGACTTCAGACCTATCTCCATTACGGAAACAGAAAAAATGATGAGAAAAATCAACCCTGCACGTCATGACTTAGACTCCATTCCCACCCGAGTTCTTAAGGAAATTGCTTATCCGATAGCCCCGACAATTGCAGCAATCATCAACAAATCACTCGAGGAAGGCGAGCTACCTCCCAAGTTAAAAATCGCTACAATCACACCTTTATTAAAGAAAAAAAAACCTCAACCCAGATGACCTAAGCAATTACCGCCCAATTTCTAACCTACCCTTCTTTGCCAAAATGACAGAGAAGGCGGTTCTGAAACAACTCAACGAACATCTAGATGACAACAACGAACATCTAGATGACAACATCTAGATGACAAATTGGATTTTTCCTAAAACCCAATTTGGTTTTAGGAAAAACCACAGTACCGAAACCCTCTTACTCAACCTTTCCAATACCATCCTAAGAGGATTCGACAACAAAAAAGGATACTTACTGATTCTTCTGGACCTCTCCGCAGCCTTCGACACAGTGGACCACAAAATGCTTATTTCTAGTCTTGAATCAATTGGGCTCGCGGGCAAAACTCTAAGCTGGTTTACATCTTTCCTTAAAAATAGATATTTCAAAGTCTCCTACAACAACATATTATCGAACGCCATCCCCCTCGAAACAGGTGTGCCACAAGGATCGGCACTATCACCCATTTTATTTAACATCTACCTTATTCCTTTATGCCATCTCCTATCAAGACTTGACATAACGTACTACATGTACGCCGATGATATACAAATTCTCATTCCAATTTCCTCCTCCATAGAAGATGCAATGTCAAAAGTAACCTCACACCTTGATACAATCAGAAACATGTTAATCCATCTTAAATTATGTTTAAATATGAGCAAAACTGAATGTATCCTAATCGCCAGAAAAATCTCTGGACCAAAAACTATACCACCCTTCCAATTTGACAATATCCTCATCCAACTTAAAGACAACGTAAAAGACTTGGGCATTTGGGTAGACAATGATCTAAACTATAAAAAACACATCTCTACAAGAACAAAAGAAGGCTTTCACAAACTACAAGTAATCAAACACCTAAAACCACTGCTTCAACCCCATGATTTCAAAACCGACCTACAAGCCCTCATCTTCTCCGGTTTGGACTATTGCAATTCTCTCCTGATTGGCTTACCTAAGACATCCTTAAGACCTTTGCAGCTACTTCAGAATGCTGCTGCCAGAGTCCTGACGGGTAAAAGAAAATCTGAACACATTACACCTGTTCTCAACCAACTACAGTGGCTCCCAATTGAGAAAAGAATAGAATTCAAAGTTCTCTCAATACTTCATAAATCAATTTATAAAGCAGACTACACTGCCCTTGATGACATCATACATATCCATTGTTCTCTTCGCACAACAAGAACAACTAGTAAACTTCAACTAGTGATTCCATCACTTCCACATGCCAAACTCTTCCACCAGAAACAGAGCCATCTCCATCATTGGCCCAAAGTTATGGAATTCATTACCCTCAGTACCTAACCGTTCAAGAAAACCTAAAATCTTTTTTAAAAGACTTAAAAGCCTGGCTACTCAGCCAATATCTTAATGACAGCACGCATAATGATCTTAAAACATAATACCATAGCCTTCTAACATTCAATCTCCCCCTATGACAATCTCTCCTGCTTCCAAACTACAGATGTCTCCTTTTATGTTTTGAACTCAGATATTTCAGTGCACCTATCCTTTGGTATATCTTGTTTTGTTTATACTAATATTATATGCCAGTTCTCAGTTTGTTAAAATTTAAATTTTAAATTTTTTAATGTAACAGGTTGTTATAAATGTAAACCGGACTGAAGGCAACTCTACTATACCTCGGTATATAAAAAATGCTAAATAAAATAAAAAAATAAAAATACAATAAAGAATTATTGTTGCTTGCATAAGTATTATCAGTAGGAAAAAGGAGATAATAGTGCTCTTGTACAGGTTAATAATAAGACCCCTACTCTGAGTACTGGAGACTTAATAAGGACATCAAAAGAATGAAAGCAGTTCAGAGAAGAACTAGAACAATTATACAACACAACCCTATCAAGAAACATAAGAACTGCCATAATGAGTCAGACTGAGAGTCTATCAAGCCCAGTATCCTTTTCCTAATAATGGCCAATTCAGGTCATAAGTACCCGGCAAGATCCCAAAAAGCAAATATATAAGAAAATTTCTTCTTACAGATCAGTCCAGACAAGTGGGCTTATGCATCCCTACCAGCAGGTAGAGGCAGAGAACAAAACTTTAAGGCATTGCTACATATACGAGAGTGCCACCTGCAGTCCCTCAGTACTGATGATCAAATTAACAAACCACAATCAACTAAGGATGAGCAGAGAATACATTTGGAACCCCCTATAACCAGGACCCCTTGCATCAAAATCCTAGGAACATATTAACAATTATCTTTATGATAATGAGCTCCTTCATCCCAATAAACATGGCTTTAGAAAAGGTCATACTACTGAGATCTTGTTACTATCATCTTTTGACACCATATTTAGAGGCTTTGATGCTAATGTTGACTAAATACTAGTGGTCCTGGACATATCAGCGGCTTTCGACACCTTGGATCATTCTAAATCACTATCCAGACTACATTCTATCGGTAAAGCGGGCTCAGTTCACAGTTGGTTCAACTCTTTTCTTACTAATTGCCTGTACCAAATAAATATTTGCTCTTATTCTTCCACTCAGTACTCTGTATCTTCAGGCATACCGCAAGGTTCAGCCCTCTCTCCCATTCTCTTTAATATCTACTTACAACCTCTATGCTATCTGTTAGACAGTTTAAATGTACAATTCAAAAGCTACGCAGATGGTATCCAGTTTTTCATTCCCTATACGAATTCTTGGTCCAATGCCCTTTCTATTGTCTGTCTATACATCAACACCATTAAAACTTGGCTTTCCCACAATCGCCTAAAACTCAATACAACAAAAACGGAAATTATTCATTTATTATCTATCCCATTTTCTGCTTTCTTCCTGGCATCATCATCATCTTCCCTTTCCCTCACCCCCTGGCATCATCAACTTCCCTCTCTTTCCATTCCTCTCACCCACTGACATCATCAATCTTCGGTTTCCCCCTGCAGGGGAGACAACACTGAATGCTTTTTGCAAGGAAGTTGCGAATAAGGAAATTGGTTCTTACCTGATAATTTTCATTCCTGTAGTACCACAGATCAGTCCAGACTCCTAGGTTTTGCCACCCTTCCAGCAGATGGCGACAGAGAAAATTTCACTGACACTGACACATAATCCGAGGTGCCACCTGCAGTTCTTCAGTATTGATACACACCCAAGCTAAGATAGCTACAACACCAACACCAATAACGAAATAATATCTCCTGAACGAGCAGTGGGAACAGGAAAGTGATAACAGGTAACCTTGCCCACACTAAAAATATGCAGGACTAACAAAAAACCTGTATCCATATTCAGATTAACTACAATAACAGATCGAGCGGACTCTCCAAATCTCCCTTCTCCAAATGGGCAGGACTCTGGACTGATCTGTGGTACTACAGGAACGAAAATTAGCAGGTAAGAACCAATTTTCCTTTCCCTGTATGTAACCAGATCAGTCCAGACTCCTGGGTTGTACCAAATCTTCCCTTAACAGGGTGGGACTGCAAGAGTCCTGCTCGACACACACTCTCCCCAAAGCCCATGGCTTCTGGGGACTGGACATCCAAATGATAACGACTAGCAAAAGCGTGCAATGACTTCCAAGTAACCACCCTGCAAATCTCTTGCCGTGACACTTGTTGACATTCAGTCGAGGAAGCTGCCTGGGAATGGGTAGAATGAGCCCTTAAGCCCTCTGGGACTGGACGACCCTGACAGATATACGCGGATCCAATGGCTTCCTTCAACCACCGCGCAATCGTGGCTTTTGACGCCTTATGACACTTTTTCGCACTACTACACAGCACAAAAAGATGATCTGACAACCGGAAATTGTTATTAACTTTAAGATACCGCAACAATGCATGCTTGACATCCAAAAGCCGCAACTCTTTCGCATGAGGTGCTGAAGCCTTCAAATTTGGAAAATTTGGGAGCTCCACCAACTGACTTAAGTGGAATGACGATACCAACATCGGCAGAAAGGCCAGAACTGTCTGCAAGGAGATCCCTGAATCCGAAATTCTCTAGAAAGGATCTCTACATGACAAGGCTTGAAGTTCTGAGATCCATCTAGCAGAACAAATCGCCACCAAGAAAACCACCTTCAAAATGAGATCTTTTAAAGTAGTCCTTTTAAGAGGCTCAAACGGCGCCACACACATGCCTTTAAGGACTAAGTTAAGACTCCAAGAGGGGAGCAACTTCTGAACCGGAGGGCGTAAGTGCTTCCCCCCCCCCCCCCTCCCGAGGAGAAAACACACCACATCCAGATGCACTGCTACAGCCGCTCCCTGAACCTTGCTGCGAAGAAAACCCAAAGCCGCCACTTGAACTTTGAGGGAGTTAAAGGACAAACCCTTCACCAACCCTCTTTGCAGAAAGTACATAATACATGCAATGGAAGCTCGCAAAGGATTCGCCCCCTGCTCCACGCACCAAGCCTCAAAAACTCTCCAGACCTCCACATACGACAAGGAGGTGGAAATCTTTCTAGCTTGCAAAAGAGTAGAAATGACATCCATCGAATATCCTTTCTCCCTTAAGCGCTGCTTTTCAAAAGCCAAGCTGTGAGACAGAAGCAAGCAACCTGATCTGAAAATATGGGGCCTTGATGCAGAAGCTTTGACAGAGAAGCGAATCTCACCGGACTGTCCACCGCTAGGTTGATCAGATCCGCAAACCTAGGCCACCGAGGCCACTCTGGCGCTACCAAAATCACTTCATCCAGATGGATCTCTATCATAAGATTTTGCCCACCAGTGGCCACAGCAGAAATACATACAGAAAAATGTCCCTCGGCCAAGGCAGAACTAAAGCATCGACCCCCTTCTGCTCCTCGTTCCCTTCTTCAACTGAAGAACTGAGGGGCCTTGGTATTTCAGTAAGTTGTCATTAGATCCATGTGCGGCCTGCCCCATCTATGACTGATGAGTCGCATTGCTTCCTCTGACAGCTCCCACTCTCCGGGATCCAGCTGTTTCCAACTGAAAAAATCTGCTTGTACACTGTCCATAATGTAGAGGCTGCTAACAGCGCCAGATGCTGCTCTGCCCCGCTGATTAATGCCTGGGCTTCCTGAGCCATCACCTGACTCTTGGTGCCACTCTGCCGGTTGATGTAAGCCACCATCGTCGCATTATCCGACAAGATCCTCACTGGCTTCCCCCGCAAAACAGGTAGAAATGCTCGCAATGCCAACCGCACCACTCTCATAGCTAAGCGACTGATGAGCTACAATGCTTCCTCCACAGACCACTGGTCCTGGCATACTGCTCCCCACCCAGAGAGACTGGCATCAGTGGTAACAATCATCCAGTCCAGAACCTCCAAGTCCACTCCTCATCCCAACTGGTCCTGACGTAGCCACTACGAGAGACAGGACCTGGCTAACTCCATAAGAGGAAGCGGAAGCTGAAACTGCTTATGACAACGGATCCCAGCAGGAAAGCAATGCCGACTGCAGAAGCCGCATATAAGCAAATGCCCAAATAACCAACTCCAAGGTGGCAGCGATGGAACCGAGAACCTACAAGTAATCCCATACCCTGGGCACCTGTTTCTCCAACAATCTGCAAACTTGCGCCTGCAATTTTGTAATGCGCTCCTCAGTGAGAAAAACCTTCCCCACCTTGGTATCGAAACGTGCCCCCAGAAATTCCAAAATCTGAGAAGGGGAACAATGACTCTTGGGCAGATTGACTATCTACTCCAGTGATCTCAAGCACTGGAGGACCAAGACCACTGCCTGCCGGCAAAGGACCTCCAACTTCACTTAAATTAGCCAGTCATCCAGATATGGCACTTTCCCTCTGGAAGGCTGCTGCCACCATGACCATCACCTTGGTGAAAATCCTGGGAGCTTTGTCATACTGAATGGAATGGCGCAAAACTGAAAATGCCTTCCCAGGACCATGAATATTAGATATCTTTGTTGATCGTACGCCTCGGTTAGATCCAGGGAAGCTAAGAACACCCCCTTGCGAACTGCCGCAATTACAGAACACAGAGTCTCCATTTGAAAACTAGGAACCCTGAGAGCCACATTTACCCTCTTTAAGTCCAAAATTGTGCAGAATGTTCCATCCTTTTTGGGAAAGACGAAATAAATGGAATAGCGGCTTGTTCCCCTGTTCCTCCAGAGGGACAGGAATAATGGTTCTCAGCATCTGAAGTCGATTGACGGTTTACTGCACCACCAGCCTTTTTCCCTCGTAAGCGCATGGGAAGACCATGAATAATTCTCTTAGCGGATAAGCAAATTCTAAAGTGTAACCTTGTCTTATCACACTTAAGACCCACTGGAAAGACATGATTTTGGCCCACTCCTCGTAAAAAAGAGTCAACCGACCCCCTACAGCTGTAACTGAGGAGTGGACGCTTCATTAGACTGATTTGGCTCCACCACCGCCTTGGCAAGAGCCATCTCTGTTCAGCCTTCACCCATGAAAGGACTGGTTCCAGGACACATGCCTCCCCTAAGAAATATCTCTGGACACCATTTGAAGCCCTTTAGGCTGAAAACGCTTATTCCTTCAGAAACGAGAGCGCAAAGGAAAAGACTCTTTTCCTTTTGGTTTATTCTCGGGTAACTTATGACCCTTATTATCCGCCAGATGTTTGATCAACTACTCCAAGTCCTGACCAAAGAGCAGCTTCCCCTTAAAGAGTAACACTCCCAACTGAGACTTGGATGACACATCCGCCGAACAGTTCCTCAACCAGAGGAGTCTCCTGGCAGATACCACTGACATCATCGATCTGTAAGAAGTTCTAATGAGGTCATATAACGCATCGGCTCCATAGGTAACCACCGCCTCCAGCCACTCTGCTTGCTTCGCCTCTAAGTCAGACATGGACTTGTTCACCTGCAACTGCTGCACCCAGAGCAGACCTGCCCTCAGCATAAAACTGCTGCACACCACTGCAAGTATGCCAACGGCAGACACCTCAAAAATCTTCTTGAGGTAAACTTCAAGCTTCCTATTCTGAAGGTTCTTTAGCACTGAAATCGAGGCATCCACCTTCGGGACCTTCAGGAGCTCAAGTGTATCCTTAGGCAAAGGATATAATTCATCCTTCGCTCTGATAACCTTCAAGCCAGTCTCAGGAGTATCCCACCCCCTAAATTCCAACTTTTTGACTGACTTATGGAAAGGAAAGGCTTTCGCTGGACCCCGAAAGCCATCCATTATCGGGTCTACCTCTTCCTGATCTGACTCCTCTCATTGAACCTTAATCCCCAATTCCTCCAGAACATGGGGAATCAGGGGGCTCAACTCCTCCCTGTGGAACAGTTGAACCACCTTCAGATCATCCCTTTCCACAGCTGGGGCCTTCCCCAGGCCTTCTTCCGGGTCCCAGTCCATCAGAGCCTGCTCTGTGTCCTGGGGATCCTGAGTCTGCAGATCTTCATCCTCTAAAACCTCAGAGACGTTATCCGCCTCGCTCACTGGCTCGGGCTTCTCTTGGTCTCGCAAACCCTCGTAGCCACCACAGCCCATGACTGTCTGGACCTCTTCCTCGGCCAGGGACCTATCGACACCGCCTGCTCGGCCCTGTGCCGCCACGTGGACTTTATGGGCATATAAGCCCTGTGTTGCAACAGGACAAAATCAGAGGAAAAGGTAGAGGAATCATCCGAAGCGTCCCCCAGGAGGTCCTCTTCCCCTCCTGACTACAACCCCTGAGCCTCCTGCCACCCTCCACCCCCCAGGGTTACTATCAGCCAGGGACAGCAGTGGAAGGAAATCCCCCATCTCCTCCGTGGCCCACAAAGCAGCCACAAAAGTGAAAAAAATGGCCACGGTTCCCACTCTAACTGGGAATGGCTCCCCTGATTCCACCAATGCCGCAAAGTCTTCCAGACTTACGCTGCCTCCCCGATGCCACTGCGACCGTTCCTGAGCCACTCTCTCCTCCAGAGAGGCACTGGGAACAACATCTGCCATGGGAGAGTTGCACGCGGGTGTTGTCACACACTGTGCAGCTAGAGCTGCGTGAAACGATGTCTGGGCACCGGAGCCGCAACCACAGTCAGCCGCTCGAGGAACAGTACAAAAAGGAGCTGGTTCAACTCCCTTTAAGAGAATAAAAGCCCCACTGCTGCCTAAAAGAAAAGTGCACCACAAAACTGCTCTTTTTTTTCTCAACTTTAGTAGCACAAAGCAAAAGAACAAGAAAGCACTTCCCTGAAACCTGAAGAATGGCAACAGGCTCTGTCATTCTGCCTGAGGGGGAGAGAACTGAAACCACCAGCTTTCAATGCTGGGCGATAAGGGTTTGAGCAATAAAGGGTCCCCAACTCCCTGCTCATCCACCTCAAAAACCAGGGGCGGGGGGAGGGGGGGCCACCAGGACCTACCAACACCCTGGGAGGTAATCTCGGAGACCAAAACTTCTCTCACTTAATTTTCCCTTTTTTCTTTTTTTAACTAGTCTCAGACTACACGTTTTGCACCTCCACCAACTGCTGGAGACAGAGAAATACTGAGGAACTACAGGTGGCACCTCGGGTTATGTGGCAGTGTCAGTGAAATTTTCTCTGTCTCCATCTGCTGGAAGGGTGGCAAAACCCAGGAGTCTAGGCTATCTGGGTACATACAGGGAAGTAGATTTAAATATATAAATATAAATTGGCCACCGGGCACTGGAGACCCACGCTATGCCTCTGCCATCACCTTCCCTCAACCTCACTCCCTGGCATCATTATCATCTTCCCCTTCCTTCCAACTTTCCTCCCCACCCCCTTGAATCATCATAATCTTCCCTCCACCCTTCTCCTCAACCCCTGGCATCATCAACTTCCCTGTTCTCCATCTCCTGGCATCATCACCTTCCCTTCTCTCTTTCCCCACACACTGTGGCACATTCATCTGTCCTTTTCTCCACTCCACCCTCAATCCCTGAACAGCAAAAGTCTGGGAGCAGGATTACCAAGTGCTGCTTCTTCCTCCTTTGCCAGCCTCCCTCTGCAATCTGAACTGCACTGGGCCAGCAGGTTTCTACAAGCCTATAGAGCACTGTGCAGTTTCTGTGGCACAGAAGAGCCAGCAGAGGGCAAGCAGGAGCAGCTGCCAATATATGCTGCTCTCCAATTCACCCTGCTGGCAGGAGGACATTCTGCAGGCCAGGAAGGAAACGAGAAACGAGGCTGCAGTCATAGCACATCTGCACTCCAGCCATGGCATGTAATAGAAACATGCACATATTTGACAAGCTTCCGTAAATCACCGATAGAGAAAAACAGCCATTAAAAAAAAAAAAAAAAAGGAATTTCAAGGATATTGAGTTGGAGGTAAGAATTTTTAGAAGAAACATGAGAAAATACTACTTTACTGAGAGGATGGTAAGTGGCTGAAATAACCTACCATTAGAGATGGTACAAACCAGTACTATAACAGAATCCAACCATGATTTGGACAAATATAGAGGCTTTTGGTAGGAACAGGATTGGGAGATTGCAGTATTGCAAACAATCCACCCTTCACTCCCTCAAGAGCAGAGGCATAGGGAGAGGAGGAAAGGAGAAAATAAGTGGCAGAAAAATAAAACACAACATAGCAACACTGCAAGCTATGAAGTAGCTGGGTTAGTACAGCAGGCTATAATTCCTCACACACTAAACTTGTGGTGCTGGCAGGTTAGTGGTGGCTGGGTACCATCCAGCAAGGCCAAGGGAATTTAGGTGGTCTGATATTTGGGAGGAGTAGCCTAGTAGTTAGAGAAGCAGGCTATGAACTAGGGAAGCCAGAGTGCAAATTCCACTGCCACTTCTTGTGACCTTGGGCAAATCATTTCACCCTCCATTGCCTCAGGTACAAAGTTAGGGAGTCATTTACAAAGCTATGTTAGGGCTTTATCCTGTGGTAAATGTCTTAACGCAGTGATAATGCATGATATATCAAAACCACTCATTAACTCCCCTCCACAAAGACAGCACAATGCAGGTATTTAAATGAGCTGATTTGTATACACATCAGCTCATTACTCTTTGATCCTCTGCAAATCAAATAACAAAATTCACAAGAATTCAGAAAAGAAAGTCATCACCCCATTCAGTATTTACTACAAGTCCTCAGTGATCTAGTGGAGCCTGGAGCACCTCCTAGGGCTCTAGACATAGCCATTTAGAGGCAAAAAAGCAAGTTAGCTTACCTGGGGATGCATGGCTAATTCATCCTGCTATCTATGGCAAACACGTTTATGGTAAGCAAACTTGCTTTTTTCCCCACAGATAAGCAGGCTGAATTAGCCATGCTGTCTGGGAGTCCCCAGCTAGGTAAGAGGAAGCACAGAATTTAAGTCTATAAATGTCAAAATGTCATTTTGCAGACCTCTTAATAATAATCCGTTTTCCTGTCCCACAGATGCATCTGAACTGGCTTGCTGTTGGAGACAGTAATGAGATGTGAAGGTATGCAGTGAGGACCAAGTAGCTGCTTTACATATGTCTTGAAATGACATGTTGCGTAAATGGGCAATTGAGGTAGCTACAGCCCTTAGTTGATGTGCCCTAATTTTTTAGTCTAAGCGCTGTGATCTAGAAAAGTAGCAGAACTGAATACATTGTTTCCCCATTCCCAGTTTCTTGTACTCCTTGTTCCATGTACCGCCTCTGGGCGAATCTCTTTGTTCGTTGTTTCTATTGTTTCAATGTAAACCAATGTGATTTGTATGTCATACAGGAACACTGGTATATAAAAATAAATAAATAAATAAATAAATAAATTGTGTAAGCCAATTGGCTAGTGTTCGTTTAGCTACTGGTAAACCTGGAGCATTTGGGTTGAAGGAGAGGAAGAGTTGTGAGTGCCTGTTAGATGAAAGAGTCCTTTGTTTACAGTATGCTAGGGCTCTCTTGCAATCTAGAGTGTGTAGTAGCCTTTCCTGACTAGAAGCATGTGGCTTGGGAAAGAAGGATGGCAATGTTATTGTTTGATTAAAGTGACCTTGTCATGGTAGAATTGCAAATAAGGTGGGTAGTGTACTAGCGTTTGAAGCTCGCTGACTCGCCTTGCTGAGGTTATTGAAACTAGGAATAATACCTTATACGTGACGAACTTCAGAGAAGCTGTGTGTATTGGCTCAAAAGGCGGCAGCATGAGTGTTTCTAAAACCAGATTTATGTTCCACGGGATTGTCGGGCGTGAGATCGGAGAGAGGAGTCTCAATGCACCCCTCATGAAATGAGATACTATTGGATGCGTGGATATGGAATTTCCCTGAATTGAAGGATGGTATGCCACTATAGCACTAAGGTGTACTCTGATGGATGAAATCACTAGGCCAGACGTGTACAATGCAGGTATTTGAGTAATTGCTCTGGTGAAGATCCGAAGGGATCGAGCGATACTGACATGCACCAATGAAGATATCTGTGCCATCTACCTGTATGATTCCTTCTTGTGGACGGCTTCCTGGAGGAGATGAGAATGACCTGAATCTCCATCAGAACAGGAAGATGACTCAATACTTCCCTTTCAATCTCCATGCCGTCAAATGAAGCGAGTCTTGCATGGGATGAAGCAGAGTCTCATTTTTTTGTGTTAGGAGGCCCACCCTGTCCTGAAGGAGGACCAGTGGCTGTATGGAGAGATGTATGAGGTAGGCGTATCCCGGTTTCTGGGCCACGCCAGCCCTACAAGGATGAGATCTGACTTCTTTGCGATGCACTTTTGAACCACTTGACTTATTAGCAGAATCGGAGAGAATGCATACAACAGGCTTCACTCTCTCGGAAGCGGAAAAGCATCCTGAGCTACTCTCCGATCACTCAGGTACAGAGAGCAAAACTTCGGAAGCTTCATCTTGTATTCAGCTGCGAAAAGATCTATGTCCCCCTTTTCTTGAAGAGAGAGTGCGCTACGTCCTGGTGGAGTTCCCACTCGTGGGGATAAAAGATTCTGCTGAGCTGTCAGCCTCTGTGTTCTTGATCCCTGGCAGGTAGGTCATAAGAACATAAGAACATAAGAACTTGCCATGCTGGGTCAGACCAAGGGTCCATCAAGCCCAGCATCCTGTTTCCAACAGAGGCCAAAACCAGGCCACAAGAACCTGGCAATTACCCAAACACTAAGAAGATCCCATGCTACTGATGCAATTAATAGCAGTGGCTATTCCCTAACGGGCGGATTTTAAAAGCCCTGCTCGCGTAAATCCAGGCGGATTTACGCGAGCAGGGCCTTACGCGCCGGCGTGCCTATTTTCCATAGGCTGCTGGCGCGCGCAGAGCCCCGGGACGCACGTAGGTCCCGGGGTTTTTGGAAGGGGGCGTGTCGGGGGTGTGTCGAGGGGGCGGGACCCGATGACGCGGCGTTTCGGGGGCGGGGCGCAGCATTTCAGGGGCGGGACTGGGGGCGTGGTTTCGGCCCGGGGCGTTTCGGGGGCGTGGCCGCACCCTCCGGAACCACCCCCGGGTCGAGTCTCGGCGCGCCAGCAGCCCGCTGGCACATGTGGATTTACGTCTCCCTCCGGGACGCGTAAATCCGTGGATAAAGGTAGGGGGGGTTTAGATAGGGCCGGGGGGGTGGGTTAGGTAGGGGAAGGGAGGGGAGGGCGAAAGAAAGTTCCCTCCGAGGCCGCTCCGATTTCGGAGCGGCCTCGGAGGGAACGGTGACAGGCTGCGCGGCTCGGCGCACGCCGGCTGCCCAAAATCGGCAGCCTTGCGCGCGCCGATCCAGGATTTTAGAAGATACGCGCAGCTACACGCGTATCTTATAAAATCCAGCGTACTTTTGTTTGCGCCTGGTGCGCAAACAAAAGTACGCGAACGCGCTTTTTAAAAAAATCTACCCCTACGTAAACTTGATTAATAGCCATTAATGGACTTCTCCTCCAAGAACTTATCCAAACCTTTTTTGAACCCAGCTACACTAACTGCACTAACCACATCCTCTGGCAACAAATTCCAGAGCTTTATTGTGCGTTGAGTGAAAAAGAATTTTCTCCGATTAGTCTTAAATGTGCTACTCGCTAACTTCATGGAATGCCCCCTAGTCCTTCTATTATTCGAAAGTGAAAATAACAGAGTCACATCTACTCGCTCAAGACCTCTCATAATCTTAAAGACCTCTATCATATCCCCCCTCAGCCGTCTCTTCTCCAAGCTGAACAGCCCTAATCTCTTCAGCCTTTCCTCATAGGGAAGCTGTTCCATCCCCTTTATCATTTTGGTTGCCCTTCTCTGTACCTTCTCCATCGCAACTATATCTTTTTTGAGATGCGGCGACCAGAATTGTACACAGTATTCAAGGTGTGGTCTCACCATGGAGCGATATAGAGGCATTATGACATTTTCCGTTCTATTAACCATTCCCTTCCTAATAATTCCTAACATTCTATTTGCTTTTTTGACTGCTGCAGCACACTGAGCTGACGATTTTAAAGTATTATCCACTATGATGCCTAGATCTTTTTCCTGGGTGGTAGCTCCTAATATGGAACCTAACATCGTGTAACTACAGCAACGGTTATTTTTCCCTATATGCAACACCTTGCACTTGTCCACATTAAATTTCATCTGCCATTTGGATGCCCAATCTTCAAGTCTTGCAAGGTCCTCCTGTAATGTATCACAGTCTGCTTGTGATTTAACTACTCTGAATAATTTTGTATCATCTGCAAATTTGATAACCTCACTCATCAGATTCCTTTCCAGATCATTTATATATATATTGAAAAGCACCGGTCCAAGTACAGATCCCTGAGGCACTCCACTGTTTACCCTTTTCCACTGAGAAAATTGACCATTTAATCCTACTCTCTGTTTCCTGTCTTTTAACCAGCTTGTAATCCACGAAAGGACATCGCCTCCTATCCCATGACTTTTTAGTTTTCGTAGAAGCCTCTCATGAGGGACTTTGTCAAACGCCTTCTGAAAATCCAAATACACCACATCTACCGGTTCCCCTTTATCCACATGTTTAATAACCCCTTCAAAAAAATGAAGCAGATTTGTTAGGCAAGACTTCCCTTGGGTAAATCCATGTTGACTATGTTCCATTAAATCATGTCTTTCTATATGCTTTACAATTTTGTTCTTGAGAATAGTTTCCACTATTTTTCCCGGCACTGAAGTCAGGCTCACTGGTCTATAGTTACCTGGATCGCCCCTGGAGCCTTTTTTAAATATTGGGGTTACATTGGCCACCCTCCAGTCTTCAGGTACAATGGATGATTTAAAGGTCACTTGCAACTGTATGGATGATTTTAAGATCACTTGCAAATGTATGAAGTAGCGCCAGCGCCCATACCAGTATTAGGACCAATTCCCTGCAAAGCATCTTGGAACTATGTTTATATAAAACATAGCTACTTGATTTTCTGTATAGACCAAGACTGCCTTCCCCTCTAGAAGTCGGGAGAAGGTGTGGATGGCATTCCTTATAGCTCGCAGCTCCAGAAGGTTGATTTGGAAAGTTTTCTCACTAGGAGACCAAAGACCTTGTATCTTGTAGTGCAGCACATGTGCACCCCATCCCTTTGTGGATGCATCTGCTCTCAGAACAACCTGATGCTCCAGGTTCCAGAAAGGCACTCTCAACTGCAGGGTCTTGGGCATTAGCCACCAGACCAAGTCTGAGATCATTGGCTGAGTGATATAAGATGGTTGCGCTGAGACCACGGGGACTTGAGACCCCATTGAAATCGGCGCATGTGAAGGCAAGTATGGGGGATTACATACATCACCACAGCTATATGACCCAATACAGTGAGAATCTGATGAGCTGTGGGATTCAATAGGTTTCTCAACACGGAGGCTACATCCTGAAAGGTTGGAGTAGAGCTTGTCATTTTGGTCCATTTCACTTCAGGTCCGATTTTCTAGACATGGAGGGCACAGAAAAAGGTGACTCGCATGCCTTGTTCATAACCGCATCTAGGATAGAATGCGAAGGGAGTGCAGTCAGCTCCAAAGGGACATAAAAAAATTTTAGGATTCTGTGAACTTCCAATCTAGGATCTGGCAATTTTTTGGTCTCAATTTTCAAGAAGGTTCCCACCTTTTCAATAAACCTAGAATAAGAAAGGTCCTTGGGAAGCAAAGATGGTTTGGGAGGGAACTCTGAGGGGGGGGAGTGTCTCAGGGTATGCCCGTAGACGAACCCGGAGAAGGCGGAGAGGAGTATGCTGGTTCACGGACTGGTCCTGAAGCCTACTGGACTCAGCTCACCAGGGGCATTGTCATCTCCTGATACCTCCTGGTGGGGGGGGGGGGGGGGGGGGGGGGGGGGGGGAGAAGGAATGGAATGGGTCGAGGCCTCTTCTGATGGGCTAGAGGGCAACCCCAGCTGTTGACCCGACTCCCAAGTATTGAAGAAAATTTGGAGGATTCTGTTATTTGTGACATGGCCTGCGAGGCCTCACCCTGCATGTGATGGGATGTAGACAACATTTTTGTTTTCTTCTGTGCAGATGATGAGACACCTCAGACTGTCTCCAGACTGCCAGTCCTCTTAGAACTAGAGGTAGGAACCGCTGCCCTGAGAATGAAAGAGTCCAGGTGCTCCCCTGCCCCCATGTTTTACTAATGGCTCTTGGAGCATCGGCAAACTTCTCTTCTGTCTCGAGATGGCTGAGAGTCCATGTGGACACTATCCCTATCCGAGGAGGAAGAGGAACACCCAGAGATGTATAGAACATCTATCTCAAAAGCCCCCGAGTCCTCCATTTCACTTGGGGCGAAGACTATTTTGGGGTCTCATTTACTTGGGTTCTGGGAGCCCACAATGCCTGAGATTTGCGACGCTTTGTGATTTTGTGTCGATTGAGCATGGCGGGATTTGTCTTTCGCCTTCTGTGCTGGCATGGGCTTTTCCACCAATGCATGCTTCGACGCTGACTGCGTCAATATTACGTCAGTACGGTGCTTCGACGCCGACTGCATCAATATTACGTCGGTACGGTGCTTTCCGTGATACATCGAATGATGCTTGAGTCGGAAAACGTGCACCAGTCCATGTCGTGCATCATGCATCGTCTGTGCATCGGTCACTCTGCTGATTCTGCTTCGACAATGAATGGGTTGACGCACGTGGCGCAGGTCCACACTCTGTTTGTGCCACAGAGCTCGAAAGGCCTTGACAGGGTTTGCCACATGTGCCCTTACCTCCCAACTCCCTGGGGGGTTTCACTCCCTGGGCCTTCTTGGAGGACGGCTCCAATGACGATGCTCGTCTCTGCTCCTCCTGTTTCCTGGGCTCTCTGCCTGAAGAAGACTGTGTAAAGTGGCAAGCAGGGGCATATGAGCCTGACGAGGCTCTATCCATCTCCCAGAGCCTGGCTATCTTGGCAGCCTGCTGTTGCTGGCCCGTGAAGACATCCTGCCACAGTTACGGCAGAATGCCTGGACATGGTCCAGCCCCAGGCACAAGTAACAGTAATAATTTTGCCACACTGACAAAATTTGAAGCCTGGGGTCTTCAGAGCCATGGTAGCACTGAAAGCTTTTGGGGGTTCATCGAAGTGAAAAAAAGGAAGAAAAACTCAAAAAAACTCGAGGCACGTGAGAGAGATGACCCGTGTCCGGTAACTGCGTGGGAAAAACAGAATTGAAGCGATGCAGGCAGTTGCGGATGAATGGCCGCACAGGCACACAGCTCTGAACATTCTAAGAGAAGTTCCCGCCTTGGGCCTCCAGGGGACATCCCAGACAGCATGGCTAATTAGCCTGCTTATCTGTGGGAAAAGTATACATGCTGGCAACTAGTGCCATTTTTAAAATAACAACCCTGGCCCAGAACCCTAGAGGACACTCCGGGCACCAAGAGACCACCAGGGACTTGTAGTAAGTATCGAGCAGGTATCAGGGAGTTGGGGTGGCAGAGCTGACTTTATTTTCTCAAAGGGATAGGAGTTTTGGAAATGAGGAGCAAGCCTGAGACTTACTACTTTTTTTACATTAATTTTTCAATTTTGGCCACCTCACAAAGTGGAGGGGGTGGGACAGGGGAACTCAATAGACCCCCCAGGGATTTTTACTCTTCTGATGGGAGGGGGCACTATGCGAGTTGCTCGGGCTTTTTAAAAGATGGCCACCCCAGGATGTGGGGCTGCTATTGCATGGTGTTTTCCAGATCACCTAAGTGATGGTATTTTTCTTGGCAGTATTTAACTGCAGGTCTGTGAATACCATCAGGGAAAATAGCACAGGATTCACAAACTTGCAGTATTTATTTTCCCCTCTGGGAAAAATCCTATGCCATAGTATATAAACCCCCTAAGATTGTAAGCCCTCTGGAGACAGGGAAATACCCGTGGTATCTAAATGTAATCTGCTTTGAATGGCTGGCTAGCCACAAACAAAAAAAGCCATAAATAAATAAAAAGTAGAATATTATTAAAAAATTAAGGGGTCCATATTCAGTAAGCTATCTGGCTAAAGTTAGCCAGATAACTTGTCTCATATATTCAGCAAGATAAATATCCTACTGAATAAATCAGCCTAAAGTTATCCGGCTACCTATAGCTGGATAACAAAAACCTAACTGGCTATGTCTGAATATAGTCGGTTAAGTTTCTGTTATCGGCCTTGTGTGGCCAGGTAAAACACAGCTTATCCAGATATCTTTAAAAGCTATCTGGCTAAACAGCGTTATCATGACCCTTCAAAATAAAGGTATCAATCCCCTCCCCCCCCAAAACGTGATAATAAGTCTTTCCAGCCTGTAGTATCTTATCCCTACCTGCCTGCTCCCCAAACCAGTTAAGTAGTGTGTTATCTGGCTACACAAAGCCGGATATACCCAATATTCGTCTAGATTAGCCAGATATCTCAACCCCTCCCCAGAATACCTCTTTTTTATTCAGCTGAATAAGCTATGTAATCCAGTTAGATATTATGTTATCCATCTAAATGGCTTTTGAATATGGAACTCTAAATTAACAACTTCACCAGGGGAGTCATTTACTAAGCATTTTTCCCAGAGACACAAAATTAGAGAAAGTTTTTAGTAAACAAGCCCTTAGGTCTGGTAGCTGTTTAGATTATTACAAAGCTTGGTAAGTCATAGTAGGAGATGCATTTTGGATAAATAAGGGAACTTGTATGCTTATCTACCCAGGATGATAAAGAACTAAAAAGGAAAACAAAATAAACTAACTTGGATAAGGAGATATACCATATAAGCATTCAAGCTTTTATTGATAGCAGCTGGGACATATCCTTAGCAGGGTGAACAGAAATAACTGGGCAGATTAAATTGGCTAACTGGTCTTGTTCTGCCATCATCTACTCTATTACTCACAGGAGGCAGTCCCAGTCAAAAGGAGGCCACAGTTCAAATGACGCCAATAATTCTTGTGATCTTGGGCAAGTCACTTCACACTCTACTGCTTCAGGTACAAAGTTAGGGCCTGATTTACTAACGGCCGAATTTTTATTCCCCTGCGTGCGTAAAAAACAGGAGTTACATTCCAAAGTGCTGGGCCCAGATAAAGGGGCGGGGAGGGGTGGGGCTGGAGGCGCCGGTACAATGGCCATTTGCCACTGTGCCGGGGAAGCGCGCGCCAGCAGCCTGCAGGCGTGCGCAAATTACTACTGCTCCAGAGGAGCAGCAATTTGAAAAAAAAAAAAAAAAGGTAAGGTAGAGTAGATTTAGGAGGTGGGGAGGAGAGGGGAAGTGAAAGGAAGGTTAGATAGGGGGGTAGGGAACTGGGGAAGGCCAGGATGTGACGCTGCGCAAAATGTGCAGAACTGTACCACCCCCCCCCCTTGCGCCGGTGCACGCATGTTATAAAATCGGCGTGCTCGTGCACACCTTAGAAAATCTATCCCTAAGGTTTTTCTCCCATTCTGTGTCTATGGGAAAAATGCTTAGTAAATGCCCCCCTTATATTGTAAGTCCTCTGGGGATAGGGAAATACCTACTGTACTTGAATATAACTCACTTTGAGCAACTAATGAAAAGGCGTGAGCTAAATCAATAATAAACAAGAAACAGAATTCTACTAGTTGGGAAGGAGTACATTTGTAAAATAAGAAAGCCAGAGGCCTACTATAAATCAAATAAATAAATAATATATCTGTGAATGAAGATTCATGGCACTATAGACATGGTGGGATTCAGATACAGTTAAGCCAGAAGCCAAAAAGAGTAAGGAGGAAGCTAGTAGGCAAAAAGTGTATTTACAAACCTCTCTGATCTGGATAATATCTTGCAGCTCCTTTTCAGTTTCATGTAATATTTTGACTGTCTTCTCAAGATTGTCCTTTTCATCTAAAAGGTCTTGAACTGTTCCCTGTTTAAAATATTTTTAGCTTTCAAAATTACATAAGATATACATGAAAAACAAAGATACTATTGCAAATTAGGATGAGTCATTAATTATAATTTTGTTGGGGTGGTGAGAGAGTAGCATGGGGAATCCTACCTACACTATAGAGGTGGAAAATCTGATAAAAAGAATGAAACCTTCGACCCACCCTCTGGACCAAATCCCCTCCAAGTTTCTGATTCTCATACCAGAATACATCTCCAAATATCTAGCTGATATTATCAACTGTTCCCTCTCACAAGGAATATTCCCAGACGCTCTTAAATCGGCCAGCCTTAAACCCATACTCAAAAAACCGAACCTGCCCCATTTCAAATCTCTCGTTTGTAGCCAAGATCATGGAGAAAATTGTAAATAAGCAGCTTTCAGATTACCTGGAGGACCATAACATTCTACACCCATCACAATACGGTTTCCGAAAAGAACACAATACCGAAACCCTCCTCATCTCACTCCTTGATCAAATTTACATCGGTTTTGACAAAGGACAATCATTCCTCCTAGTCCTTCTTGACATCTCTGCAGCTTTCGATACTGTAAATCACAATACCCTACTAAACCGGCTATCAGATATAGGTATTGCAGGATCAGCTCTTAGATGGTTCGACACCTTCCTTAGCAACAGAGGCTATAAGGTTAAAATCAACAACAAGGAATCCTCTCACACTAACGCCCCATTTGGAGTTCCCCAGGGCTCCTCCTTATCGCCCACCCTGTTTAACATCTACATACTCCCTCTCTGCCATGTTCTCTCAAATCTAAAACTTAAGTTCTATATATATGCCGACGATGTACAAATTTTAATCCCCATATCCAAGTCACTGGACTCAACACTCAAACTATGGAACTCTCATTTACAAACAATCAACCATCACCTTTCAAGCATTAACCTGGTACTCAACACTTCCAAGACTGAACTATTGCTAATCACCCCAGAAGGCAGTCCCTTTCATAACCAACTGCATCCTAACATACAAATATCCCACGCCCGAGATCTTGGAGTCATAATAGATAGTCACCTGAACTTAAAGCAATCTATAAAACATACCACAAGGGAGTGCTTCTACAAGCTACAAGTACTCAAAAATCTCAAACTGCTCCTATTCCACCACGATTTCAGATCTGTCCTTCAAGCCATTCTTTTCTCCAAAATAGACTACTGCAATTCCACCTTGCAAGGTCTACCGGCTTCTACTATAAAACCGCTCCAGTTGCTCCAAAATGCAGCGGCAAGAATTTTAACAAATACTAATCGGAGAGCGCATATCTCACCCATTCTAAAAGATCTTCACTGGCTCCCAGTAAACTTCAGGATCCTTCATAAATCTCTGACAATTATCCACAAAAATATTCACCATCAGACCCCATTAGATCTTTCACACCCTCTCAAACTGCACTCGACGACCAGACCCTTAAGAGATGCCTACAAGGGATCCTTACATGTTCCACCAATCAAAATTGTACACCATTCAAATATCAGAGACAGGACTTTTTCTATCACAGGGCCCTCCATCTGGAACGCCATGCCTCCGGACCTCAGGCAGGAAACTTGTCTACTAACTTTCAAAAAGAAACTAAAGACATGGCTATTCGGCAGAGCTTTCCCCACCACTAGCCCAACAGCCTGATTTAGAACTATCATATTGCTTATGTAAATAAACAAACGCTAATCATGTTCACAAGTCATCATGAGGTCGGCTCCTTGCCTCCCTCACATATTCTATTGCATATAGTAATTTATCTTCATTCTCCCCTTCTTTTTTTCCTTCTCCCAGTTAAGGCATCCTTGTTATAATGTAACTTTATGCTCCTATAAATTGGCACTTGTTAATTGGTTGGTTATAGTTATGCTTAGTTCGATGTAAACCGAGTTGATTTGATTTGTATCAAGAAAGTCATTATATAAAAGCCTTAAATAAATAAATAAATAAAATGAATAACTACGCTGGATAAGTAGCAATGTTGGAACTTATCAGGTTAAGTTAACCAGATAAGTTATACCTGCTTAATAGTAAGTTTAAAGTTAGCCAGATAAGACTTATTCAGCTAACTATCACTTTCTATGGGGATATTCAGCAGCACAGCAGTTTTGAATATCTACCCCTAAATACTTGCAGGGACAGTCTAAACTGGTGTGAAAAGCAAAAGGACAAGAATCTTTGATATGGTCTGTATGAGATCAAGATCTTTGAACATAAAGACTGCAAAAAAAAATTGAGGATTTTTGCTTACTTTTACAAAACTGTTCTATTTAATATTTCATACTACTCTAAAATTAATTTCAAATTAGAAATAACAGCAAAATCTAGTTCAACTTACTTTGAAATTCCCATGGTTAGATTCTTTGGTTTCAATTTCCTCAGTTAATAGTTTGTTTTGTAATTTTCCCTGTGTTATCTCCTGCTCCAAATCCTTTTGAACCATTAGTGAACTTTCCTAAACAAAACAGAAATGTATTAGAAACCTTGTAATAAACTGAGAAATGTATTCTGCATTAATTTATTTTTATTAATGTATGGTTATCAAACTAAAAAATTTAGACCTTAGTTTCACCTTTGTTGCTAAGCTATTTCAGACATAGTCATCATTTTCTTTGAGTTTTACAAGACCAAAACTTAATCCAATATCCAGGCCCTCTTCTATGTGTTCCACACAACCACCTAAATTAGTGAGGCTGTCCTTCCAAAACATCCAGTCTCACCATGCTCACTGATGTTTGGTTTTAATTATAGTCAATCCGTGTAAGTTACCCCAGCCTTCTTGGGAGCCCAATGTAGATGTGCCACTGTTGCAGGTCAGCTCAGTCTCCTAGGAAGTCTGATGAAGTCTTATTTCTGTTGTAACTATGGCTGCTCTTCTGCATCTAATCTATATCTAGTATAAATATCTAATATAAATTTTATACAGTACTTAGGAACTGCAAAAGGCTAGCTTGCTGCAATTAAACAGAAATGGATACATATAAAATACAATTCCATTTTATTGATTTACTAATATAAGGATGATAATCAATATTTACCAAGACTCTTTTCAGTTCTTGAAGCTCTGTATCATTGTCATTTTTTAATTTGGTCATCAATTCTACATCAAATAAAGGACAGTATGAATAAAATACAATATTTTAGCCCAAGTCATCTAAAAACTAAAGCTAAACATAAAGCATAATCTTAAGAATATAGGAGGTCTATACTCAAAGCCATTTAGACAGATAACTCATAAGTTATCTGTCTAAATGGCCAGTTTTGCTATGTCCAGTAGGGATGTGAATTCATCACATCCATTTTGGCAGGTATGCAAGTACCCATGCATGTATCTCATTATTAAAAATACACACATACACTCTGTTTTCCATGTATACTAGAAAGTCGGCAAGGTATGTGCTTACCTGCCGAAACGGATGTGACGAATACACATCCCTAATGTTCAGCCACTTATCTGGCTAAAATCTAACAGGATAAAAAAAGGGGCATTCCAGGGGCATTTCAGGGAGGAGTTAAAAATTGGCTAAGTTAGCCAGATAACTTAACTCTAAAAGAAAATTTTCAATTCTGAAATAAGAACAGATCAGTCCAAATGCATGGGTTTTTCAGCCATACCAGCAGATGGAGGCAGAGAATAAAAGCTTTACTGACACTGCTACGTAATCTAGACTGCTACGTGCAAGTCCCTCAGTATTGACTTGTACCCAACACTTCAAACAACTAACTTCACCACCCCATAAATCAAGCAGGGGGATGGTGGAGCCCTTCAACTAGAGCCCTTACGTCAATAACAGGTACTGAAAACTCCCAAACTTAACCATTAAACTAATTTCTCCATTATTTACACAAAGAAGAGAAGATTGGTCTTTCCAGACAAGGCAGGGCTCTAGACTGATCTGTAGTATTCCAGGAACAAAAATTAGTAGTAATAACCAATTTTCCTTTCCTGATCATACCCCAGATCAGTCCAAATGCATGGGATGTACCCAAGCTCCCCTAAACTGAGCTGGAGAGTGAAAGACTGGCACGAGGTGCACTCTCTCCAAAACACGCCTCCTCTGGCCCCCACATATCCAGCCTATAATGCCAGGTGAAACTGTATAGAGTAGACCAAGTTGCTGCCCAACAGATCTCCTGCGGGGAGACCAAATGACACTCCACCTAGGAGGCTGCTTGCGCTCTAGTAGAGTGCGCATGCAAACCTTCAAGAATTAGACACCCTTTACAGATATTTTATTTATTTATTTATTTATTTTTAGTTATTTATTTGGACTCTTTTATATACCGAAGTATAGCAAGATGCCTTCACTCCGGTTTACAGTTTTAACAACTTGTTACAGATAAAGCATAATGTGAACGAGAACGAACAACTTATTACAGTTTAAGCAACTTATTGCAGTTTTAACAACTTATTACAGTTAGAGCATAAGGCAATAGTGTACAAGTAGGTATTATAGTGTACAACCATAAAGCGGGATTAACTGTATATAAACAGTGAAAAGAAAGGTCAAGATAAACATATAACATAGTAATTTAAATGAGTTAAAGAGCAACTGGTATGTTTATAATTCTCTTGAGTATGTAAGATAGGGGTTGAGGGGGAGGATGGATTCTCGGGAGTCAGTGAGAGACATACTAAAATTAATCAAGGAGAACATAAGTTAATAGACAGTGGGTAAGTGAGGTATGTCGTGGGAAGAGTTCATACAAGGAATTAGTTCGAGCAGAGCCGGGGGGAAATGTGTCGGAGAAGATGTGTTTAGTTTATCCAACGCCATCTGTGAATGTTTGTCTAAATATCCATGTTTTCAGTTCCTTTTTGAATGAGTTGGTGTCACTGATCATGCTTAGGTAGTCTGGTAATGAGTTCCATACCTTTGGTCCTGCAATTGAGAAGGCTCTATTCCTAGTGTTGGACAGTTTAGCTGAGGGAAGAGAGGGTATGACTAGGTGCAGTTTGCTGGTGGTTCTTGTCGTGCGTTGAGATTTGTGTTTTTGAATCATGTTATCGAGGGCGGTGTTATCTGCTTTGTAGATTGCGTTGTGTAGGATTGTTAAAGTTTTGAATTCGATTCTTTGTTCGACCGGTAGCCAGTGGAGACTCTTCAGAACAGGGGTGATGTGGACTGATTTCTTCTTGCCGGTAAGTACTCTGGCTGCGGCATTCTGTAACAATTGGAGTGGTTTTAAGGTAGATTTAGGAAGGCCAATCAGAAGCGAGTTGCAGTAATCGAGGCTGGAGAAAATGAGTGATTGTAGGACGGTTCTGAATTCTTGTTGGTGTAGAAGCGGTTTAAGGTGTTTGAGTAGGTGAAGTTTGAGAAATCCTTCTTTCATTTTCACTGCTATGTTCTTTTTGTAGTTCAAGTCGTTGTCGATCCAAATACCGAGGACCTTTGCATTGTTCTTCAGTTGGATGTTCGTGCTGTCAATTTGTAAGGACGGCATTGGGGTTCATTGAACTGAGTTGTTTCTTTCAATGAGGATGCATTCGGTTTTGTTCATGTTGAGGCATAACTTTAGGTGGTTCAGCATGTTTCTAATTGAGATAAGGTGTTTAGCTGTAAGGCAGAGTGCATCTTCGATCGTTGAGGTTATTGGGATGAGGAGTTGAATGTCATCGGCGTACATAAAGTATGTGACGCCTAGACTTGAGATGAGTTGGCAGAGTGGGAGTAGGTAGATATTGAAGAGGGTAGCCGAGAGGGTGGACCCTTGTGGTACACCTGTTTCAAGGGAGAAGGGATCAGAGGATTTGTTATTAATGGTGACTTTGAAGAACCTGTCATTAAGGAATGAGGTGAACCATTCCAAAGTTTTGCCTGATAGACCTATGCTTGTAAGTCTTGATATCAGGCTTTTGTGGTCTACGGTGTCGAAAGCCGCAGCAAGATCAAGTAAGATTAGTAAGTGGCTTAATTTGTTGTCAAAACCTCTTATTATTTTATTGGCTAGGTTGAGTAGCAGGGTTTCTGTGCTGCGGTTCTTTCTGAAACCGTGTTGTGAGGGATGAAGAATATTGTTGTTCTCTAGGTGTTCATTGAGTTGAATCAGTGCTGCTTTCTCAGACATCTTTGCGAGTAAGGGAAGGTTAGAGATGGGACGGTAATTATTCAAGTCTTTTGGATCCAGATTCTTTTTTTTCAATATTGGAGTGATAGTTGCAATTTTTAGTTTAGATGCTAGTTCACCTTCTTTGAGAGATTTGTTTATTATAGCTGCTATGGTTGGAGCAATAATGTGTGCCATTTCCTTTAACTCGCGGGTTGGGATTATATCGAGATCGTGCCAGGCTGGGTTTATTTTTCTTAGCATCTTTTCCGTTTCGGTATTTGAGATTGGGTTGAAGTTCGACCAAGGTGTTATAGTTGCTGTGTCAAATTGCGCTTCAGTGATTGAGGGTTTGTTGATGGTGCTAGTTATTTTGCTTATTTTATTCTTAAAGAACATGGCAAGGTCTTGGCTTAGATTATGTGTTTCGGCTGTGGGGGTGTTGTTGTTATTCTCGTCTATGAGGTTTCTCACAATGTTGAAGAGGGAGTTGGATTTATTTGTGGAGTTTTTTTATCTTTTGACTATAGTAGTCACATTTGGAGTTCAGAATCATTTTCTTATAGTCGGCGAGTTGCGTGCGGTATCTTTGTAGGGTTGCTGGGCATTTGGCTTTACGCCATTCTTTTCCATCTTCCTGAGGTTGGATTTCATAGTTCTGAGGTTAGAGTTGAACCAAGGGTTGTTTTTTCCTCTGTTTTTTCCTATCAGTTTCAATTTCTCGGGGTTTATGTTATTTGCCGTTTGTTCTGTAAGGTGGAACCAGGATTGAGTAGCGTTGTTTATATTGGATAGGTCTAGATTCGCTAGTTGTTTCCCTAGTTCTTGTTGTAGTATTTTGGGTTGGAAGGGAGGTCTGTATTTGAATGATTGTTGTTCATTTGTTCTTGTCATGTTGTTGGTTTTTATTTGCGAGCTGCATTGTAAGAGGTAGTGATCAGACCAAGGGATTGGTTTGTGAGATATTGTTGTGTCGGAGAAGTAGTGGTTGGTAAAGATCAGGTCCAGAGTGTGACCTGCTTTGTGAGTGGGGTTGTTCACTAGTTGGTTCAGGTTTAGGCTTGAAAGCATATCGAGCATGGTTTGGCAATTTTGTGATCTGGGGTTGGCGTCAGTATGAAGGTTGAAGTCGCCGAGTATTATAGAAGGTTTTTTTGTGCTAATGTTTGTTATTAAGAATTCTAATAGTGGGGAGATCTCATTGTCTAGAAGTTTGGGAGGGCAATAAACTAGACATAGTTGTATGGATTCTGAGTCTAATAGCGCAATTTCATATTTCTTAGGGAGGTTGTGAGGGATCAACTTCATAGAGAAGTGTTTTTTTTATGATGAGTAGTAGTCCTCCTCCTCTGCGGGACTTGCGTGGGATTGAAAATATGTCGTAAGCATTGTTGGTTAGATGATTCGTTAGAACTTGATCGGTATTTTTAAACCATGATTCGGTTATGGCGAAGAAGTCGGGGTTCTTTCTTGGATTATGTCTGAAATTAGCATGAATTTTTCGGTTAGAGATTGGGTGTTTACCAAAAAGAAGGTGAGATAAAATAGGTTTTTGATGTGTTTCATAAGTGGGATTTTAATCAGGTATCTGTTTCTCATCAGATGAGTCGCGGTGGGGAGTGGATCCATTACTGTGCTGAAAGTTCTTTCTAGGAGTGCTCGATTGTCTCCCAGGTCTTGGTGACGTTGGTGGATAGTGGTTGGATTGAAGAAGATGATTATCAGAGGAAGGAGGCTGAGGGGGTGTTGTGGGACGCTGGGAGGGTCGTGCAGGAGGGTCTTGCAGGATGTTGAACAGTAGCAGGAGGGAGATCCAAAAGAGTGTGGGTGCTGGTTGAAGCTAGATTCGTGCTGGGTGGTTGCTGGATGAGAACTGTATGAGTGGTATAGATGATCAGAGATGTTGGTTGAAATACAGATGAAAGCTGGATGAAAATTGGGTGAGTGATGGGATAGATTTAGATGAGTGCTAGAAGAAGTCCGGATAGATTTAGATGAGTCCTGGAAGAAGTCCGGAATTGAGCTGGATGGAACTGGGGAGAGCGTTTGAAGCGAACTGGATGATTGCTGGATGCAGTTAGGAGGAGTGTTGTAACTGGATGAGGTTTGCAGATGCGTTGAATGACTACTGAAAGAGAGATAGTGTCAGTGCTGTAATCTGTATGGGGAGTGCTAGCTGCAGTTTAGTAGTGTGCTGGATTGGGTATGTTATCACGTTGATTGTTAGAAGCTGGGTGGAGCAGGCAACGGAGCACTATTTGATGAGATCCTGATGTGTGCTGGGGTATGCTTGGTGAGATCCGGATAAGCGTTGATGGATGTTTGAGGATGTTGGTATGAGTGCAGGAGGAGGTATGAGAATATTGGATGGTTTCTGGTGGAAGTTGAATGGATGTTTGCAGAGTTGAAAGAATGCAATGTTTGGGTTGCTGGAGGAGAAGCAGAGTGCGAAAGGGAGAGGTCCTGGTCCTGGGGTTCTCCAAGGGGCGCGCTAAGGGGCAGGCCCCTTAGGTCGCCCTCCTTCGGGCGCGCGACGCCGCAGGGAGGCGTACAAATTTAAAGCCCTTCGCGCCGGACTCTGATTGGCCTGCTGCCTTTCAGGGGGCGCAGCTGACTCACTGCGAAGGTTCGGCTGCGCTGCGTCTTCTTTCTTTTTTCACCTTTTTTTTCCCGGGCTCGAGTGCCTCCTCTGCACGGCTTGCCTCTCTTCGGCAAGCACGCTCCTGCCCCGATTGTGCCTCGGGAGCCCCACCAGAGGAGGTGAAGAGGAGCAGTCGATGCCGGGAGCGGCAGGACGCAGAGAGGAACGCCGCAGGGAGGCGTACAAATTTAAAACCCTTCGCGCCGGACTCTGATTGGCCTGCTGCCTCTCAGGGGGCACGGCTGACTCACTGCAAAGGTTTGGCTGTGCTGCATCTTCTTTCTTTTTTCACTTTTTTCCCGGGCTCGAGTGCCTCCTCTGCACGGCTTGCCTCTCTTCGGAAAGCGGGCTCCTGCCCCGATTGGGCTTCGGGAGCCCCGGCAGAGGAGGTGAAGAGGAGCAGTCGATGCTGGGAGCAGGAGGGCGCAGAGAGATATAGGCTGACACAACTGCCTCTTTCAACCAACGCGCAATTGTCACCTTGGAAGCCTTGCAACCCTTCCTCGCTCCACTAAACAGAACAAAGAGATCATCTGACCTTTGAAACCCATTGGTGACCTTGAGATAACACAAAAGTCTCGCCTGACATCCAACAAATGAAGTTCCCTTGCATGCAGTTCTGAAGAGTTCAGATTCCCGAACTCTGGAAGCTCCAACATATGACCAAGGTGAAAGATGGAAACCACCTTCAGTAAAAAAGGGCACCATTTGTAATAACACTCCATCCTCAGTAAACTGAAGAAATGAATTCAACATGACAAGGCCTGAAGTTCCGAAATCCTCTTGGCCGAGCAAATTGCCACAAAAAGTACGACCTTCAAAGTAAGGTCCTTTAGAGACTATCTCAATGGCTCGGTGAATTACAGAATACTCTAAGCACTAAGTGTTGCAGTCCGGCCCGCAGAGGTCCGCGGTCGGCCCCCTCACTCACCCCAAGGCCATTCCGGGGACCACGGCGTTCCGTCTGGGCCTCGCTAGGCCCTTCCCGCGGCCTCTCTCGTTAAGATGCCACCAAAGCTCGGCAGTCGGCTCCGCCCCCCCTAGGCGAGCGCGCTCTGTAATTTAAAGGGACCAGCGCGAGAAAGAACAGCTCCACCTCCAGGATGACGTCAGACACTGCCGGTATTTAAACCTGCCTGGCTGTCTTCTCCCTTGCCTTGCAACAAGGTTCCACTCTCCTGAGTTCCTTAGTTGCTGTCTTGTCTTCGGTTCCTGCGTCTTCCTGGCTTCTGACCCCGCCTTGTCTCCTGACTTTGACTTCCGATCGTCTTCCTGGCTTCTGACTCCGGCTTGTCTCCTGACTTTGATTTCAGATCGTCTTCCTGGTTCCTGACTTCGGCTCGTCCTTGGCTTCTGCTGTCCACCACCTGCCCTGACCCTTGGCCTGACCTTGCTTCTAGCATTTCTTCAGCCCACCTTGAATTGCAGTACTTCTCTCTCTTCGTCTTTCGGAGACCGCTCCTAAGTCCAAGCGGCTCGGGTCCTCACGGGCTCCTCCCGGGGGGACCACGGGCTTCCAGTGGTGAACTTCCTGTTGGTCTTCCGGCTCCAACTTCTTCTTCACGCCTAAGTCCAAGTGGCTCGGGTCCTCACAGGCTCCTCCTGGGGGGATCACGGGCTTCCAGTGGTGAAGACTCCTTCGGATCTTTGCTTCAACTCTTGGATCTCTTCTGCAAGTCCGCCTCCCGGCTACAACTCCGCTGTGAGTTTCTCCCAGCGCTACATCATCACCTTCTAGCTGGTCCAAGGGTCCACGATTGTAACACTAAGTTAAGGTTCCAGGAAGGACACAGTTTCTGTACAGGAGGAAACAAATGCTTCACTCCCCTGAGGAAACTGACCACATATGGATGTAAAACTAGGGATACTCCGCACACTTTACCTTGAAAGAAGCCCAAAGCCACCACTTGTATCCAAAGAAGATTATATACCAGACCCTTTTGCAAGAAAGTCAAGATATGCAACACTGACACTCAAGTGGGCTCAATTGCCTCTTTGATACACCATAACTTGAATACTCTCCATATTCTGACATATGCTAGAAAAGTCAAGGTCTTTAGCCTGCAATAAAGCTGCAATGACCTCTTCCAAATATTCCCTCAAAAGCCAAGCCATGAGACAAAACCGTTCCGCCTATTCCAAGATGAATGGACCCTGGCAAAGCAAGTCTTGCAGATGTCCCAGCTTCAAGGGACCGTCCATCGCAAGAACTACTAGATCTGCAAACTATGGCTGACACAACCATTCTGGAGCCACAAGAATCACTTTTCTTAAATGCCTCTTGACCAGCTGTAATACCCTTCCTATCGGGGGCCACAGTGGGAAGTCATACAACAATATTCCCGTCAGCCATGGGAGACCCAGAGCATCCAGTCATTCTGATCTGACCTCTCCCCCGCGACTGAAGAAGTGGCAAGTACTACTTGGGCTGTCCCACCTGGCCCAGATGAGAGCCATCACTTCTACCGACAGCTCCCATTCCCTGGGGTCCAACACCTGATGGCTGAGAATCTGCCTGAACTTGGTCTACCCTAGCCACATGGGATGCCGCAAGGGCTATCGGATGTTGCTCTGCCCAACTGAATGGCTTCTGGGCTTCTTGAGACATCATCTGATTCTTGGTTCCTCCTTGGCAATTGATGTATGCCACTGTCGCTGTACTGTCCGAGAAGAACCACCCGGCTACATAACTGCGGCAGAAAGGAACACAACACCATGCAAACTGTCCTCATGTCTAAATGTTTGATAGACCACTATGCTTCCACTACCAACCACCAACCCTGAGCTGTCTGGCCTTGCAAACAGCCCCCAAACCTTTCAGGCTGGCGTCTTTGGTCATTATGACCCAATCCAGAACCTCCACGTTCCAAATTGGCCCAAGAAAGCCATCATAAGTGACTGGTTTTGGTTTCCCCCTACAATGATAGGGGGAAGCAGTCTCATTTGAAGTAGTCTCATGTACAACCAAGGCACTAGATCTAGCATAGAAGCCATAGATCCCAGGACCTACAAGTAATCCTATACCCTCGGAACTGAAAGCTGTAATAAGTGGCAAACCTGTGCCTGTAGCTTCCTTACCCTGTTGGACGTGAGAAACACCTTGCCTACCTTGGTGTTGAAATGGGCCCCCAAATATTCCAATGACTGAGTTGGGACCAGAATCCTCTTGGCTAGATTCATCACCCAGCCCAGCGCCCAAAAAACCTGCATGATCCATTGCACCGACCCTTGACATTGTGCATCTGACTTTGCTTGAATGAACCAGTCATCCAGATAAGGATGAACTAGAACTCCTTCATTTCATTTATTTCATTTCATTTAAAAGAATTTATTAAACGCCTAACACAAAAAGGCCTAGGCGATGAACATAATTACATACATAAAATCAAATCTTTACAAACACATGGTTTCACAGAAACCAAAAATCATGAATCATGACAATAATAATACACATCATAATAACATAAATAAGACAAGTTACTGAACCATCAGCTGTCATGTAACAAAAACTTCTCTCCACAATTTTAGACATTGAACGCACGGGCAAGCAAAAATTCTTTAAAAGAAGTTTTAAATTTCTTGACATCTTCAAGAGATCTTAGATCCAAAGGAATAAGATTCCATTGACAGGGTGCCGCTATTGAAAAAGACGTCTCTCTAGTGATAAATAAATGAGCCTGACGGACAGAAGGAACCGCCAGTAAATTCACCTGTGACGATCTCAAGCATCTAGTGGGTTTGTGTATCCTCAAAAGTGCATTAAACCAATAAGGAGAATTGGATGTACGAAGTTTGAAAACTATCATCCCTATTTTGAAAGCAATCCGTTCATGAACTGGCAACCAGTTAAGATTACACAAAACTGGTGAAATCCTCTCGAAACGTTTTGAATTGGAAACTAGCCTGGCAGCAGAATTTAATAATAACTGAATGGGCTGAATATAGCATTTAGGCAAGCCTAAATAAAGACCATTACAGTAATCAATGTGTGGAAATATAAGTGCCCGGACAACCATCAAAAAATCTCTCTCAAATAACAAATGGCGTAAGCCAACCAGCAGACGCAATTTAAAGAACCCAGTTTTAATTAACATTCTGATTTGAGGTCTAAAAGATAGAGTAGAATCAATCAGAAATCCTAAACTCTTAATTGGATTAAGGGAAAAAGACATGTTATCAATGACCAAAGAATTTTGAGTTGGAGTAGATAATGCGCAATGAATTAACAACATGGTAGTCTTATTGGTATTGAGTAACAATTTATTATGTTTTGGCCAACGATTAATGGTGTCTAAACAAAGAGCGAGTGAATCAACTGTTTCTTGCCAAGAACTTTTGAATTTGAATCAGAGATCATAAAAGATTTCAGAGGGGCAATTTTATCAATAGAAGACGTTAAATAGAGTACCCACTCATTAAAGAAAACATTGAAATCTACATTCTCAACTTTTTCGGGGATGTTAATCAGGATTTCCTTTAGTTTATCAATATCAATGAAAGGTCTTTTCTCATAATGTACATCAGAATCATTAATATTAAGGTGTCCAACTAAACCATGCAGGCTAAAACTTAGTATTGAATGATCTGACCAGGGAACAGATTTAATATTTAAAGGTCCTACTAGTTTGAAATTGGCACTTTCATTGATAAAAACAAGATCAAGTATATTTCCTAAACGGGTAGAAAAATCCACAACCTGACGCCACCCTAAAGAATGTAAAATATCGCAACACATCTGAACCTGAGGATCTACGCTTAAATGATTAAAAGGTAAATTAAAATCACCCAGCAGGATCATGTCATTAAAACAAACTGGGGCTAAAAATAATTGTTCGAATAATAAAGAAAGATTAGAATGCAAAACCCTAGGGGGACAGTACACAAGACAAATTGAAAAACAGGAATTATATGCAAGTAATAACTCCTGACTTAATGACCCACTAAGATCTTGTGATTTTAAATTAAGTGAATCTCTGCATATTATTAATAAACCGCCACCCCTACCTTTGGCTCTCAGCTGAGAAAAAAAGGTAAAACCTAAAGGACAAATCTGGTTTAAAGTAACAAGATCTGAATCGAGCAACCAACTCTCAACAATACACAAGATATCAAGATTTTCATCAATAATAAGATCATATATAAGCTGAAACTTACTCCTAACTGACTGGGCATTGATTAATGCAATTTTTACATCAGTAATGAGTGGAACAGATTTTGAATCGGACTGTGGAATATTCACTAAATAAGAGGAACGCAGAGAAGATTTTTTTAAAGAATTATGCTTTTTAACCAAAGAACCATAGACACCATTACCAAAAATAACTGGAATCTGCTGAATAGAAGAAGTATCATCAATTATAGACACAGCACCCTCATCAACACTCATCGCGCACGAAGGAGCGCACAAAGGAACTCCTTTGTCGCGCTCCTTCGTCGTCGTGACAAGTCGCGCGACACTCTGGCGTCCCACGCGTCCCACGCGAGCTTTTGACCCTCCCCACAGAGTGACATCACTGTGGGGGCGTGGCTTCCGGCCCGATCAGCTGGAAACGGGGCCAGATAACGCGGGAACAAAGTCCTTAAATCTTCACTCTCTCCTCTCTCAATTTTAGAAGGGCTAAAAGGTGGTAGAAGCCCCGATAGTCCGGAGAAAGGAGGGGAGATTTCAGCAGATGTCAGAGCTTGAATTTCCCCGGCGTCCCACACCAGCTTTTGACCCTCCCCACAGAGTGACATCACTGTGGGGGCGTGGCTTCCGGCCCGATCAGCTGGAAACGGGGCCAGATAACGCGGGAACAAAGTCCTTAAATCTTCACTCTCTCCTCTCTCAATTTTAGAAGGGCTAAAAGGTGGTAGAAGCCCCGATAGTCCGGAGAAAGGAGGGGAGATTTCAGCAGATGTCAGATGTCAGAGCTTGAATTTCCCCGGCGTCCTTCCTTAGGGCTGCAGCTACTACCACCATCACCTTGGTGAAAGTCCGTGGTGCTGTTGCTAACCCAAACGGGAGTGCTCGAAACTGAAAATGGTCCCCCAAGACCATGAATTTCAGGTACTTCTGATTTGCTGTCCTGATGGGAATGTGCAGATGGGCTTCCGTCAAATCCAACAAGGCCAGAAACTCTCCCTTGCGTACCGCCTCTATCACCAACCGCAGTGTTTTCATCCAAAATCGTGGTAACTTGAGAGCCGCATTCAGCTTCTTTAGTTCCCAAATGAGCAGAAAGGTTCCTTCCTTCTTGGGTATCACAAAATAGGAGTACCTTTCTCTTCCTGTTCCCCTGGAGGGATGGGAACAATCGCTTCCAGATGCTGAATTTGGTCCAACAAGGAACGCACCACCTCTTTTTTGATGCAGACAGTGCAAGGGGAAACCATGTAGGCTTCTCGAACTTGACAAGCAAATTCTAAAGCGTAGTTGTCTCTTATCACTTCCAGGACCCACTAATATGTAGTGATCTTGGTCCACTCTTCGTAAAAAAAAAGGGCTAATCTCCCTCTGGCTTCTAGTGGCTTCCAGTGGATCAGCCTCACTTCATTGCACAGGTTTGCCACTTCCAGATCCTTGACCAGTGTTTTCATGTGCAGGTCTAAGTGGCCCCCGAAAGGACTGTCTTGCCTAGGCTTTGCCGCTGAGACAAAGAGCCTTTACTGGAATATCTTCGTATGTCTCAAAATTGGGGATGAGATGAGAAGCTCCTCCTGCCCCCTTTAGGCTTATCCTTGGGCAACTTATGACTTTTCAACTCGCCCAAGTAATTCACTAAAATGATAAAGGGGATGGAACAGCTCCCCTAAGAGGAAAGACTAAAGAGGTTAGGGCTGTTCAGTTTGGAGAAGAGACAGCTGGGGGGGGGGGGGGTATGAGGTGTTTAAAATCATGAGAGGTCTAGAATGGGTAAATGTGAATCGGTTATTTACTCTTTTGGATAATAGAAGGACTAGGGGGCACTCCATGAAGTTAGCATGTAGCACCTTTAAAACTAATAGGAGAAAATTCTTTTTCACTCAGTGTACAATTAAACTCTGGAATTTGTTGCCAGGAGATGTGTTTAGTGCAGTTAGTGTAGTTGGGTTTAAAAAAGGTTTGGATAAGTTCTTGGAGGAAAAGTCCATTACCTGCTATTAATCAAGTTGACTTAGAAAATAGCCAGCCATTGCTATTAATAGCATCAGTAGCATGGGATAGTTTTTGGTACTTGCCATGTACTTGTAGCCTGGATTGGCCACTGTTGGAAACAGGATGCTGGGCTTGATGGACCCTTGGTATGACCCAGTATGGCAATTTATGTTCTTACCAGCTGCTCAAGGTTTTCTCCAAACCACAGTTTGCCTTTAAACAGAAGATTATCCAATTGTGACTTGGACTAAACATCTGCCAACCAATTTCGCAGCCACATTAGTCTTTGGGCCAACACCGCAGAGACCATGATCCTGGCGGACGTACAAATCAAATTATACAAAGCATTAACTACATAAGCCACTCCCGCCTCCAAGTTCTCAGCCTGCTTGTGGAAGCCAAAGGTGCCGACCCTTTCGCCTGCAAATGCTGTACCCAACGTAAACACGCCCGTTGCATAAATCTGCTGCAGATCACCACACTGATGCCCAAGGTTGAAATTTCAAACATCCTCTTGAGGTGGATCTCCAATTTTTAGCCCTGAATGTCTTTCAACGTCACCGCCCCAATCACCAGAAGGTTGGTCATCTTGGTCACTGTTGAGACCGAGGCGTCCACTTTAGGTAGCATCAGCAGTTCCAAAGCATCCTCAGGTAGGAGGTACAGCTTCGACATCGCTCTTCCCACCTTTAGACCAGCCTCAAGAGTTTCCCATGCCCAGATCACTTTCTTCACTGTTTTAAGGAAAGGCCTTCGCAGGATCTCACAGCCCTTTCATGACGTATACCCCCTCCTGATCAGACTCTTCCTGAGGAACCTTAATTTCTACTTACTTCAGTATGTATGGGATCAAAGGCCTCAACTCCTCCTTCTGGAACAGCCTAACCATCTTGGGATCATCTCCCTCTGCCACCAACATGTCCTCCGGGACTGAGAGATCGTTATCCCCATCTCCATTCAGAGAGCCCCCATCAAGGACTCCCACTCCCTCAAATCATCCAACTCTTCTGAAGTACTTCCCGACTAACTCTTAGGCACAGCACTCCTCTTCATACCCAGTGAATGTTCAGTTTCCCCACCTTAGCCTGCCTCTGGGCCAACTGTGGCTGGGATCGCTTGCCCCTGCATCCTGCTTGGTAGACAAGCTTTATGCAGAAGCACAAAAGCAGAGGAAAAGTCCTCTGAATCCTTGGATACTCCATTCAAGGCATTCTTCAGCATCTCTGTGCCCTCCTGGATGCAGCATGGCCCTCAGTTCGCCAAAGATAACAAAGGTGGGGAGTTCCTTCCCTCCTCCCAAGTTATCCTGCTCTCTATTGTATGCAGTTAAAATGGTTGCTGTGCCCACGTCATTAGAGAGGCCCGGTCTGCCTGCCTCCAGTGACTGAGTAACTCTCCTGCTATCCAGTGACACCGCTGCCAAATTGGAGTTTCCTTCCCCCCCGAAGGAATATCTACTGCATAACACCAAAGCAATCAGCTGCGGGTGTCTGTCTCTTCACACCCGGCATGTTTCCCCGCGCTTTGACGTGGCCATCTCAGATCATGGCCACACACGGATCCTGTTGCCCATACTGCTAAGGACTACCCCCAAATCTCCACACCCTGCCAGGGCAGCTCCCCCAAATCCTGCAGCAGCTGCAAAACCCTCTCTTCCTTCTCCGGCTCTCCTGAGTCTTGAAAGCCCAACTCTCACTCCTCTTTTTTTTTTTTTTTTTTTTTAAAGAGGCAGACTTCTTACACTGATCCAGCCAGCAATCCCCAAGAGTAAATAAATAGATGTAATTTCCAGAAGCCACCTGGTCAAGTGCCAGGAATGATGACATAGTGAATGATGATATAGACTTAATTGGCATCTCAGAGACATGGTGGAAGGAGGACAACCAAAGGGACAGTGCTATACCGGGGTACAAACTATATCGCAATGACAGAGAGGAGCATCCGGGAGGCGGTGTGGTGCTTTATGTCCGGGATGGCATAGAGTCCAACAGGATAAACATCCTGCAGGAGACTAAATGCACAATTGAATCTTTATGGGTAGAAATCCCTTGTGTGTCGGGGAAGACTATAGTGATAGGAGTATACTACCATCCACCTGGTCAAGATGGTGAGACTGACAGTGAAATGCAATGAGAAATTAGGGAAGCTAACCAAATTGGTAGTGCGGTAATTGTTAGCGGCGTCGGCAGCGGCAGACCGCAACCGGGAGTCATGGCCGCCGGCCACGGTCGGCCGCGACTGAGGCAAGGCCGACGGCGCAGCTAAACTAACTCACCCGGATCGCCGGGTGTGGTTGAGGGTGCCTGCGGGGCAGGCAGCCCTTCTTCCTTTCCCTCTCCTGACCGCTGCCATCGTCCTGTCGGCAGCGTGCTCCGACGATCCGGCTCCTCCTCCTCTGCCCCGTAGGGCCGCGCGCTCGGCTGAAGAGAATTCTTAAAGGAGTCATGACAGGAAGTGTCATGGCTCCCCCTGAAGCTCCTCCCCCGGTTTCCTGCACTTAAGGCAAGGGCTGAGCATTCAGTCCTTGCCTTGGTATTGAGGTTCCTGCCTGAGTGTGTTCCAGACTCCTGGTTCTTTGCCCCGCTCTTCTTCCCTGCTCCGTGGATTGATTCTTGGCTGCTGACTTCTGGACTGGTGGACGTGTGTCTTCTCCTGGCTTGATCCTGGTACGGCTTTGGACCCTTCTCTGGCTCGACCCCGGTACAGCTTTGGACCCTTCTCCTGCTTCGACCCTGGACTGGACTCGGACCCAGCTGGTATATTGATTCCCGGACTGGCTTTGGACTCTTCCTCGATTCCATCCTCAGACTGTCACGACCTGCTGGAGGCGCCAGCCATCTGGAACCCACGACCTGCAGGAGGCGCCTGCATCCAGACCTCTTACAGTCTTCAGAGGAGTCGCCTAAGTCCCAGCGGCCAGACCCCTACGGGCTCCTCCTGGGGGGGTCGCGTGCTTCCAGGGTGAAGTCTTCTAGCAAGTCTCTACGGTCCAAGAGGCCTCGCCCTTCGATGGTAGCCAACTACCTCGACACAAGGGTCCACTTTCATAACAGAATACCATGGCCATGGACCCGGCAGAGGCCTCGGCTCGTCAAGCCATTCCAGGACTGGCTCAGGAGGTCATGGAACAACAACGTATTTTGGAATCCATGGCTTCATCTCTAGAACGACTTAATGCACACGTCTGGACTCCATGGCAGCTGCCCAGGCTGCTTCTGTTGCCATGCCTGCGTTGGCATCAAGCTCTGCCCGAACTATGATTCCGCTACTCATACCTCCACGCTATGCAGGGGATCCTCAGTTGTGTCAAGGATTCATCGATCAGTGCAATATGCATTTTCAACTCCAAGCCTCTTCATTTCCAGACGACCTCACTAAGACAACGTACATTTTGTCACTCTTGGAGGGGAAGGCCCTGGCATGGGCTTCTCCCTACTGGCGACGATTGGACCCTATCCTGCAAGATCTTCAAAGGTTCCTGGAACTTTTCCTCTTGGTTTTCGATGATCCTGGGAAACAGGTAGTAGCCGGTTCTAAACTGCTGCAACTGTGACAAGGAAACCGAGCCCTCGCAGACTACACCATCAAGTTCAGAACACTGGCTTCGGAACTTCACTGGGAGGAGAACTGCTTGCGTTCTATATACCTGGAGGGTCTGTCGTCGAAGATCAAGGACGAGATGTCGGCTCGTGAACTACCGAGGTCCTTAGATGCTATCATAGATTTAGTAAACCGAATAGACCGTCGTCTGCAAGAAAGAGCTCGTGAGGGAGCTAACTCCAGAAGAACCAGTTCTTGGAATTCTCCTCGACCAGTACCGGCTGCCTCACAACCTACATCCGCTTCTGGAGGAAGTATAGAAGAACCTATGCAACTGGGGCGTGGCCCTCTGTCTTCCGAGGAACGACAGAGACACCGTCGTGCAGGCCTCTGCATGTACTGTGGAGGAACGGGTCACCTCATAGCCCGTTGTCCAATCCTTCCGGGAAACTTCAAAGCCTAGGCTCCGGCGGGGGAGTAACCCTAGGCAGTACCTCTCCAGCTCCCCCACTCACTCTTCAGATCTCTTTGGCACTGAAGGACCTCCAATTCTCCACCATGGCCTTAGTAGACTCCGGTGCAGGTGGGAGTTTCATCCTTCAAGATATCGTGGAGAAACTCCATATTCCTCTTCAACTTTGCCCCACGCCATTGATCATATCCTCTATTCATGGAGACCCCCCTACCAGGGAGGATAACCCATCAGACTTTTCCGCTGGAATGTCACATCGGCCCCAAACATTGCGAACAAATCTCGTTTTATGTCATCCAGAGAGCCATACACCCTGTGGTATTGGGTATTCCCTGGTTACAACGTCATAATCCCCAGTTTGATTGGACAACCCTGAAACTTCTGCAATGGGGATCTGCTTGTCAGGAGACCTGTCTATGGGGCTATATACCTACCGACAGCTACGTCTGCATTGCACGACTCGAGGGTCTACCCACACCGTATAGCCAATTTGCAGATGTCTTTTCTAAAAAGGCTGCTGATATCTTGCCTCCACATCGAGAGTTCGACTGTGCCATTAACTTAGTTCCAGGAGCCTCGCCTCCCCGAGGGAAGGTCTATGTATTATCCGCTTCAGACACTCAGGCGATGACCAGCTATATTCAGGAAAATCTACAAGAGGGGTTCATTCGACGCTCTACTTCACCGGCCAGAGCTGGTTTCCTGTTTGTAGGAAAAAAGGATGGAACTCTGAGACCATGTATTGATTTCCGCGGACTCAATGCTATCACCATCAAAGATCGCTATCCATTGCCTCTGATCGCTGAACTGTTTGATCATTTACAGGGGGCCCAGATATTTTCCAAATTAGATCTCCGAGGGGTCTACAATCTAATCAGAATTCGTGAGGGTGATGAATGGAAAACTGCTTTTAACACTAGAGATGGACACTACGAGTACTTGGTTATGCCCTTTGGACTAACTAATGCCCCTGCAGTATTCCAACACTTTGTTTATGAAATATTCCGAGACTTGCTTTACATCTGCATTGTGGTCTATTTGGATGACATTCTTATTTTTTCGGCCAATTTGCAAGCACACAGACAACACGTCATCCAGGTATTACAGCGGCTTAGGGAGAACAGACTGTATGCTAAGCTTGAAAAATGTATTTTTGAAAAAGAATCTTTACCCTTCCTGGGTTACATTATATCTAAACAAGGATTTCAAATGGATCCCGCTAAGCTGAAATGCATTAAGGAATGGCCTCAGCCTAATGGACTGCGTGCGCTTCAGCGTTTTCTAGGTTTCGCGAATTATTATCGCAGTTTTATCCAGAATTTTTCTAAACTAGCCACACCTCTGACTGCTCTGACTCGAAAAGGAGCTAACATCAAGGCATGGTCTGTGGAGGCCGAGGAAGCATTTCAAGCCCTGAAAGACTCCCTTCTTCGACAACCCTGTCTTCGGCATCCCGACCCCAAGCGTCCATTTGTTATTGAAGTTGATGCATCAGCTGAGGGAGTTGGAGCTGTTCTGAGTCAGACGACCACATCGGGAGCAGTGCATCCTTGTTCATATTTTTCCAAGAAATTCTCAGCGGCAGAACGTAACTACTCCATTGGAGATAAGGAGCTTCTTGCTATCAAGATGGCACTAGAAGAATGGCGACAGTGGTTGGAGGGAGCCCAATATCGCATAACCATCTTTACTGACCACAAAAATTTAACATATTTACAACAAGCTCAACGGTTAAACCCACGTCAAGCTCGTTGGGCCCTCTTTTTCACTCATTTCGACTTTGAATTACGATATCGCCCTGCCGACAAGAATATTAAGGCTGACGCCTTATCTCGTTCTTTCTCCACAGAAGATATTGAGGATCCGGAACAACACATCATCGATCCGGCCCGTATCATCCTGTCCGCTACCTTCATGGTACCACCTGGGAAGACGGTGGTGCCTAAGCGGCTTCGCAATAAAGTTTTGGCTTGGGGTCATGATTCCAGATTGGCAGGACACCCCAGACGACTGTGAACACAGGTGCTCTTAACAGCAGTATTATTGGTGGCCAGAAATGCATAAGGATATACGAGCTTATGTAGATTCCTGTTCAGTCTGCGCACAACATAAAGTCCTCACCGGGAAACCTTGGGGCCTGTTACAACCTTTACCCATTCCCACTAGACCATGGACACACATCTCCACAGATTTTATAGTGGAACTTCCTCCATCCGATGGCAATACAGTGATATGGATAGTGGTAGATCGCTTTTCTAAAATGGCTCACTTTATTCCACTCCCCTCCCTCCCGTCTGCTCCATGACTGGCTCAATTATTCATGCTGCACATCTTCCGTCTACATGGACTGCCTCAACACATCACCTCGGACCGGGGCCCGCAGTTTACGGCTCGATATTGGCTCAACTTCTGCAAGAAATTCCAGATTACATTGGATTTCACTACGGCCTTCCACCCTCAGGCTAATGGTCAGGCAGAGCGCACTAATCGAACACTAAAACAGTTCCTACGTTTTTACGTCAACTCTCGACAAAATGACTGGGCATCACATCTCTCCTGGGCGGAGTTTTCGCATAATTCACATGCTGGGACCTCTACGGGAACATCCCCCTTTCAGATTGTCTTCGGTCGTCAACCCCACCCGTCTTTGCCGGTACCCTTACCTGTGCCTTCGCCAGCAGCTCAGTTGACAGCTACACAACTGAAACAACTTTGGGCCCATACTCAAAAAATGCTACACTGATCTGCATCGTCGCCAGGCTCCTCAGTTTCATCCCGGGGAGAAAGTGTGGCTCAGCACCCGGCATATCCGTCTGAGGGTCCCTTCCATGAGACTGGCTCCTCGGTATATTGGTCCGTTTCCGGTATTGAGACAATTAGGTCCAGTAATCTACCAACTTCAATTACCTGCTTCATTGCGCATTCACAATTCTTTCCATGTGTCTCTTCTTAAACCATTGATCCTCAGGTGGTCCAGTCAGAAACCGCCTGAGCCTGCGCACCATCAGGCTGTGGATGAGACTATTTATCAAGTGCGTGAGGTGTTGGATGTCCGGAGATGAGGCACCATTTGGAAGCATCTCATGGCTTGGAAGGGATTTGGCCCTGAGGAGAACTCTTGGGAACCGGCAAAGAATATACTGGATAAATCGTTGTTCAAAGACTTTCATTCTAAACACCCTGGTAAACCCAAACCTTCTAGGGGGAGGCCTAAAGGAGGGGGTACTGTTAGTGGCGTCGGCCGCGGCAGACCGCAACCGGGACTGGGTGTCATGGCCACCAGCTGCGGTCGGCCGCGACTGAGGCAAGGCCGATGGCGCAGCTAAACTAACTCACCTGGATCGCCGGGTGTGGTTGAGGGTGCCTGCAGGGCAGGCAGCCCTTCTTCCTTTCCCTCTCCTGATTGCTGCCATCATCCTGTCGGCAGCGTGCTCCGACGATCCGGCTCCTCCTCCTCTGCCCCATAGGGCCGCGCGCGCAGCTGAAGAGAATTCTTAAAGGAGCCATGACAGGAAGTGTCATGGCTCCCCCTGAAGCTCCTCCCCCGGTTTCCTGCAATTAAGGCAAGGGCTGAGCATTCAGTCCTTGCCTTGGTATTGAGGTTCCTGCCTGAGTGTGTTCCTGGCTCCTGGTTATTGGTTCTTCGTCCCGTTCTTTTTCCCTGCTCCGTGGATTGATTCTTGGCTGCTGACTTCTGGACTGGTGGACGTGTCTTCTCCTGGCTTGATCCTGGTACGGCTTCGGACCCTTCTCCTGGCTCGACCCTGGTACGGCTTTGGACACTTCTCCTGCTTCGACCCTGGACTGGACTCGGACCCCGGACTGGCTTTGGACTCTTCCTCGATTCCATCCTCAGACTGTCACGACCTGCTGGAGGCGCCAGCCGTCTGGAACCCACGACCTGCAGGAGGTGCCTGCATCCAGACCTCTTACAGTCTTCAGAGGAGTCGCCTAAGTCCCAGTGGCTGGACCCCTACGGGCTCCTCCTGGGGGGGTCGCGTGCTTCCAGGCTGAAGTCTTCTAGCAAGTCTCTATGGTCCAAGAGGCCTCGCCCTTCGACGGTAGCCAACTACCTCGACACAAGGGTCCACTTTCATAACAGTAATAATGGGAGACTTCAATTATCCCAATATTGACTGGGTAAATGTATCATCGGGACACGCTAGAGAGATAAAGTTCCTGGATGGAATAAATGATAGCTTTATGGAGCAACTGGTTCAGGAACTGACGAGAGAGGGAGCAATTTTAGATCTAATTCTCAATGGAGAACAGGATTTGGTGAGAGAGATAACAGTGGTGGGGCCGCTTGGCAATAGTGATCATAATATGATCAAATTTGACTTAATGACTGGAAGGGGGACAGTAAGCAAATCCACGGCTCTCGTGCTAAACTTTCAAAAGGGAAACTTTGATAAAATGAGAAAAATAGTTAGAAAAAAACTGAAAGGAGCAGCTACAAAGATAAAACGTGTGCAAGAGGCGTGGTCATTGTTAAAAAATACCATCCCAGAAGCACAATCCAGATGTATTCCACGCATTAAGAAAGGTGGAAAGAAGGCAAAACGATTACCAGCATGGTTAAAGGGGAAGTGAAAAAAGCTATTTTAGCCAAAAGATCTTCATTCAAAAATTGGAAGAAGGATCCAACAGAAAAAAATAGGATAATGTATAAACATTGGCAAGTTAAATGTAAGACATTGATAAGACAGGCTAAGAGAGAATTTGAAAAGAAGTTGGCAGTAGAGGCAAAAACTCACAGTAAAAACTTTTAAAAATATATCCAAAGCAGAAAGCCTGTGAGGGAGTCAGTTGAACCGTTAGATGATCGAGGGGTTAAAGGGGCACTTAGAGAAGATAAGGCCATCGCGGAAAGATTAAATGATTTCTTTTCTTCGGTGTTTACTGAAGAGGATGTTGGGGAGGTACCCGTACTAGAGAAGGTTTTCATGGGTAATGATTCAGATGGACTGAACCAAATCACGGTGAACCTAGAAGATGTGGTAGACCTGATTGACAAACTGAAGAGTAGTAAATCACCTGGACCGGATGGTATGCACCCCAGAGTTCTGAAGGAACTAAAAAATGAAATTTCAGACCTATTAGTAAAAATTTGTAACCTGTCATTAAAATCATCCATTGTACCTGAAGACTGGAGGATGGCTAATGTAACCCCCATATTTAAAAAGGGCTCCAGGGGCGATCCGGGAAACTACAGATCGGTTAGCCTGACTTTAGTGCCAGGAAAAATAGTGGAAAGTATTCTAAACATCAAAATCACAAAACATATAGAAAGACATGGTTTAATGGAACAAAGTCAGCATGGCTTTACCCAAGGCAAGTCTTGCCTCACAAATCTGCTTCACATTTTTGAAGGAGTTAATAAACATGTGGATAAAAGTGAACCTGTAGATGTAGTGTACTTGGATTTTCAGAAGGCATTTGACAAAGTTCCTCATGAGAGGCTTCTAGGAAAAATAAAAAGTCATGGGATAGGTGGCGATGTCCTTTCATGGGTTACAAACTGGCTAAAAGACAGGAAACAGAGAGTAGGATTAAATGGACAATTTTCAGTGGAAAGGTTTGGGCAGTGGAGTGCCTCAGGGATCTGTATTGGGACCCTTACTTTTCAATATATTTATAAATGATCTGGAAAGAAATACGACAAGAGAGGTAATCAAATTTGCAGATGATACAAAATTGTTCAGAATAGTTAAATCACAAGCAGAGTGTGATAAATTGCAGGCTGGAAAATTGGGCATCAAAATGGCAGATGAAATTTAATGTGGACAAGTGCAAGGTGATGCATATAGGGAAAAATAACCCATGCTATAGTTACCCAATGTTAGGTTCCATATTAGGTGCTACTACCCAAGAAAGAGATCTAGACGTCATAGTGGATAACACATTGAAATCGTCGGTTCAGTGTGCTGCAGCAGTGAAAAAAGCAAACAGAATGCTGGGAATTATTAGAAAGGGAATGGTGAATAAAATGGAAAATGTCATAATGCCTCTGTAATGCTCCATGGTGGGACTGCACATTGAATACTGTGTACAATTCTGGTCGCCGCATCTCAAAAAAGATATAATTGCGATGGAGAAGGTACAGAGAAGGGCGACCCTATGAGGAAAGATTAAAGAGGTTAGGACTTTTTAACTTGGAGAAGAGACGGCTGAGGAGGGATATGATAGAGGTGTTTAAAATCATGAGAGGTCTAGAACGGGTAGATGTGAATCGTTTTTTTACTCTTTCGGATAATAGAAAGACTAGGGGGTACGCCATGAAGTTAGCATGTGGCACATTTAAAACTAATTGGAGACAGTTCTTTTTCACTCAATGCACAATTAAACTCTGGAATTTGTTGCTAGAAGATGTGGTTAGTGCAGTTAGTATAGCTGTGTTTAAAAAAGGATTGGACAAGTTCTTGGAGAAGTCCATTACAGAAAAATTAGTTCTCACCTGTTAATTTTCGTTCCTGTAGTACCAACGATCAGTCCAGATTGCTGGGTTATGCCTCCCTTCCAGCAGATGGATTCAGAGAGAAACTGAAAAGCACCTCCCACATAACCCGGGGTGCCACCTGCGATCCCTCAGTATTATCGATATCAAAGCAGAATGAATGGCCATTGCTACAAAAAATGTTCGTTTATAAATAAAGAATTATTCGCAAATATGCTTTATCATCCAGTGACTAGATCAAGTTAAAACGAAACCTGCTCAAAAAGTAGAACGAGCATAATCGTGCAAAAAGAACAATCCACCCAAGGTGGTTCTGCCGAACAAGAACTGACTTGCATCACAACCTGTGAAGAAAAAGAAATAGCTGACTGGACTCTCCTGTATACGGGCGGGCATCTGGACTGATCCTTGGTACTATAGGAACGAAAATTATCAGGTGAGAATTAATTTTCCTTTCCCTGTATGAACCAGGATCAGTCCAGACTGCTGGGATGTACCCAAGCTGCCCTAAATGGGGTGGGACCTGGAGAGTCCCGCGCAAAGCACACTGCTGCCAAAGGACTCCACCTTCGGATCCCATACATCCAAGCGGTAATGTTTAGCAAACGTGTGCAAGGACTTCCACGTGGCCGCCCGACAAATCTCTTAGAAACATAGAAATGACGGCAGAAGAAGACCAAACGGCCCATCCAGTCTGCCCAGCAAGCTATGCACTTTTTTTTCCCTCTTACTTGTTACGCTTGGCTCTTAGTACCTTTTAGTTCTATTTCCCTTCCACCCCACCATTAATGAGGAGAGCGGTGTTGGAACTGCATCTAATTGAATATGTAGTTTAGTTAGGGGTAGTAACCGCCTCAATAAGCAAGCTACACCCATGCTTTTGTTTACTCGACTATGTAATTCAGTCCTTGTTGGTTGTTGTCTATATATAGATCCTCTTTTCTACATTGCCCCTGCTGTTGAAGCAGAGAGCTATGCTGGATTGCGTTGAAAGTGAAGTAACAGACTTTCTCCCCTGCTGTTGAAGCAAAGAGCTATGCTGGCTATGCGTTGAAAGTGAAGTAACAGACTTTCTCCCCTGCCGTTGAAGCAGAGAGTTATTATTATTATTATTATTATTATTATTAAAGGCTTTTATATACCGACTTTCTTGATACAAATCAAATCAACTCGGTTTACATCGAACTAAGCAGTAACTATAACCAACCGGTCAACAAGAGACAATTTAAAGGAGCATAAAGTTACATTATAACAAGGATGCCTTAACTGGGAGAAGGAGAAAAAAAGAGAGGGAGAACGAAGATAAGTTACTATATACAATGGAATATGGGCAAAATGTGAGCATAATTAGCGTTTGTTTATTTACATGAGTGATGGAATAGTTCTAAATCAGGCTGTTGGGCTATTGGCGGGGAAGGCTCGGCAGAACAGCCAAGTCTTTAGTTTCTTTTTGAAAGTTAGTACTTTCAAAAAGAAACTATGCTGGCTATGTGTTGAAAGTGAAGTACTCTTGTGGCGAGACACACTGGCTTTCTGCCCAGGAAGCCGCCTGAGACCGAAGAGAATGCGCCTTAAGACCTTCCGGCACTGAGCGCCCGCAACATATGTAAGCGGAAGCAATAGCGTCCTTCAACCATCGGGCGATAGTAGTTTTAGAAGCCTTAGAGCCGTTCCTAGGACCGCTCCACAAAACAAAGAGGTGATCAAACGAAAAGGATTAGTAATCTCCAAGTATCACAATAGGACCCTACGGACATCCAATCTCCTCAGATCCTTATCCTCATCCAAAAATGCCGGCAACTCGACTGACTGGTTGACATGAAAAGCCGAGACTACCTTGGGCAAAAAGGAGGGTACCGTGCAGAGAAATACCCTAATCAGAAATACGCAAAAAAGGCTCTCGACAGGACAAGGCCTGGAGCTCTGAAACCCGCCGAGCTGAACAGATAGCCACGAGAAACACCGCTTTAAGCGTCCTTAAGAGTCGCGCACTTCAAAGGCTCGAAAGGTGGCCCACAGAGACAACGGAGAACGAAATTTAAACTCCAGGACGGACAAACTGCGCGCACCAGTGGTTTCAAATGCTTGGCCCCCTTCAAAAACTGCATTACGTCCGGGTGCGCCGCAAAGGAAATATCATCAATTTTACCACGGAGACTGCCCAAGGCGGAAACCTGAACCTGGAGCGAACCGTAAGACAGACCCTTCCGTAATCTGTCTTGTAAAAACAACAGGATGTGAACAATAGTGGCTCGTTGCGGGGACAAACTGAATCTGCGGCACCAGGAATCAAAGACTCTCCATACCCGAACATAGGTAATAGACATAGAAGTTTTCCTGGCTCACAGAAGAGTAGAAATAACTGCCTCCGAGTAACCCTTTCTTCTTAACCGCCTCCTTTCATAAGCCATGCCGCTAGACAAAAGCAATCTGCCTGCTCTAAAAATACTGGACCCTGCCTTAGCAGGTTGGGCAGGTGACTGAAGCGCAGAGGACCGTCCACCGCTAGACTGATCAGATCGTGAACCACGGCCTTCGGGCCCACTCGGGAGCCACTAGAATCACCGGATCCTGGTGAGACTCTATGCGACGTAATACCTCTCCAATCAGCGGCCATGGAGGAAACACATAGAGGAGGACGTACTGCGGCCAAGGAAGAACCAGAGCATCTAGTCCTTCGGACCCATGGTCCCGCCTGCGACTGAAGAAGCGAGCCGCCTTTGCGTTTTGACGAGTCGCCATCAGGTCCAGGTGGGGAACCCCCCATCGTCTTGAGACCATTCGCATCGCTTCCTCCGACAGTTCCCATTCCCCGGGATCCAACTGTTGTCGGCTGAGAAAGTCCACCTGAACATTGTCGACCCCGGCAATGTGCACCGCCGCAAACCGATCCAGATGAAGCTCTGCCCAGCTCATCAGTTTGTCGGCCTCGTCGGACACGGAACGACTTCTGGTGCCTCCTTGTCTGTTTATATAGGCCACCGCGGTCGCATTGTCGGAGAGAATCCGTACCGCTCTGTTGCGTAACATTGGTAAAAAGTGTTGTAGTGCTAGCCGGACCGCTCTGGTCTCCAACCTGTTGATGGACCACTGTGCCTGTAACGGAGTCCAAAGACCCTGAGTCGACTTTGACTGGCACCCTGCCCCCCAACCGGAGAGGCTGGCATCGGTTGTTACAACTACCCATTGGGGGCTCTCGAGGTTCACCCCCCTCAGCAAGTGATCCAGATTGAGCCACCAGGCCAGACTGGATCTGGCAGGTTCGAGCAGTGGCAAGGGGGATCTGGTACTCTTCTGATTTGGGATCCCAACGCGAGAACAGCACCCTCTGCAAAGGTCTCAGATGCGCAAAAGCCCAAGGAACTAGCTCCAGGGTAGATGCCATAAACCCAAGAACCTGCAAATAATCCCACATCACTGGGGATGGGAGTGAAAGCAGTCGCCGCACCTGGGACATCAACCTGTCCATGCGATCGAGGGGTAACGAGACTGTGCCCGTAAACGTATCGAATCGAGCCCCCAAGAACTCTATTTCCTGGGTCGGGATCAACCGGCTCTTGGCATAGTTGACCACCCAGCCCAGAGACCATAGTCGACCCATGACCGAACGGACCGCCGTCCGGCAGAGTTCCTCCAATTTCACTCGAATGAGCCAGTCGTCCAGGTAGGGATGCACTAGAATCCCTTCCCATCTTAAGCTCGCCGCTACCACCACCAATACCTTGGTTAACACGTGAGGAGCGATCGCCAGCCCGAACGGTAGGGCACAAAACTGGTAGTGTTGGTCCATGATCGTGAACCTCAGAAACCGCTGGTGGCGTTCTTGTATCCCTATGTGGAGATAAGCCTCCGTCAGATCCAAAGAAGCCAAAAACTCTCCTTTGTGGACCACCGCAATGAAAGATCTCAACGTTTCCATATGAAAGCGAGGTACCCTCAAGGCCTTGTTGACCTGCTTGAGATGTAAAATTGGGCGAAAGGTCCCATCCTTTTTGGGTACCACAAAATAGATGGAATAGCGACCGGTCCGGCGTTCCGATGGAGGAACTGGTACAATGGCTCCCAGAGCCTTCAGCCGTACTAGGGTCTGAAGAGCCACCTGTTGCTTCTGCGGTGGTCCGCAAGGGGACACCAGAAAAAGATCCCGGAGGGGACGAGCAAAATCCAAAGCGTAACCGTGATTTATAATATCTAGTACCCACTGGTCTGAAGTAATTTTGACCCATTCCTCGTAAAACTGGGACAGCCGACCCCCGATGTTCGGAATGGAGGAATGGGCCGGCATCCCTTCATTGTGCCGGCTTGCTGTTGTGTGCGAAGGCATGGGTCCCGGCACGCTGAGGCCGCCTGCCTCGAAAGAAATACGACCACGACTGCGCTTGTGAAGTTGATTGACTAGGGGTATAGTTCGATGCACCCCTACCAGATCGAAATCAACGCTGTCCCTTGAAACGGCCTCTGTAGCTACCCTCTGATCGGGCCATCCTGGGCTTTTCCTCTGGCAGCTTATACACCTTGTTGTCACCCAAGGTTTTTATGAGTTGTTCCAGCTCGTTACCAAACAACAACTTATCCCAAAAAGGGAAGGGCCTGAGTTGGGATTTAGATGAGGCATCCGCGGACCTGTTCCGGAGCCACAACAGGCGACGCGCAGATACCGCTGAAGACATAGTGCGCGCCGAAGTACATAGAAGATCATAAAGGGCATCTGCCGTGTAGGCTACCTCATATTCCATATGGGCCGCCTGTTCAGCCTCTCTAGGGGGAAGGTCCTGAGCCGTCAACATTTGCTGAACCCACCGAAGCAAAGCCCTCTGCATGAAGCTACTACATACAGCTGCTCGTATTCCTAAGGCGGATACTTCAAATATACGCTTAAGCAACACTTCCAACTTCCTATCCTGTAAGTCTTTAAGCGCTGTGCCTCCAGTCACCAGAATAGTAGTATGCTTGGCTATGGCCATGACTGCAGAGTCTACTTTTGGAACCTTAAGAAGGTCAAGCTGATCAGTAGGAAGTGGGTATAATTTTTCCATGGCTCTAGTGACCCTCAAGGAGGCTTCCGGGGACTCCTAGTCGCGGGACATGATCTGAGAAAGCTTCGGGTGAAAAGGGAACATCTGCGGTGGGGTGCGAAGCCCCGCTAAAGCTGAATCCCCCGTAGATAAATCCGACGATTCCTGAGACAGAGGGAGTTCCAATTCCTGCAACACGTATAAAATCAGGCGATCCAGCTCCTCCCGACGGAACAGATGGAGCACCTGGGGGTCGTCACCCTCCACCTGGGTGGCACTGTCCCCCTTATCGTCCAGATCAAGGACGGAAGAATCCTGACAACCTGGATCCACCAGGTCCACCGGATCAGATAACCCATCCCCCGAGAAGAAGGGGGGGGAACAAGAATCCACCTTTCCTTGGCTCCTGGAGACCCTCGGGATCTTTGCTGGGCTAGGAGACTGGTCATCCCACTCAGACTCCGCCCTCAAATAGGCTCAAAGCGGCCACCTCAAAGACCCTCTTTAACTGAATCTCCAGTTTACGGTCTTGCATGTCCTTTAATGCGGCAAAGCTCACTACGGGTATCGTGGTCTTCTTTGTGACCGCTGAGATGGCCGCGTCCACCTTCGGAATCTTCAGCAGATCCAACACCTCCGGCGAAAGGGGATAGAGCTTCGCCATTGCCCTACCAACCTTCAAACCCGCATCCGGAGTATCCCACTCCCGGTTCACGAACTTGCGGACTTTCTTAGGCAGAGGGAACGAGGTTGTCGGTCCCCGTATTCCATCGAGGACTGGATTAACCCCTTCACTATCGGATTCCTCCTGGGTAACCTTAAGGCCCAGGACGTCCAATACCTGGGGAATCAGCGGACACAGCTCGTCACGTTCGAAAAGACGAACAACACTGGGCTCATCCCCTTCTGCCGGAGGGAGGTCGTCCCCATCCGGGTCGTCTTGGTCCGTGTACCCCAGATCAGGATTTGGGTCCGGATCCGTCCCGGGCGCCGGCCCTTTCTGAGCCAGTCCTGCATCAAGGTCTGATTCCTGATATCCCCAGATGATCTCATCTACCTGACGAGGGCGCTCTGTAGGACGTGGTGGAGCGTCTGCGGACCTTCCCTGCTTCCGGGGCAGCTCAGCGGGATCCCCCGCCTGCCCAGGTCTTTTCGCTGCTGCTTGTCTGCTTGCTAAAAAATCCTGATACGTGATTAAAACAAATTCCGGGGAAAAGACCTCCGGGGTCGCCCCCCCCCCCATCCGGGGGGGGCCCTGTGGCGCCGGTTCCCCAGCACCCAGAACAGGGTCCTCACTCATGGGGCCCAAAATGGGAGGGGATTCCTCCTCCCTTGAATCGTGGTGAGATTCAGGGGGGGGCCCCGACTCGGATGAGCCTGCTAACTCGGAGGAGCAAGAAGAACAAAGGGATGCCGCGTTTAAGGCCTGCCTGCATGCTCCACACTCGCGAAAGGCAGCCGATTTGGTTCACGGCGCCATGCCGGGCCTCGCAGCCACGCGGTCACTAGAAACTGCGAGCGGACGACAGGCCTAGTCCTGACAGCCGCGCGCGCTGCCTGCGGCGTGGAAAAACACTGCAAACCAGAAAAAAAAAGGCCCCGACGCAGCAACCACGCTGTTCCACCCATCAGTGCTGAAAACGCGGTCCGGGCACGGAAGACTTACCTCATCTACCTGACGAGGTAAGTCAGGTAGATGAGGTAAGTCACCAACACCCCGGAGCCCCGGGAATGGAAGAACCGAAGCTCCAACCCTGACACGCTGCCCCAGCCGACTCCTTACCTCAGCTGAAAGACACCTGCAAGAAGACACTTTTTTTTTTGTTTTTAAACTGAACTTTATGAAGCCAACTCAAGCAGGGATCGAGGGAGCAGCTTCAGGGGTAGGAAGACTAGGAGCCCCTAGACTTTACTCCCCGAGCCGAATCGAGCGAAACTCAGTCAGGAGTTCCCAACCCCTGGATGCCCGGCTTCCACCGAGGGATGGCCCACGAAGGTGCCTAACACCTCAGGGAGCAAACGAGAGGGAAAAAAAGAGAAAAACAAAAACAAAAATTTCTAACTACACTGAAAAAAACAAAAATAACTAAGACTGCAGGTAATGCACCTCTACCAACTGCTACAGTCAGAGAAATACTGAGGGACTGCAGGTGGCACTCTTGTATATTTATTTATTTATTTTTATCGGTTTTTATATACTGTTGTTTGGAACAAGCCTTCACAAAGGTTTACAGACGTAACAACTTATTACATATCACAGAGCTAAAAATTGAACATTGAAAACATTATAACAAGTGGGATACAGACGTAACAGCTTATTACAAATAACAGAGCGCAGGATTGAAGAACATTATAATAAATAGTATGGGGGGGCGAGAGGGACTTTTTCATAACTTAACTGGAATTATTACTGATTACACAAAATAGAAAAAAAAACACAACAGGGAAAATTATAGCGCGAAATCTTGGGGAAATGATGTAGAGGGAAATTGGGTGATTTATAAGATAGATATCAAACTATAAGGGGGGGGAATTGCAGAGCAGTGATTATTATTCTGAGGGAAGTGGTGCGGGGGGAGGAGATTGGAGGGTATGGAAACGATAATAGGGGATGGTACTTTATATGTTGAGAAAGTCTTAGTTAATATAGTTATTGTTTTAGTTCATTGCTAAGGACTAGTGCTAATCATGAGGGAAAGTCCATGTTAGGATAGGGGGGAGGATCTGTGAAGGGAGAGTATTTATCCGATACCGTCTTTATATGTATGTTCGAAGAGCCAGGTTTTTAGGAGTTTTCTGAAAAGTTTTATATTGCCTTGTTTTCGTAATCTTTCTGGTAAGGTGTTCCAGAGGCGTGGTCCTACAAGGGAGATTGCTCTGTCCCAGACTGAAGTAAGTCTGGCGGAGGTGAATGTGGGTATTGATAGTAATGCTTTATTGGCTGCTCTTGTGTTTCGTTGTGGGCTGTATATTTGGATAGCATTGTTCAGCCAATCGATTTCTTTTCCATAAATTGATTTGTATAATATGGTTAGAGCTTTGAAGTTGATCCTTTTTTCCATGGGTAACCAGTGTAGGGCTTTTAGTACAGGTGTTATGTGTTCAGCTTTACTATGACTGGTTAGAATTCTTGCAGCTGTATTCTGCAGAATCTGGAGTGGTCATATTGTGGGGCTTTGGGGAGGCCTAATAGTCTATATGGCAGTGCCCAACGTTTTGCTCTCTGACTCCATCTGCTGGTAGGGATACACAACCCACTTCTCTGGACTGATCTGGGTATGTTCAGGAACATGCGTTTTGGACTCGCTAGACTTATTTATGCCTGCATGTCCAAACCAGCGCGTAGCTAATAGTGCTCATCACATGTAAATGCATGTTGATAAGACTATTAGCTTGTACGCCCCATGTAAAAAGTTACTGAGCGCTAGACATGCACGTTTTTAGGATAAAAAGTTTATGCCAGCCCTGAAGCTGTGTATTAAGTTTTGAGGTGCCCCAAGCCATGCACAGAAAAGCAGAAAATACTGCTTTTCTGTGTGATTCCTCCAACTTAATACTGTCATGATACTAAGCAGGAGGAACCACAGAAGCAGCAAAAAAAAAAAAAAAGTCTTTAAAGTAGTCAGGTTAGGAAAGAGACACTCAATTTACAAGCGTCTATTTTCCTAACCTGTGCACAGCCATGTTTCCTGGGCGGCGCTTGATACCATGGACGAGCTAGGGACATACAATTTATCTATAGCACATCCTTTTTAGCGCGGCCACTCATTTGCCTATTCCATCAAGTGCCCAGGAGAGGTGATTGTGTGCTGGTTAAAAAAAAAATGCATCCAATTTGGACGCACATTTTTAGCGTATCAATATTGCATCAGCCTGTAGGTTATGTAGCAGTGTCAGTAAAGCTTTTATTCTCTGCCTCCAAATGCTGGTAGTGATGAAAAATCCATGCATCTGGACTGATCTAGGGTATGAACAGGAACTCACTAAGTTACCCCTAGATTTATCAAAATGCTATAAATATAGCAGAAATAGCACCCATGATAAAGGGGGAGTAGTTAGGCTACCAGTAATTATCCTGATCCCGTATAGGCAGTTTCCGCACGGTGCGATAAACGTTCACACTTGTGCTATTTTTCGCTTTGCACACTGAGACAGAGAGACAGTCAGTCTGACACTCTATGTATATGTACTACTGTAGTGGGTCACTTTGAATTGGGGTGGGTTTCGGAAGGTGGGGTAAGGTTTAGGGGGGTGGTGTTACAGAAACATTCTGAAGTATTCATAGTGAAATTGTCATCATTAAAGATTTGTAGTCATTATAATGGATAAAGTATAACTAAAGGAGTTGATTTGTACAACAATCTTCAAAAGATATCCGGTTAAGTAGTGCTGACCAAAAAAAAAAACCACAGAAGGGGCCTGTGGCTTGATTTCCTCCCTTCCCCCTACCAAATTTCATAGAAGGCCCTATTGAACCCTGCTCCTCCCACACAACATCCCCTCCTAAATGTTTAAATAATTTTGGGGTCTGCAGATTGGGACCCCCGCAACCTCTCCTGTTCTCATAAATATTACAAATTTGTATTCCAGCCCGTACCATTCCCTCACTGTCTGAAAGTCATGGGCCAGCCATCACCTCTCACCGCCTGGATTTCCACCCCCCCCCCCCCCCCCCCACTGAAAATACCCTTGCCAAGAGAGAGGTACTGGCCCTGCTTCTGACAGAAGCTGCACTGGAAACGTTAAATTACCCATATTTTACGCTTCCAGTACTGAGCACTGCTGAAGCATAAACTATGGGTAACTTATGCTTCCAGCGCTGTTTCTGTCAGAAGCTGGGTGGAAGTGCAGGGAGTGGTAAGCAACATGTTTATGCATACTTTCGAAAAACAAAAGTATGTACATAAATCCTGATCTCACCCCAACTCTGTTCCCGGAACACCTATTCAGTATGAATGTAAAAATTCAAGCAAAATCGTGTTCTTTGCTACTTTTAGGTGCATACCTGCTGAGGCTTTTTCTAAAACCCACTCACACGCAAAACCAGATTTTATGAGCCCAACTTTCAAAATTGTCAGCAGTACACCATTTGTGAGTAAGTAGACTGTGAAGATTTATGCTAATATTGTACAAACTGTTTGGCAAAAACTGCAGTTTGTAAAATACCGCATATGGAATGCAGGAACGCACATGTGTTTTCTACCTGTTTTATAAAAATACGTGTATATTTACATGCATAATTGTAACCATCCACGTGTAATAACCCAGAATTAAGCACTAAGGCAGGTATTTTATAAAGTATATAATTCATTTTTTCAGTCTTACCCACTTCGGTGGATTTTTTCTGGAATTCTGAAATAAGTTTTTGTGACTCATCTTCTATTTCCTTCAACCTATTGAAATTGATTTTGAATAGTTTAAGAAAGGCTCTGAATAAAATATACCAGCTGCTTATCACCAGGGATTTCAGTGGAGCAAGACACATTCTAGTCTGGGAGACGGATATGGGCGCCCACTGGGCAAAAGAACAACGGGAAGAGTGTTTTCACTGTCTGGGTAAGTTCTCCATATCAGCAGCTATGATGGAAAACCGGTATAAACCTCTCTATAGGTGGCATTATTCACCTAAGATAGCACATTGGCTCCCCAAGGCCACCCCCTTGTGCTGGCGGCAATGTTTAAATAAGGGATCTTTTAGACACATGTGGTGGAGATGCCCCAAGATTAAACAATTTTGGGAAGACTGCCAAGGGCTTGTAGAAGAGATTTTAGGCGTTAAAGTCCCCCTACAAATGGAAACCTGGTTGTTAGGCCTTTCATATCCTGGTTTAAGTTATGAGAGCCAATGGCTCTTCACGTTTCTGGTGACAGTTGCCCAGATACTTGTGGAAGCACAATGGAAGACTGGGACACCAAATAGAGATCAAGTGGTACAGAAATTGCGTCAAGTACAGTATCTAGAGAAATTGACTGCCCAAGCACTATAAAATTCGGTCCCTACTGGCTAAGCATGAGTACTAAATAAAGCGTAAAACTAGAGTTCTTCTAATCATGTTCCTGTCATGGTGTGTAGCACTCTGTAGCATATGAAACTATATATTTGTTCTAACAAGGGGAAGGGGAGGGGTAGGAATGGGAAGGGGGGGGGGGCGGGGGTAAGGGTCATAATAAAAAACAAAGGGGGTAAAGATCTATGAGTACTGTAAGATGTAGCAGAGCCTGCTTTAATGATGTTAGTTAGCAATTCCTTGATGGCACTGTATCCTATGTTCATGATGTTTGATATTGTGAAAGTACCCTCAATCAAAACTGTTAATATTAAAAAAAAAAAAAGGCTCTATACAACTGAATTTTCAAACCAACTTAATTTTTAGCACAAGATTGTTACCTTTGTTTTTCTAACATCAGCTGTTCTTTCAAATTACAAATAGTAACCTGGAATTCATCCATGGCCAATGCATGCAAGGCCTTCATTTCTTTATGCTCTTCCATCTCTGCTTCTTTTTCTTCAGTGATATGAACTAATTTTGTAAGCGCAGTCTGTAACTCTGTCTCCAGAGTCTTTTGATTATCCTAAGTTAAATAACATATACAGCTAGAACATTTTTAAAACACTATACTGACATAAAAAGATGCAATTTTATTTTAATTTCTAATTAATGCAGATCTCTACTACAACAGTTTCATATTTTAATTGCAGCTGTGGTAGATGATATTATGTAAAATTTTAAGGAAAAGAAAGGAAAATTGGTTCTTACCTGCTAAATTTCATTCCTGTAGTACCACAGATCAGTCCAGACTCTTGGGTTATGGCTCCCTTCCAGCAGATGGAGACAGAGAAAGTTTTACTGACACTGCTACTTAACCACGTGTGCCACCTGTAGTTCTCCTCAGTATTCATCTGTACCCAAGCAAAAATCAAACCACCAAAATTTCAGAAACTTTCAAAACTTGAAATATACCTCAACAATACTATATTCCATGCTATAAAAACAGAATGAGTGGACGAGTCACCCCCTCAATAGCATGGGTGGATTCTGGACTGAACTGTGGTACTACAGGAACAAAAATTAACAGGTTAAGAACCAATTTTCCTTTCCCTGTATGTACCCAGATCAGTCCAGACTCCTGGGATGTACTGAAGCTCCCTATTCAAGGTGGGACCTGGAGAGGCCAGCTCGCAGCACACTTTCGCCAAAAGATGGGGAACCCGTACCTCCCACATCCAGACGACAGTGCCTTGCAAAAGTATGTAGCAACTTCCAAGTCACTGCCCTGCAAATCTCCTGTGGAGAAACTAGCTGAGCCTCCAGCTACACATAGAATGAGCACACAAGTCATCAGGAACCAGACAACCCCTAGTAATGTAAGTGGATCTAATAGCCTCCTTAAGCCATCATGCAATAGTAGTCTTAAATGCTTTCAAACCTCTATTTGAACCACTCCACAGAACAAAAGAGGTGATCCGACCTCCTGAGTCATTAGTTACCTTGAGATACCGCAACAATTCTCTCCTTATATCTAACAGCTTGAGCTCCCTTGCATGGGGAGTGAACGTATCCACCTCAGGAAAAGCTGGAAGCTCCACTGTCTGATTCACATGAAATGGCGATACCACTTTAGGCAAAAGGAAGGTACTGTCCACAATGACACGCCGGAGTTTGAAATCTGAAGGAATGGATCACAGACAAGACAAAGCCTGCAATTCAGATATTCTAGCCGAACATATGGCCACCAGAAAGACAACCTTGAGAGTCAAGTCCTTAAGCATCGCCCTTCTAATCGGTTCAAAGGGGGTCTCACAAAAACCTCTGAGGACAAGATTAAGATTTCAGGATGGACAAACACTCTGCAACGACTGACGTAAATTCCTCGTACCTCTAAGAAACCAAATCACATCCGGATGAGCAGAAACAGTAGAGCCTTCTATTTTGCCATGAAGACAACCCAGAGCTGCCACCTGGACTTTAAGCGAGCTCAAAGACAACCTTTGGCCAGACCTTTTTGAAGAAAAGCCAAAATATCAGGCACTGAAGACTTGAGAGGATGAACCACTTTAGCTGAACATCAGGACTCAAAAACCTTCCATCCCCTCACATACGAAAGATTAGTAGAGTTTCTTCTGGTCTGCAACAACCTAGCAATGACAGTCTCAGGATAACCCTTACGTCTCAATCGCCACCTCTCAAAAGCCAAGCCGCTAGATAAAAGTGAGCAGCCTGGTCTGAAAATATGGGTCCCTGACGAAGAAAGCCCACTAGGTGACCGAAGCAAATTGAGCCGTCCATGGTCAAGTTGATTAGATCTGCGAACCATGGACAACATGGCTATTCCAGAGCCACCATGACCACTTCGTCCTGATGCTTTTCTATTTGATGCAACAGCTTGCCCACAAGTGGCCAGGGAGGAAATACATAAAGTAGAACCTCCCGAGGCCAAGGCAGTACCAGTGCATCGACGCCCGAGGCCCCATGCACTCTTCTCCAGCTGAAAAACCGAACCGCCTTGGCATTCAGGCAAGTCACCATTAAGTCCACGTGGGGGGAGCCCCACCTCTCGCGAATGAGCTACATCGCGAACTCTGACAACTCCCACTCGCCCGAATTTAACTCTGTATGACGACGCTATTCACTCCAGGTGTTAATCCACCCAAAGAATCAACTCTTGAGATTCCCGGGACACTGCTCGACTCTTGGTTCCGCCCTGCCGATTGATGTAAGCCACTGTCATTGCATTGTCTGAGAAAACCCTCAATGAATGATCTCTCACTAACAACAGAAATTTCTGTAAGGCTAAGTGGACCGCTATGGTCTCTAACCAATTGATAAACCGAGCAGACTCTTTCACGAACCAGGAACCCTGAGCCGACTGTTGTTAACAAGCTGTTCCCCAACCAGAGAGACTAGCATCGGTAGTAAGCACTACCCAATCCGGAACTTCGAGGTCTATCCCCCGAAGGAGATTGGGGCCTAGAAGCCACCAGGACAGACTCTCCCAAGCGACTCCCTCGAACAGCAAAGGAAGGTGAAACTCCTCCGAGACTAGGTTCCATCATGCCAAAAGAGCCCTCTGAAAGGGTCTCATATGAGCAAACGCCCACAACACCAAATCCAGGATCAAAGCCATAGAATCTAGAACCTCCAAATAGTCCCAGACCTTGGGCATCGTCTACCCTAACAAGCACCAAATCTGCCCTTGCAGCTTCCAAACACGCTCCTCTGAAAGGAACATCTTGCCTGTCAGTGTCAAATCGAGCTCCCAGATACTCCAGGGACTGCGACGGTTGCCGGTGACTCTTTGCCAAATTCACCACCCAACTGAGCGACTCGAGAATACCAATAACTTTCTGAACCGACTGGTGATAAGGAACCTCTGACTTTGCCCTAAGCCAGTCGCCAGATAAGGATGCACCATAACCCCTTCTTGATGCAAAACCACTTCCACCACCACCATCACCATCACCTTAGTGAAGGTGCATGGTGCCGTGGCCAACCTGAAAGGAAAGCACTGAAACTGAAAATGCTGGCCTAGAATCATGAAGCGCAGAAAATGCTGTGAGTCTGGAAGAATGGGAATGTGTAGTTACGCTTCCCTTAGATCCAGAGATGCCAGAAACTCTCCCTTGCGAACTGCCGCCATCACTGACCTTAGGGTTTCCATCTGGAAACGCGGAACCTTGAGCGCCGCATTTACCTTTTTTTAAATCGAGAATCAGCCGGAAAGTGCCTTTCTTCTTTGGAACTATGAAGTAAATGGAATATCTTCCCATGCAAACCTCCTCTTGGGGAACCAGAATCACCGCCCCCAACCGTTGCAAACGGTCTAGTGTCTCCCAAACCGTCACCTGTTTGTCTACAGAACCAGAAGGAGAAACTAGAAACAAGTCGTGAACAGGACGAGCAAATTCTAAAGCATAGCCATGCTTTACCATGCTAAGAACCCACTGCTCCTTAGTAATCCTGGCCCACTCCTCGTAAAACCATGCCAGGCGACTTCCTATAATAGGAACAACGGAGTGGACCATCCTCGCATCATTGTTAGGACTTAACTCCGGATGCACTACCCCCGGCAGTGCCCCATGAATGGTCTTCAGGCACCCCGAAAGGACTGACCCTAGGACTGTCTCCGAAGAAAAAACTGCCTTTGTGGACCTGGCACTTCTCTTGCCAGACGAGTCCTCCTATCGACCCAAAAACGGGAACACACCTGAAAAAATCTCTTGTCCTTAGGCTTATCCTCCAGTAACCTGAGGACCTTATTGTCCCCCAGAGACTACATCAACTACTCGAGGCCCTCACGAAACAAGAGCCAACCCTTAAAAGGCAGCGAGCCTAACTGTGACTTGGAGGAAACATCCGCCGACCAATTACACAACCAGAGCAACCTCCTGGTGGAAACCACTGATCCCATAATCCGAGACAATGAACGAACCAAATCAAACAGAGCATCCGCATCAAAAGTGACTGCTGCCTCAACATGTTCGGCCCTGTCTGCCTCCTTGCCCGATTTCGGCAGGCTTTCTTGCATCTATTGCACCCAGTGCAGACAAGCACGCTGCATAAAGCTAGTACAAATAGCAGCACGCAAACCTAGAGCCGAGACCTCAAAAATCCTCATGAGGTGTACTTCCAATTTATGATCCTGTATGTCTTTCAACGCCATGTACCCTACCATCGGGATAGTCATCATTTTTGTAACCGTGGAAACCGCATCAATTTTAGGCAGGGCAAAAAGCTCCAATGTCTGTTCAGGCAGTGGATAAAACTTCGCCATTGAACTTCCCACCTTTAAACCAGAATCAGGAGTTCCCCACTCTGTTTCCACTAGCTTCCTAATGGACGCGATATGGGAAGGCCATCAGGGGACCTCGAATCACGTCCAGGACCGGATCCATCCCCTCCAAATCAGAGTCCTCCTGGGCAATTTTAACCCCAAGAACCTGAAAAGCATGAGGAAGTAAGGCTTCTAAGCTCCTCCTTCCTAAAAAGATGGACTATCTTCAGGTCATCCCCCTTGGGGACTGGGATTCCCTCAGGATCATCCCCTTGACCCACACCTCCTGCCACCAGATATACCAGTAAATCCTGGCCAGGAGGGTCCTCTGTCCCCACTAGAGCTACGTCAGAATCCTCTGACTCATCCCCACCTGGGCCTGATCCCAAAGGAGAACCCAACAATCTCAGGACAGGGGAAACACGTTTTCTAACAGAACGATTCTGCCTTGGCCCTACAGAACAGCCCCCCGGTGGCTGGGACTGAGAATCTATACCAGCACAAACTGCCTGCTCCTTGGCAATATAAGCCTCATGCAGTAGTAAAATAAAGTCCGCTGAAAAAGGATTTGCCATCCCAGCCCATGTAGGCTAAGAGCTAGGGACCGGCAGCATGGGACTCTGTTCATCTTCCGAGTCCCCCTGACCGTGCCCAGAGACAGAACAGGTCAGAGACAAGCATGGGGGAATATCCCCCTCCCCCACCGACAGTGCAGGGAGTGGAAAGGGATCAGCACCCTGGCCTGAACCCCAGAATGGTGCAGAGGTGGGAGCGATGGACGTCCGATGCTTTTTCGTGCCTGCCGGGCCATCAGATGAGCCCTTCCCACCCTCCGAGCATCTGGTGCACAACCTGAGCTGGTTGAGATGCAAAAACGCCGAGCTGCACGCACGGCATGCTGACCTGCTGTTCAGTTCGGAGTTAACAGTGTGCTTGGGATTAGCAATCTGTTGTTATTTAGGAGAGTTGTAGGTGGATCCTTGGGCAGGTGGTAGATGACCACACCCCCAGGGGAAGATCCCGAGAGGGACCACCGGTCAGGCTCAGAGTATTTATTTATAAATTTTTCTATACCGGCATTAGTGGGTACATCATGCCGGTTTACATTGTAACAAAATGTATGGAGACAGACACACACTAGTATGGAGACAGACACACACTAGTTCTTTTATTAGACAGTATACTGACCCACCAGAGGTGGCAGTAGTGAGTTGGAATGCCCGGCTGGCCTGTAATCCCTCAGATATTGGAACAGCGATCCCTGGAGGCTGAGCTGTAGAGAAACTGAAATATAGTGAGTAGGCAGGGTATCCAGAGTTCATGTACTGAACCAGATGGTAACACTCACACAATGTCTCATAAAAACCCAGGAGTTGGAATGTATAGGCCCTCAAGGAGCGAGTACCTGGTTCCAGGGAAAGCTCTGAGAGAGCGATGGTAACTCACTGATGTAGTTGGCAGTGATGACTTCCAGGCAGAAGAGAGTATCGAGCAAGTCTGGGAATGAGGGCCCTCGAGGAGCGAGTACCGGTTCCAGATTGTCACCTGAAAAACAAAAGAGAGAGCGAGGTCCCCAAGGAGCGGGTACTGCTAGTAAGTCCGAGGAGGCAGAGTAGCTTAGGTAGCAAAACCCTTGCTAACCCGAGGAGGCAGAGTAGCTTGAAAAGTCGAAGTGAGTCTGTAGTCATTCCTTGCTAACTCGATGTGTTAGCAAATTCTAAGACCTTATATATCCGTCGCGGGTGACGTCATCTTCGGGGGACGCCCCCGAGGTTCGCGCCATCGCCGGTACTTCAGTCGGGGCCGCGCTGCGCGCGTGCCCCTAGGCCTCCAGGAAACATGGCGGGTTGCAGCGTCTAGCCGGTCCGGGGATGCTGGAGGACCTCGGCAAAAGGATGCCACGGCAGCCAATCTTCCCGCGGACGAAGAGGGAGGCGCCAAAGAGATAAGGAGGGTGGAGAGAGGGCGTCGGGAACCGACAGACACAACACCCGCGGCCCATCGCAATCGGTCAAAAAGTTGTCTAAGGGCACAAACAGTGAAAAAAAAAAACCTACCTCAGCACTAAAACAGCCTCACAAACAAAAATAAACATATCAGCTGCCAAAGCAATGAGAAGGAAGCTGCCCGCACAGCAGAGCTGTGCTACTATCTTAAGCTCTTTTTTTTTTTTAACTTTATTCAACTTCCGAAAGCTTAAACAGAGGATTCAAAGAGGAAAAGGAGTGCCTCACAATAAAAGAATATCCCAAGCCTGCAGCCACCTCAGCAGCCTTGTGAAGGGGAAGGATCTGGACCACCAGATTTACACCCCACGGGCACACAGACCAAACACACACAAGGGTCACCATCCGCCTCAACCAGACAGGGAAGAACCAACTAGGATTCACAAAAAACCCTAGGAGGAAGGCTCCAAAACTGCAGATTTTGTACCATCTACCATCTGCTAGAGACAGAGAAATACTGAGGAACTGCAGGTGGCACATGTGGTTAAGTAGCAGTGTCAATAAAACTTTTTCTGTCTCCATCTGCTGGCAGGGAGGCATAACCCAGGAGTCTGGACTGATCTAGATACGTATAGGGAATATTTCATATCTATCATGAAAAGTGCTCTGAGAACAGTTCTCTAAATTTTGAAAATTATTTCATTTATTGCATGTATTTGATTTATATTCTCTTCAGGCACTTTGAAGCAGAATACACTTTGAGACCATCCAAGGTAAAATAGCGGAACATCAAATTTCAAAAAATAAAATATTTCCCTGTCCCCAACCTTAATAGTATATAAATGATTAATAAAATATAAAATGACAATTGTTTTAGACCTTTATGGAAGCAATTTACACTAAAATGATCAAGGCAACAATAGAGAAATGTGTCAAGATTGCATGGTTTTACCTTGTCCCTCAATCAAAAAACCCTCCTTAAAGCAACTGAGATGTACTACTTAGCCAATCATAAGATGGACTACTGACGAGACAATGCCTTCTTTGTCTTATGTTTAATCATAGGCTATGGTACAACCCTTTAGAGAGAACACTTTTTTTGTATATATTTTTATGCAAGTGAAAAACAAACTTATCTTTGAAATCCTTAATTGAAGTCCATCTTTAAGTCTAGAAAAAGGACTACCCCTATTTATGATTGGCTAAATAGTACATCTCAATTGCTTTAAGGAGGGTTTTTCGATTGCATAGCAATTTACAAAAGCCATCTAGTGGCAAAGTATGTGGGTATTGTTATAAGCCAGTTTTCAAAGAGAAAGCAAAGTTGCTTATCTTTAACAGATGTTCTCTGGAGACAGCAGAACAAATCAGCCACAGGAGTGGCTGACATCATCTGACAGCACCATTGTGAGAAATGTGCTCTCTTCTAGCACCAAAAGAACCAGAAGTATTTCAGAGCATGTGCAGGAGTTCCTGCATTGCTCCAACTGCACAAGCTTTATTTAGTTATTAAGAAGCGGCGTTTCAACTTCTGAGAAATGGGTGGGATTGTGTGGCTGATTTGTTCTGAACTGAAATTAAAAATAAACTGGGTATGAATGCAACCCATCAGAAAAAAAAAGAGAAGTTGAAGCTACTATTTGAATAAATTCTGAAGAACTGTCCAAAGTGGCTATTTCTGTTCTAAGCGATAATGCTTTGTGAATATATGTCTCAAAGACTATGAGGCATCTTTACAAATGTACAGAACTGAAGCATGTCGCATCTAAGCTATAAAAGTCGCTTTAGTTTTGATCTTATGTGCTTTAACTGATTGTGACAGAGGAATTCCTCCATTCAAATATCAAAATGAAATGTAATGAAGAAACCACAAAGAGAGGGTTTGCTTTTAACTGGAAACCCTTGTCTACTTTCATCAAACACAAGAAATAACTGGGAAGACTTTCTCCAACTCTTTGTTCTGTCCAGATAGAACAACACTCTTCTACAATCCAAAATATTCTCTTGGATGAATGAAGTTTTGGAAAAAATGTTGGAAGGACAATAGATTGGTGTAAATGAAATTGAGAAGCCACCTATGATAAGAATTTTGGATGCATTCACAAAAGGATTTTATCTGGGAAAATTTAGATATATGGAGGATAGATCACTAATGCTTGAAAATCACTTACATTGCAAACTATTACTAATACAAGGAACAAAACTATACAAGTAAGCCATGTAAAGTTCCTTAGTAGTTAAAGGTTCAAACAATGGCTTCATTAGTTGAGAAAAAACAAATTAAGATCCCACCAAGACGGTGGAGTTCTAAGTAGTCTTAGATGATACAATCCTCTAATAAACTTTCAAACCATAGGAACCTAAGAAATCAATCATTCATAATAACATAAAAACATAGTAAATGACAGCAGAAAAAGATGCAATGGTCCATGGAGTCTGCCCAGCAGCCTTTTTTTTTTTTAGGATAGTAACTGCTGCTCCATGAAAAGTGCTCTGAGAACACTTTTCTTCATTTTCATCCTTTAGCCATAAGTGATCCTCTATGCTTATCCCACACCCTTTGGAATTCCATGATTATTCTTGTCTTCACTACCTTTCAGAAGGGCATTCCATGCATCCTTTCGGTGAAGAAATATTTCCTGATGTTCTTCCTGAGTCTACCTCTTTGGAGCCTCATTTCTCCTTGTTCTACAGCCTTCTTTCCACTGGAAAAGGCTTGGTTCCTGTGCATCATTAATGCCCTTCAGGTATTTAAAAGTTTATATCATATCTCCCCTGTCCCTGCTTTCCTCCAGGATATACATATCTAAGTCCTTCAGTCTCATCTCACAAGCCTTTGTGTACATCCCTCACACCATTTTAGTCACCTTTCTCTAGACTGCTTCCATCTTGTCTCTATCAATTTTGAGACACGGTCTCCAGAACTGAACACAGTGAGGCTTCACCTGGCTTCTGAAAAAGCACAATGGGAGTCTGACCTCGTAGCACCCTAGTGATCTTCTCAAGAATAGGAATTGTAGAGATATCATCCTTTGAAGTAGAAGGCATTAACGTATACTTACATAAAAAAAATCATTCTATGAAGAAACGCCTCTGAAAAAGACTAAATCAGTGATGGAAGAATTCTCACAGATAATCTGTCTGACTCAAAAGTGGAAGAGGAATTCTGTTTGAAACGATACACAATTAGCTTTAATACATCTGGATTCTTCTGCATCAAAAGAATTGCTACCAAATGTGATGTCTTCTGCACCGATAGATTCGCATTGCGCTGATGAGTTTTGGTTCGAAGATTTCTGTGCCAAAGAGGATGGCGTCCATACCACCCAGTATGGTGAATTCTGCATTGAAGATTTCCATGACGACAACAATGGCGCCGATTTTTTTTTTTGTCATATCTTTAATGAGATGCTATTTTTGGAAAATGGCACCAAAAATCTGTGATGCTTCAATGTGAAAATTGTGTATTTTTATGATACTGTTGTGTGGTCTCTGTGAACCCTTGGGCCGAGGCAGGATTGGCTCTAACTACAGGAAGGATCCTTGCTGGTTCCCGCCATCAGAAGATGGATCCAGGTGAAGCAGAAACCAATCAGGACCTTCACCTATACCAGCTCACATTCCTCTCGGGTGAGACTTTGGGTGCCAGAGCCCGCAAGACTTAGGTGAAGTCTCTGCTAATGGCAGAAGGTCTGTAGTAAGCTGGGTCATAAGCAGGCGGAAATCAAGCGTATTCAGGGTCCAGGGAATGGTCAAAAGCAGGCAACGATCAGCTGTATCTGAGGTCCAGGCCGAGGTCAAACCAGGTATGAAGGGAGGAGAAGAGGGACAGATAGGCAGGGCAGGCAGGTGAGGACAAGAACAAGCAGGTAACACTGATGGAGAAGACAGGGAAGGAGGACTGAAGACAAACTGGCTGAAGACAGGAAAGCATAACTAGAAAGTAGTTGGACCTGTTGCTAGGTGAGTTGCTTCCGGGAAGCTGCCCTTATATAGGGCTATGCTGATGATATCTCCAGGGCCCTCAGGGACTTTCTTGCCATGGTCCCTTTAAATAGGAAGCGGTGCGCATGCCTAGGGGGAGGCATGGTGCGCACTCCCAGCAGTGTCCAACCAAGATGAGCAGCAGTGTTCAATGAGTAGAGGAGCAGGGCTGGCCCAACCAAGAGAGGTAAGTGAAATGGTTCACAGGAGCAGTCCACGAACTGCCAAACGCAATAGAACACCCTCCCCCCCCCCCCTTTTTTAAGCTCTCTCCCTGAGGCTCTGGGTTTCCTAGGATACCGCTGATGAAAGTCCTTCAAGAGATTAGTGTCCAATATGTTGGAGGATAGCTCCCATGAATTTTCTTCTGGATCATAACTTTTCCAAGAAATTAGGTACACAATCTTTTTTCCCCTCCAGAGGGGAATATAGGACTTCTTGTACTTCGTATACATCATCTCCATCAGCAACAAGTTCCTGGGGTTCAGCTGGCTCTAGGGAGGGCCAGCTGATGTTATTTCTGTACCCTATTCAATCTCTTTCGTTTATTTCTCTTTGTCTGACACGTCTCGCTCTACCTTATTTAGATGTGATATATGACATATGATAAGTGATATGTGAATAAATTTACCTACCTATACTGTTCAATAATACCCCTTATCCCCTTTTAATAGAGTGTACATATGTTGTCCCCGAATTATATTTAACCATATCTCCCATTGTGCTTTCAAGTTAATCTTAAATTATTTAGCTATTTTATCTATTATGTTTATCTATTTTAATTGAATTATTCTCCTAACTTTTCTCTTAGTTATTTTCTAATATGCTCTAACCTTCTGTTCTGTTCCTTTCCTTATTCCCTAAAGTTAAAATATCATTTGTAAAGCACGGGCGCTAAATGTTATGTTTATTTTTAGCTCTGTTGCGAAGTATTGTTGATTGTGAACCGATGTGATGTTACTAAACAAATGTCAGTAAATAAATACAAATAAATAAATAAATGAAAGCACCACTGGCTTAAGCATTGAAATGTCAAAAATGTGGATTTTTTACGTGGGTGGTAGCCTTAGCTGATATGTGTCAGGGCCCACTTGCTGCAGTACAAAAAATGACCCAAGAAAGCTTGGTGCCAAGAGCATTGATGGAAGTTGTAGACCTGAGCCAGACTCTCTCTCCTATCTTGAACTGGAGAGCTGGCCTTCCATGGATTTCTGCCGTTCTCTTGGCTCAGGCGGTGGCTTTCTCAATCAGCTGATTGGTCCGGTCCCATAGTTCATGCAATTCCTGCATGGAGAGTTGAACCACCGGTGACAGAACAGTCACAGATAATTGCAGAGGTGTAGAGGCTGTTTCCTGTAAACCAACTGGAAGGATGAGGAGCCCATGGCTGTGTTAACGTGTTTATTATGGGAAAATTCAGCCCAAGGTAGAAGAGTAGTCCAGTTGTCCTGGCGTTCGTTAATATATCTACGAATGAAGTTTTTGAGGGTACAATTGGTTTGCTCTACTTGCCCGTTGCCTTGCAGGTGGTAGGCCATTGTATAGTCCGAGCATGATGCCAAACTTTTTGCAGAGAGAACGCCAGTATCGTGCGGTGAACTGCACTCCTCTATCTGAGAGTATATACTTTGATAGTCCATGCAGGTGAAACAACATGGAGGACAAAGAGATGTAGCAACAGAGTAATGTTTGGCAAATAATTGTACTGGGCAATAACAGTTTAACAGCCAAAATGATTTTTTATTCTGTTTGTGCACACAACAATTGTGCACAGGTGTTCAATACCTGGGGGTCTTCCCATTATAAACATTGATCTATTGTGGCATTGAACACCTGTGCACAATTGTTGTGTGCACAAACAGAATAAAAAATCGTTTTGTCTGTGAAACTGTTATTGCCCAGTACAATTATTTGCCACACATTACTCTGTTGCTAAATATCTAAATGTGTGTGCCTTCTACTCCGCTCTATCTTTGGACAAAGAGATGTGCCAGTTCTGGCAGTTTGGTGTAGAGATTATTTTCTCGCAGGTGTTGCAAGATGATGCAAATGTTTCTTCAGTGGGAGCTCAGGATTTGAGAAGATTAATATGTCAACCAAGTATACAACCACACAGGTGTACAGAAGATCATGAAAGATCTCGTTGACCATTTTCTGGAAAATCATGAGGGCATTGCAAAGCCCAGAAGGCATGACCACATACTCGTAATGTTCATCGCGAATATTGAATGCCGTTTTCTATTCATCACCAGGCATAATGCGGATGAGGTTGTATGCACCCGATATCCAACTTTGTGAATATCTTGGCACCCTGATGGCAGTCAAAGAGCTCTGTTATTAGAGGTAATGGATAACTGTCCTTCTTAGCAATGGCGTTCAGGCCGCGGTAGTCTATGCATGGCCTAAGTGATCTGTCATTGCAACGAAGAAAAACTCGGCCCCTGCCAAAGAAGAGGAAGGACGGATAAACCCCTGTTCTAGGCCTAGGGTAATCTCCTCGAATGACCCTCTGTGGACAGTGGGCAAAAAGATGGCAGTACAGATAGAGGCCCTGCTGTCTGCAACAGAGTCTCTCTTCTGTCCTACTGCATTTGCTCTTCTGGAAGCAGAGAGGTCGAGGGTGTGGCAGCCAGGGGTGAGAGCAGATGATGGAATCGGGGTGCCTATGAGTCATTCCTTCGTGCCGGACGGGTCTCTCAATACCTTTGCTGCAACTAATGAACTATTTTGCCGATTCGGGCAATGAAGGCCTCTAGCGAGGTGAGAAGATCCCAGGCAGTGGGATTATCTTTAATTTTCCCCAAGAAGCTTCCAAGATTATGATGACTAAACTATCCTCGTGCCAGTTCATCTCGAATGCCAGTGACTGAGATTGGGAGTCTTGGCAGAGGTGGAGCAGATCAGAGGCCATCGCTGCTACACAACCTGGCTCTTTGAAGCCAGTGCAGAACTGCTCCATGAACTGTTGCATGTTGAGCAAGTGTGGGTCCCTTCGCTCCCAGAATGAGATGCCCAGGCCAGTGCTGTTTTATCAAGCAGGGAGAGGATATACGTGATTTTGGCCTGATCTTTGGGGAATAACGGAGCCTGTAATTGAAAGTGCATTCTGCACTGGTTCATGAATCCCCTACACCACTTGGGATCCCTGGCATACCAAGGAAGGAGCTGGCAGTTGAGGAACTGGCCAACTGCCTGCGACAGGAGGCAACGGTGCTGGTACAGGTGGAGGTGGCACTGCCTGAGTGGTCAGTGTGTCCAGGCAAGTGGACAGCCAGTCCATCGTGGCAGCCAGAAGCTCCGAGATGCGGCCTGCAGGCAATGCCAGGGATGGCCTGAAGCAAAGTCAAATTCACTGAGTCCATGGCCTCAGCAACCTGTTATATCTGTGGACCTTTGGTCCAAGACAGGATTAGCTCTAACTGCAGGGAGGAGCCCTGCAGATTTCCACTGTCTGAAGGCGGTCCCAGGCGAAGCAGAGAGCAGTCAGGACCTTCACCTATACCAGCCAACTTTCCTCTCTGGGTGCTGGGGCCAGCAGGACTTGGGTGGGGTCTCTGCTGATGGCAGAGAGAAGGTTTGTAGTAAGCTGGGTCAGGCAGCAGTCAGAGGTCCAAGCAATGATCAGAGGCAGGCAGCGGTCAGTTGTATCCAGAGTCCAGGAGAAGAGGGACGGATAGGCAGGGCAGGCAGATGAGAACAACATGCGGACTACATGGATGGAGCAGACAGGGACGAAGACAGAAGACAAACTGAAGACAAGCTGGACAAAGAAACAGTTGGAAGCAACATGTAGTACTAGGAAGTAGATGGACCTGTTGTTGAGGCGAGTTGCTTCCGGGGATCTACTCTTATATAGGGCTGTGCTGATGATGTCATCTCTAGGAACCATGGGGACTTTCCTGCCTTGGTCCCTTTAAATATCAGGAAGTGGTGTGCATGCATGCCTAGGGGAGATGTGGAGCGCGTTGGCGGCAGTGTCCCGCTGGCGGCATCCTGCTGGTGGTTGATTGGCAGCATTCGCTGTGTTGAAGAGGAGCAGGGCCAGCCCGGCCGTGGGAGGCGAGTGCAGAGGTTCACTGGCGCAGCCTACGGACCACTGAACGCAACATGTTGTAGAAGCAAAGATAAAAATGATTTACTGGTGTTGCTGGAGAGTTCTATAGGAAAAAGTAGAGATAATATGAATGTTACACAGTTGAATATGTTTTTAGTGGGGAAAATCTTCAGCTGTAGTTTATTAGTGTTATAAGTTCAATCTTGAGTGTTTGTTTTATTTTGGAAAAATTATTTAATGATTTGCAATGTTAATAAAAAATTAAACTTTTTTATAAAAAATATATCCCTTATAGTTTGTTGTATATTATAGTATATGTAATACAGGGATTGATTGTATTCTATATGAGCCTTTTTTCTTTACAGTTTTTAAAGATTGCGCCTTAGAACTATAATTAATGTCTTGCCACTGAACTTGTGAAAGAACTCTACTCTCTGTTCCTTCAAGACTCTGCCTTACTCAAGTCTGGTCTCTTAGATGAGGAACCTTCCCTGTCTGAAGGGGAAGAAAATTCATATTTGAGTTTCATACATCTATATTTAATGGCCTGAGGGGACATCTCAATGCAAGGTCCACAGAATGAAGAGTCATAAGATGAGCCCAAACACAAGAGATATTGGTTATGCAGATCATGGATGCCTATTTTGTGTTTATATTCCACACAAAACTTGAATGGAACCTTCCCCAAACTTGGGGACTTATCTGACATAGGGCCTCATTTTCTAAAGTATCGCAGGCCTGTGATACTTTAGAAAATCGCGCTAATGGGGGGCGGGGGGGTCGACCCCGGGGGGGTGGTCCTGCGCTAGCCGGCAGCGATCGCACCGCCGTGGTGCGATCGCTGCCGGTTTCGCACCCAATAGCGCCACCATAGAAGGTGTAGCTATTGGGCGCGAAATAGGACGCGGAAAGGCACCTACCTTTTCGCCGTCCGTGGCGTCTTCGTGGAGTCGTCCCCGGTAATGCCCCGACTCCTCCTCTTCCGGGGCCGACTCCGCCCCGATTTAGGTAGCGCAGGCGTGTGCTACCTTTGCAGGCTATCGCAGGCTTGCGCTAACAGCGCAAGCCTGCGATAGCCTTGGTAAATAAGGCCCATAGTGAGGGAGAGAGGTTATGAAATGGAAAATTGAGTTGAGCTTTTTTGGTTCATTAAATGCAAAAGAAATACAAGCAGACAAAAAAAACTAATGAAATTAAAGAAAAACAGACATGAAAAATCAGAGCAACAACCTTGAGAAGAAAGCAAAAAAATTACATGTCTGGACGCTCCAAGCGGGTAAAGAAAAAAGCTTGCACAGCAGAAGTAGCCCAGGAACTCCTGCACATGCTCTGAAAGATTTCTGGTTCTTTCGGAGCTAGAAGAGAGCAAATTTCTCGTGACGGCACTATTAGTTGACATCATCTAGTTGTGTAGCTGCTCCTGCTAGTCCACAGAGAAACTACCTTTGAAAATCGGTTTATACTTAGTTTAAGTACAAAAGTACCAATGTAACTTGCACCTACTATAACTGTGGGTGACGAACACGACAAATTATGCACATGCATTTGAAAATTCGCTTGTTTGCATAGTTTACTCTTCCAAGCTAAACATGCCTCTGAGAACACCTCTTTTTCAATGTTACTACACTAAAACTATGTACATTATGAAATACGGAAACACCTTTCTGCTGCTAGGCAAGGTACAATTTTTCGCCCCCAGAGATCTAGCTGGCTAAGGCCATAGTTAGCTGGTTAGATCTTTATAAAAATTGTCTGAGAGAGAGATAACTGGTTATTGCAAACAAATTTCATATGTAATTAGCATGTAATATGGATTGCTTATTTGCTACACCCTGTTTGAAAAACAAGGTTATAATAAACACAGAGAATTTCTAAGTTTGCCAATTATTCAGGGGAAAAAGAGGCAAACTAAATTTAAATTATTATGATCAGCATATATAAAATTTAATTAAATTATTCATCTTACCTCAGATTTCTCTAAAGAATCTTTAGCTTCTTGAAACTGCACCATTAATTCTTCTACCTTTTCATCAGTTTCTCCTAACATTTTATTTTGCTGCTCTAAACAATAGTTTATTACAAAAAGTTGATATGTAATTATATATATTTACAATTAATATACAACTTTTAGGCTCAGACATAAACCAGTAAAAAAAGAAATATATGTTCATATTAAATTTAAAGATTTACTTTAATAAAAATGTTCCTTGTCAATTTCCTTTTTATTAACCCTGAAAACAGGGCTGGTAGGCCAGGTGCTGCTAGTTGGGAAGTAACAGACCTCTAGGTGGCGGTAATGATGCGTCTTTTGCTCTGTCTCAAAATAACTATAAAAACTCTATAAGCCAGACAGGTTACATTTCCCATGTCCCTCCACCTCATTGTTTTATTACCATAAAATGAATAGAACAAATCATTGCCCTGTAAATAATATGTCCTATTTAAGTTGAAAAGTTTATTAAAAAAAAAGGTGATATGATGCTTATAGGAAATAATTTTCTTCTTTAGATTTCAGATTATGGTATGAGGCAGAGGAAGGCAACTCCATTGCTTACATAGAAACATAGAAATGTCGGCAGAAGAAGACCAACGGTCCATCCAGTCTGCCCAGGAAGCTTTCACGCTTATTTTTCATACTTATCTGTTGCTCTTGTCCCTTTTAAGTAACTTTTTGGTTCTATTTCCCTTCCACCCCTGCCCTCGATGTAGATAGCAGTGCTGGAGCTGCATCTAAGTGTAGTATCTAGCTAATTGGTTTGGGGTAGTAACCGCCGTAATAAGCAAGCTACTCCCATGCTTATTTACCCAGCCTGTGCAATTCAGTCCTTGTTGGTTGTTGTCTGAATATAATTCCTCTTTTCTTCATCCCCCCTGCCGTTGAAGCAGTGAGCTGCACTGGATATGTATTCCAAGTGAAGTATCAAGCTTGATTCGGGGTAGTAACTGCTGTAACAAGCAAGCTACACCCATGATTATTTGTTTTACCCAGACTACGTAATTCAGTCCTTGCTGATAGTTGTCTGAATATAAATCATCTTTTCTTCATTCCTCTTGCCGTTGAAGCAGAGAGCTATTCTGGATATGCATTGAAAGTGAAGTATCAGGCTTATTTTTTGTGGATGCAAATCCTTTTTTCCACATTTCCTCTTGCCGTTGAAGCATAGAGCAATATTGGAGTCGCATTAACCGTGTGTATGTTTATTGAATAAGGACATTAACCGTGTGTATGTTTATTGAATAAGGATATTAATCTCCAGGTAGTAGCCATCATTCCCGCAAGCCACCCCCATGCCTCTTCTCTTCATTCACATCCTCTAGACTTTATGGATCCACAGTATTTATCCCACGCCCCTTTGAAATCCTTCACAGTTTTGGTCTTCACCACTTCCTCCGGAAGGGCATTCCAGGCATCCACCACCCTCTCTGTGAAGAAATACTTCCTGACATTTGTTCTGAGTTTTCCTCCCTGGAGTTTTAAATCGTGACCCCTGGTTCTGCTGATTTTTTTGCAATGGAAAAGGTTTGTCGTTGTCTTTGGATCATTAAAACCTTTCAAGTATCTGAAAGTCTGTATTATATCACCCCTGCTCCTCCTTTCCTCCAGGGTGTACATATTTAGATTTTTCAATCTCTCCTCATAAGTTATTCGATGAAGACCATCCACCTTTTTAGTCGCCCTTCTCTGGACCGCCTCCATCCTGTCTCTTCGGAGATATGGTCTCCAGAACTGAACACAGTACTCCAGGTGAGGCCTCACCAAGGACCTGTACAAGGGGATAATCACTTCCCTTTTCTTACTCGACATTCCTCTCTCTATGCAGCCCAGCATTCTTCTGGCTTTAGCTATCGCCTTGTCACATTGTTTCGCCGACTTCAGATTATTAGACACTATCACCCCAGAGGTCTCTCTCCTGCTCCGTGTATATCAGCCATTCTCCCTCCATCGAATACAGTTCTTTCGGATTTCCACACCCCATATGCATGACTTTGCACTTCTTGGCATTGAATCTCAGCTGCCATATCTTCGACCACTCTTCCAGCTTCCTTAAATCCCATCTCATTCTCTCCACTCCTTCTGGTGTGTCCACTCTGTTACAGATCTTAGTGTCATCCGCAAAAAGACAAACCTTACCTTCTATCCCGTCCGCAATGTCGCTCACAAAGATATTGAACAGGACCGGTCCCATCACTGATCCTTGCGGCACTCCACTCAACACTGCTCTCTCTTCAGAATAAGTTCCATTTACCATCACACATTGTCTTCTGTCCGTCAACCAGTTTGCAATCCAGGCCACCACCTTGGCACTTAGTCCTAAGCTTCTCATTTTATTCACCAGTCTCCTGTGCGGAACTGTATCAAAAGCTTTGCTGAAATCCAAGTAGATGACATCGAGCGCTCTTCCTTGATCCAACTCCTTGGTTACCCAGTCAGATTTGTCTGATAGGATCTTCCCCTGGTGAATCCATGCTGCCTCTGGTCCAGCAATTCTTCCAACTGTAGATAGTTCACTATTCTTTCTTTCAACAGCGACTCCATTACTTTTCCCACCACCAAGGTGAGGCTAACCGGTCTGCAGTTACCAGCCTCTTCTCTGTTTCCACTCTTGTGAAGCGGAACCACCACCGCTCTTCTCCAATCGCTCGGTACCACTTCCGTTTCTAGGGATCTATTGAACAGGTCACACAGCGGACCCGCCAGCACATCTCTGAGCTCCCTCAGTATCCTGGGAAGTGCTACAAATGGTCCTAGTATTCAGGCTATCCACCAATGAATATGCATGACATATTTGCATACAATGGAATGGAAGCAGTGCATGGGACCTATATTTAACACATTTTTCCTCTGATTTAGATTAAAAGCTGAAACAATTTTAGGCAAGAAAGACAGAACTGAGTGGAAAAAGACCAGTTAATCAACAAACACTAGGAGGTAGATATTCAAAAGACAGCCAGCTCAACAAGTTAACTGAATAAACATATCCAGCTAACTTGTCCAGGATATTCAGCAATGCAGCCACACTCAGATATATCCAGATAACTTTAAATTACTTGGATAAACTTATCCGGTTAATTTTAGATCTAATCAATAGCAAGTCTAACTTATCCAGTTAAGCGAGAACTTCTCTCCGGATATACAGAGCTGTGCTCTTTGCGCCTGCGCAACAGTTCCCGCACAATTGCCTGCATCACCTCAGTTGATGAGAAAGCACAGAGAAGCAGAGTACAACAAGAAAGAATAAGAGCAAGCAGGAAAGAATGGAGACTGTCCAGGGAGAAGGGTGGGAATGCATGGCTAATTCATACTGTTATCTACGGAAAACACCGTTTACAGTAAGCAAACTTGCTATTTTCTCCATCAATAAGCAGGCTGAATTAGCCATGCAGCCTGGGAGTCCCAAGCTAAGGAAGATGAAGCACACTATGTGGTATGGCACTGGGTGACAGTCCCTTTATGGTTATCCAGTCATCACTTAGTGTGCAGGGGATCCCTGTGATTGGTAGACTGGAGTGGTGTGATCCAGTATTTCCTGCCCCATAGCCACGTCCAATTGGGATTGCTGTTGGAGACAGTAATGAGACATGAAGGTGTGCAGCAAGGACCAAGTTGCTGCTTTACATATGTCTTGAACCAGCACATTATAAAGTTGGGCGACAGAGGTTGCCACTGCCCTTAGCTGATGCGCTTTGACTTTGGAGTCGAGGAGTTCCAGTCGAGAAGAGTAGCAGAAATGTATACACTGGGTCAGCCAGTTGGCTAATGTTCTTTTGGTTACCGGTAAACCTGGAGCATTAGGGTTGAAGGAGACAAAGAGTTGCAAATGTCTGTTTGAAGAATGATTTCTTTGCTTATAGTATGCTAGGGCTCTTTTGCAATCTAGCGTGTGTAGCAGAGTTTCCCGTCTGCAGGCATGTGGTTTGGGAAAGAAGGTTGGTAAAGTTATAGTCTGGTTCAGATGAAATGATGAGAGCACCTTCAGGAGGAATGATGGATGGGTTCGCAAGGTGACCTTGTCATGATAGAACTGGAAATAAGGAGGATAGTGTACCAGCGCTTGAAGTTCACTGACTTGCCTCGCTGAGGTTATTGCTACCAAGAACAATACCTTCCACATGATAGATTTCATAGAAGTGGTTAGCATTGACTCAAAGGGCAGAAGAATGAATGATTCCAACACTAGGTTTATACCCAAGGAATCACCGGGCTTGAGATTGGCAGACAGAGTTTCAAAGTGCCTCTCATGTAACAAGACACTAAAGGATGTGTGGATATGAACTCCCTCGAATGGAAGGATGGTACACCGCTATGGTGCTGAGGTGTACGCTGATGAATGATACCGCTAGGCCAAACGAGTATAGCAAATGCAGGTACTCTAGCAACTGTTCTGGTAAAGAACCGAAGAGGTCAATCAATACCAACACGCACCAATGCCAGTACCTGTACCATTTATTCGCATAACTCTTCCTTGTAGACAGTTTCCTGGAGAAGATGAGAATGTCCTGAATTTCTGTCGGAAGAGGGTGATGAATCAGCGTCTCCCTCTCAATCCCTACGCCATCAAGTGCAACAAGTCCTGCATGGGATGAATGAGTGTACCATTCTCTTGCGTCAGGAGGCCTGCTCTGCCCTGTAGAGGGATTGGTGGCTGTAGGGAGAGATGCACGAGGTAAGCATACCACAGTTGTCTGGGCCACACCAGTGCTATGAGGATGAGATCTGACTCTTCCATGATACATTTTTGAATCACTCGACCTATTATTTATTTATTTTATTTATCGAGTTTTATATACCGTTGTTCGGTTTTGCCATCACAATGGTTTACAAGGTTTCGATGCTTAACAGAGTTTTCAAAAGGTTCGTTCATATGGTTGTTAACATAGATATTATCATTTTATATAGATATTATCGTTTTATAAACTTACAGGCCGATACAGTAAAAATCGCAAGCGCCCGCTCTCCCGGCACGCGCACAGGCCACTCTCCTGTGTGCGCGATTCAGTAAATTAATTTATTTAAATTAGGGCCTGCAGTAAAAAGAGGCGCTAGGGACACTAGCGCGTCCCTAGCACCTCTTTTTTGACAGGAGCGGCGGCTGTCAGCGGGTTTGACAGCCAACGATCAATTTTGCGAGCATCAGTTCTCAAACCTGCTGACAGCCACGGGTTCAGAAACTGGACGCCAGCAAAATTGAATGTCCGGTTTTCAAACTGCGAGCCGCGGGCCAAATTTTTTTTTTTTTTAACTTTTTTTAAATTTCGGGACCTCCGACTTAATATTGCCATGATATTAAGTCGGAGGGTGCACAGAAAGGAAAATTAGTTTCTTACCTGATAATTTTCGTTCCTGTAGTACCAAGGATCAGTCCAGGACACCTGGGTTGTGACTCCGCACCAGTAGATGGAGACAGATTAAAACTTGTGGGCGGAGCCATATATAAGCCCCTGTGCCAGTCACAGCCCCTCAGTCATACGTAATGTCAAAGTAGAAAATTCAAAAGCCAACATAGCTAACCATAGAAACTTACTAAGTAAACGAAAATAATTCCAACACCCCTACAGGAAAAAACAGACTCTCCAACCGGGAGAGCAAAACAAGGGGTCAGCGTATTATAAAACAACAATGAGCGGACTCTCCGTTACTATAGCGCAACACTGCGGGCGGGATCCTGGACTGATCCTTGGTACTACAGGAACGAAAATTATCAGGTAAGAAACTAATTTTCCTTTCCCTGTACGTACCAGGATCAGTCCAGGACACCTGGGATGTACCAGAGCTAAGTTATCGAGGGTGGGAAGCAGAGAGTCCCGCTCGGAGTACCCTCTCTCCAAATCCCCCAGCATCAGTAGCTTGAACATCCAAACGGTAATGTTTAATGAAGGTATGCAACGATTTCCAGGTAGCCGCCCTGCAAATCTCTTGAGGCGACACCTGAGAAGATTCCGCCCAAGACGCAGCATGAGATCTCGTTGAATGAGCTCGAAGACCCACTGGCGGTGTTTTACCGCGCATAATGTACGCGGAACCAATGGCCTCCTTGAGCCAACGGGCGATCGTCGTGCGGGACGCCGCAGAACCTTTCTTCGGACCCGACGTCAACACAAACAGATGATCCGTTAATCGAAAAGAATTTGTGACCTCTAGATAGCGAAGAAGAGACCTCCGCACATCTAGTTTTCTCAAATCCCTTAACTTCGGGTCGGAAGATTCCCCCACCGCGAAAGCGGGAAGTTCAACCGATTGATTCAAATGAAAAGGTGATACGACCTTAGGCAGGAAAGAGGGAACGGTCCGCAAGGAAACCCCTGAATCGGAAAAGCGCAAGAAAGGCTCTCTGCAGGATAGAGCTTGCAACTCAGAAACCCGGCGAGCCGACGCAATGGCTACCAGGAATACAGTCTTTAACGTGAGATCTTTGATCGTAGAACGCTTCAGAGGCTCAAAAGGAGTTGAGCATAAGGACGAGAGCACCCAGTTGAGGTTCCAAGAAGGACAAGGGAGCCGCAAAGGAGGACGGAGGTGTTTCGCCCCCCGAAGGAAACGAGAGATATCCGGGTGGAGAGCCAGGGAGACACCCCGAATCTTACCTCGCAAACAACCAAGCGCCGCAACTTGGACCCGTAGGGAACTGCACGCTAAGCCCTTGGCCAGCCCAGCCTGGAGAAAAGCCAAAATATCGGGAATAGCAGCTGAAGTGGGATGAAGACCCCGCTCCACGCACCATTCCTCAAAGACTACCCAGACTCGAACATAAGCCAGAGACGTAGACTGCTTCCTGGATCTCAGCAGCGTGGCAACTACCGCGTCCGAGTAACCTTTTTGCTTCAACCGATACCTCTCAAAAGCCATGCCGCGAGACAGAAGTGATCCGCATCCTCCAAACAGACGGGGCCCTGACGAAGGAGCCCCGGAAACCCCTGTAGACGAAGGGGTGCTGTCACCGACAACTGGACCAGATCCGCAAACCACGGACGGCGCGGCCACTCCGGCGCCACCATGATCACGTCGGACGGGTGCAATTCTATGCGCCGCAGTATCTTGCCGATCATGGGCCATGGTGGGAACACATACAGTAGCACCTCCGCCGGCCAGGGAAGAGCTAACGCATCGACCCCTTCTGCTCCTCTTTCTCGGCGTCGACTGAAAAATCTCGGAGCCTTTGAGTTGTTCCACGTGGCCATCAGGTCCATGTGGGGTGTTCCCCAAGTCCTGCAAATGAGAAGAAACGCTTCTTCCGCTAGCTCCCACTCTCCGGGATCCAGGTGGTGTCGGCTGAGGAAGTCCGCCTGGACATTGTCGACTCCTGCTATGTGAGACGCAGCAAGATCGCCGAGATGCCGCTCTGCCCAGGCCATCAAGGAACGCGCTTCCTCCGCTACTTGAGGGCTTTTCGTTCCGCCCTGGCGATTGATGTAAGCCACGGTGGTAGCGTTGTCCGACAATACTCGGATCGCCTTTCCTCTTACAAGGGGTAGAAAAGCTTGCAATGCCAGACGGACCGCCCTGAACTCTAGGCGGTTGATAGACCACTGGGTCTGATCTTCTGACCACAGACCCTGAACCGATTTCCCTTGGCAAACTGCACCCCAACCGGAAAGACTGGCATCCGTGGTCACCATTGTCCAGTTGGGAAGAAGAAGAGATACTCCACAGGAGAGATGATTGGGATCCAGCCACCAGCCCAGGCTGGAGCGCACTTGACTCTCGAGAGGCAGTGGAAGATAATATTCCTCTGAAATCGGTTTCCAGCGGGACAATAATGAAGACTGCAGTGGCCGTAGGTGAGCGAATGCCCAAGGGACTAACGCCAGCGTGGAGGCCATAGATCCGAGAACTGTCAGGTAATCGCAGACTCGCGGACGGTGCAGAGACAAAAGACGTTGCACCTGAGACTGTAGTTTGCATATCCGATCCTGAGAGAGAATCACTCTGCCCTGTTTTGTGTCGAAAACGGCTCCAAGGTACTCCAAGGACTGAGTGGGTTCCAGATGACTCTTGTTGTAGTTGACCACCCAGCCCAGAGACTGCAAGAATTGTAGCACTCTGGCTACCGCTTGCCGACACAGGCTCTCTGACTTCGCCCGAATCAGCCAATCGTCGAGGTAAGGGTGAACCAGGAGGCCTTCCCGACGTAAGTGCGCCGCCACTACCACCATCACTTTCGTGAACGTCCGAGGCGCTGTCGCCAGGCCGAACGGAAGAGCCCGGAACTGGAAGTGTCTTCCCAGAATGCAAAACCGCAGGAACCGCTGGAATGCTGGTTGGATGCCCACATGAAGGTATGCTTCTGTGAGATCTAGTGACGCAAGGAATTCGCCTGGCCGCACTGACGCGATCACCGAACGAATGGTTTCCATCTTGAAGTGAGGGACCCGAAGGCATCTGTTGACTCCTTTCAGATCCAGTATGGGTCGGAAAGTGCCGTCTTTCTTGGGAACTATGAAGTAAATGGAGTACCGGCCTTTGCCGTACTGATCGGACGGAACTGGAGAGATGGCCCCCAAGGTTTCTAGTCTTCGGATGGTGTCTAGCACCGCCGCCTTCTTCTTGGGATTCTTGCAAGGCGAGACCAGGAACTTGTCCGCTGGGATGCGAGCAAAATCTAACTCGTAGCCGTGTCTTATCACGTCGAGGACCCACTGATCCGACGTCATGTTGGCCCATTCCTTGAGAAATAAGGATAGACGCGCCCCCACGTTTGGAACAGCGTGCTGAGGACGCGACAAGGGATGGGCCGGCCGAACTTCATTGCGAAGGCTTGGAACCCGCACCCGACGGGGCCCCTCCTTGCCTGCCAAAGCGTTTGCCCCGAAAGGACTGCTGCCAGTGAGTGTTTCGAGAAGAGGCCGGCCTATACGAGGGTCCGGTGGATCTCTGCGGTCTAGACTTCCGGGGACCCCGGAAATGAGCTCTGCCGGAAAACGAAGAGCGCGACCGGGTCCTATCCTCTGGCAGCCTAAACGCTCGGTTCTCACCCAGGGAAACCATCAAGTCATCTAACTCCTTTCCGAAGAGCAACTTCCCTTTGAAGGGTAACGCCCCGAGGTGAGCCTTGGACAAACCATCCGCTGCCCAGTTGCGTAGCCAAAGGAGACGGCGTGCCGACACAGCCGAAACCATGGACCTAGCTGAAGTGCGTAGAAGATCATGGAGCGCATCAGCCCCATATGCAATAGCCGCTTCCAGTCTATCTGCTTGGGAAGACTCTTCCGGAGAGAGACCTGCATTAGCCTGCAGAACCTGGGCCCAGCGCAGACTAGCTCGCATAGCGAAGTTTGTGCAAATGGCGGCTCGCACTCCCAAGGCGGAAACATCAAAAATCTTTTTGAGATGTACCTCCATCTTCCGGTCTTGAATATCCCGGAGGGCCGTAGCTCCCGTGACCGGGATGGTAGACCTCTTCGTGACAGCGGACACCGCCGAATCCACCTTTGGAAGTCTGAGGAGATCCAGCGCCTCCTCCGGTAAAGGATAAAGTTTATCCATGGTCTTGCTGACTTTCAAACCCAGCTCCGGAGTATCCCATTCCTTGAATAGGATATCCGTGGACGAGAAATGAAAAGGGAAGGCGACCGCCGGTCCTGTGAGGCCAAGCAGAACAGGATCCATATTTGCCTCCTGGCGGACCACCACCGGAGGAGCTTCAATTCCCAATTCTTGGAGAATGGCCGGGATGAGAGGTGCCAATTCCTCTCTGCGGAATAGCCGCACCACCTTGGGGTCGTCCCCTTCTGCAGCCTGTGCAGGTTTCTCTGCAATAGGCTGTGCAGTACCATCCACTGCTGCGTTCCCGGCCCCCGTCAGGGGCTCCTCGGAGGACTCAGTATCATCCCCAGGAGAATCCTCGGTATCCGATTCTTGCGGCACCCCCCTGGGAGGCCGCTTCCCCCGGGACGCACCGTGGGCGATCTCTGCGCCCTTTCTGGCTTTCTTTTTCCGTAGAGGGGACCCGTGGTCGGTCGCACGCGAGCCAATTCCCCGGCTGCGCCTGCTGCGCTTGTATCTGAGGACTTTGCGCAGTAACAGCGCAAAATCCTCAGAAAAATCCCCAGAATCCGAAGAATCACTTTCGGAAGCCCCCCGGGACCTAAGCCCCTCCGAGGGAACCTCCCCCGCCGTGACACGCTGCGGGGAAAGCGCGGGAGGAAAGGAAGAAGCCCCCACCTTTTCCTGTGGAATTTCCCGGCCGGTGGCCAAAATGGCCGCCACTCCCGCACTAACTGGGAAAAGTTCCTGAGGCCTGTTAGCGGAGCTACCACCGCGCGACGGCGAACGCGCTACCCGGGAACGAGCCCCCCGCGGCGCTACCGAGGGTCCCTCATCACCTGGGACGCAGGCCGAACAAAGGCTGTCCCTAGAGAGACGCGCGCGCGCCGAGCCGCAGGCCCTGCACTGTGCAGCACGCGGCATGCCGGCGAGAAACGCGGGAAGAAAAAAACGGGGCCGCGGCGAAAAAATTACCTCAGGCAGGAAAAAATTGAAAAGAAGCAAACGGCGCAATTCGGCGACCTCCCCCCTGTCAACGACGCCCCCCCACCGAATAAAATGGAGCGGCGACGCCAGGCAACAGAGAGCCGCAAAAACAAAAGTAAAACTTTTTTTTTTTTTTTTTTTATAAAAAAATCGCTGTCCCTGGTTCTGAAAAGCCCTTATTCCTGCAGGGGTGAGTGAACCAGGCTCCCTGGTGTCACCCCTGACGCTGCCACTAGTTCAGCCGGGTCCTCAACCCTGGCAGCGGCCTCAACCGGGGGAGGGTAGTCCCCTCAGGACCTCTCAACTCCCCTGGGAGGCAGGGCAACCGGGAAAGAATTAAAAGAAAACCCAATTTAGTTAAAAAAACAATCACTAACCAAAAACTAACTAAAAAATCAAACCTGAAAAAACAACCAGAATCAGGTCAGGCAGGGCTGTGACTGGACCTGCACCATCTACTGGAGACAGAGTAAGACTGAGGGGCTGTGACTGGCACAGGGGCTTATATATGGCTCCGCCCACAAGTTTTAATCTGTCTCCATCTACTGGTGCGGAGTCACAACCCAGGTGTCCTGGACTGATCCTGGTACGTACAGGGAAAAGCAGTTTTGACTGCTTTTCTGTGCACTTTCCCAGTGCCAAGAGAAATTAACGCCTACATTTGGGTAGGCGCTACTTTCTGAAAGTAAAATGTGCGGCTTGGCTGCACATTTTACTTTCTGAATCGCGCGGGAATGACTAATAGGGCCATAAACATGCATTTGCATGTTGCGGACACTATTAGTTTTGGGGGGGTTGGACACGCATTTTTGGCGCGCTATTACCCCTTACTGAATAAGAGGTAAAGCTAGCGCATCGAAAACGCACATCCAAATGCGGGTTAACAGTGCGCTCCATCGGAGCGCACTGTACTGTATCGGCTCGTTAGTTTGTAGGTTAGACTATACATGTTTCGGTTCATTATTATGTTATTTTTACATTGGTTCCACAATTTTGCTTAGTGTCAATAGGAGGGGAGTGGTGTTTTAGAGTCATTGGGTGAGTTGGTAGGCTTTGGTAAACATCCAGGTTTTTAGATCTTTTTTGAAAGTTTTTAAGTTTTCTTGTGTTCGGAGTTCGGTTGGGAGGGTGTTCCAGAGTATAGGGCTTCCTAGTGAAATTGCTCTCTTTTGAGTTGAGGTGTGTTGTTTAGAGCGAGCAGGTGGAATCTTTAGTAGTCCTTTATTTGCTGATCTGAGGTTTCTGTTTGGAGAATGCAGTTTTATGGATGAGCTTAGCCAGTTTGTTTGTTTTTCGTATATTTGTTTGTGTAGTATGGATAGTATTTTGTATTCAATCCTAAATTTTATTGGGAGCCAGTGAAGTGATATAAGTGTAAGAGTAATGTGATCATGTTTTTTCGATCCAGTGAGTATTCTTGCAGTTGCGTTTTGCAGGATTTGGAGTGGTCGGATGGTGTTAAAGGGTAAGTTGAATAGTAGGGAGTTGCAGTAGTCCAGATTGGAGAAAATGAGTAGTTGAAGGACTGATCTGAAGTCGTTGGGGGAGAGGAAAGGTTTTAATTGACGTAGTGTTAGGAGTTTGTGATATCCATCTTTGATTTTAGTTGTGATGTGGTTCTTGAAGGAAAGTTCCTTGTCAATTATGACTCCAAGGTTGCGGGCATGATTAACCGGAGAGATTGCCACTTTATGTTTCATTAGTTTGAGTGGTGGTAGCTGGGGAGCGTTGTTCTTTCTATCCAGTATGATTATTTCAGTCTTATCGAAGTTTAGGATTAGTTTCATGTTGGTTAGTAGTTGTTTTATTTTGATAGATAAGTGGCTATTTTTTTGTAGGTTTCTTCCACAGATTTTTGTATTGGGATTAGTATTTGAATGTCATCTGCATATACGAAGTGGGTCAGCTTTAGTGGAATTGGAGGGTATGCATAAAACAGGCTTCCCATTCATGGAAGCAGGAATGCATCCTGAGCGACTCTCCGCTCGCTGGGGTAAAGAGAGCAGAACTTCAGCAGCTTCGTGTTGGACTCATTTGCAAAAAGGTCTATGCAGGGTATTCCCCACCTCTTGAACAGAGGTTGTGCCATGTCCTGGTGGAGCTCCCACTCGTGGGGATGAAAGATTCTGCTGAGCCTGTTGGCTTATGTGTTCTTGATCCCTGGCAGGTAGGTCGCTTGTAACTAAATAGAGGTGCCAGTGCCCACTCTAGAATCAGGACTGATTCCCTGCAAAGCATCTTGGAACCAGACCTGATTATCTGTATAGACCATTACTCTCTTCCCTTTTAGTAGATGGGAGAAGGTATGGATGGCATTCCTTACAGCTTGCAGCTCCAAAAGGTTGATTTGGAGAGTTCTTTCGCTAGGGGACCAAAGCCCTTGCGTTTTGAAGTGCAACATTTGTGCCCCCAGCCCTTCATGGATGCGTCCATCGTCATAACAATCTGATGTGCCGGTTTCCAGAAAGGTGCTCCCAACTCTAGGGTCATGGGCGATAGCCATCAATCCGACATCATCGGTTGAGTCATGGCCCCTTGGACGACATCAGGTGAATGTGCTGAGACCACTGGGACTTGAGACCCCATTGCAGCCGACGCATGTGTAGATGAGTGTGGGGGACCACAAACATTACTGCCACCACATGCCCCCACATCATGAGAATTTGATGAGGTGTGGGATTCAACTGGTTTCGCAACATGGAGGCTAGACCGCGAAAGGTTTGAATTCTGTCTGCCGGTAGAAAGGCTTTGCAAATTTTGGTGTTTATAACTGCTTCTATGAATTGAAGGGGTTGAGATTTGACTTTTCATAATTGATTATGAAGCCCAGATTTTCCAGCAGGATATGGTCTAAGTTTGATGGGAAAGGTGCAATTTGAGATTCAAAGCCACTAGCAGCCAATCATCCAAGTAGGGAAAAACTTTTATCCCCCTTTTTGCGAAGGTGGGCCACACCTACTGCTAAACATTTCGTGAACATTCTGGGTGCTGTCAACAGGCCAAATGGAAGGACCCTGTACTGGTAGTGCTGGGTGTTTACTTGAAAACAAAGATATTGCCAGGAAGATGGGTGCATCGGAGTATGGGAATAGGCATCCTTGAGATGTAAGGAACACATCGTCATTGGGTTGCAGAAAAGGCAGAATGGACTTGAGAAGTCATCTTGAATTTCTCTTGGAGAATGAATTTGTTGAGGGCTCAGAGATCCAAGATGTGCCGCAACCCTCCGCGCTCTTTTTGGGAATAAGGAAGTATTGGGAATAGAATCCCTGATCTTGTTGACACTGAGGTACTACCTGAATCGCTCATTGCTGGACCAACGTCTGTACTTTTCCAAAAATTCAATCTGTATCCATTCCACATGAAGCTGAGAACCCAACGATCTGATATTATGGGGATACAGCCATGTAAAAAGGAAGCGATCCTGCCACCAATGACCAACTGTAGCTGTGACCGAGCCAACTTCAAAAAGATTATTGCGACTTCTGGTTATTGTTCTGGACCTGCTTTTGAGGACGTTGAGCCCTGGCGTGTCCTTGGGCCTGAACTTGCTGAGGCTGCTGCCTCTGCGGTTGGTAGGTCAGGGACCGATAGGATGAATAAGGCCTATACACACGCCTTTGGTAGAAGGACTTATACATCGTATAAAAGTGTCTGGCGAAAGCTTGCTCCATGGATGATGTGAGGGAGGAGACCGCAGAGCTCTCTCCTTGAGCTGGGAAACCGTTTCTCAAAGTTTGTCCCCAAATAAATTGTCCCTTTACAAGGGAGATCTGCTAGCTTCTCGTGGACATCATCGTGGATTGCACTGGCTCTCAGCCAAGCCATCCTCCTGGCCGCAATGGACCCTGCCAATGTCCTTGCCGATGTCCTAGCCGACATCTCAAATGCCTGGTAAATGGTGCGAAGAAAGTGACACAAGCTCTTTTCCATGACCGCTATCACCCGAGTATGTGACTGGTCATCAGAGGCCTGGTCAGCCCCCAATTTCATTCCCTCAAGGTATTCATAGAGGTACTGCATGATATAAAATTGAGGTTGTTGAATTTTAGCATTGAGCATAGCACCTTGGAATACCTTTTTGCCAAAATCATCGAGGTACCTGCTCTCCTTACCCAGGGTGTGTTTGAGTATAGCCTGGTCTTTTTGGCTCACTTCATGGCAGATTCGACCACCACCGACGCGTGAGGCAGCTGGAATGATCTATAATGCGGGGATCTCCACATCTGAAACTTCAGGTCCAACTTCTGAGAGGTGGAAGAGGCAGAAAAAGTCTATTCCCATGCTTTGTTCATGACGGCTTTCAGGACTGAATGTGAAAGGAATGCATCGGCTCCGAGGAAACATAAAAAATTTCAAGAATCCCGTGCACCTCTGATCTGGGATCTGTCAATTTTTTGGTTTCAATCTTCAAAAAGGCCCCCACCTTCTCAATAAATTTAGAGTAAGACAGGTCCTCGGGAGGTGAGGATGGTTCAAGAGGTTCCTCTGGGAGGTCAGAAGTAATGCCTGTGGACGACCCCGGAGAGGACGGAGAAGAATATACCGGCTCAAGCCCGCAGGACTCCAATCAACAGCCGCGACGCTGTCCCCCGTTACATCCCGTGTGGGAGAAGAAGGAACAGAGTGTGACAATGAGGTCCACTCAGATGGGCTAGAGGGTGGCACTAGCTGTTGTCTCATCTGCAGATTCTCAAAGAATGACTGCAGGATTCCTGTTATTTGTGACATAGCATGTAAGGCTGCACCTTCTATCTGATGGTGCAGAGAAGAAACCTTCCTCTTCTTTTGTGGAGGCAGGGAGACTTCCCGTCCCATCCCTGGGCCAGTAGCCCCTTGACTTAGAGGGAGGAACTGTCACCCGTAAGAGAGAAGAAAATGGGTCTCTTTCTTGCCGAGGGCGATCCTCATCCACATTGTGCAACCTTCGTTTCCCTAATGGCTCCTGGGCCCAGGCTGGCGCCTTTTTTGTTTAGAGACAGAGAAAGTCCCATATGGCCACTGCTACCCACCGAGGACAAAGATCCTTCTGAGACATGTTGGACGCCCACATCTGAAGCCCCAGAGTCCTCTAGCTCACTCAGGGTGATCACTATTTGAGGGTCTCAGTGCCATGGTTCCTGAGAGCCTCCAGCCTTGCATGCGACCAGCTTCGAAACTGGACTCGGCTGCGTTGAGTGTGTCGGGTCGATATGTCAGGTTTTTTCCTTCGCCTTCCACCTTAGAAAGGACAGCTCCCTCAACGCACGCACGCTTCGGCGTCGATAGCATCGGTACTTCTTCGATCAGCACCTGCTTCAGGCGCTCTGCATCATGCGTTGGACGACGCTCTGCGTTGGATGCGGTAGGTTGATCCAACCCTTGCGTCGATTGACGCGCTTTGTTGGTGCGTCAGTCCAGATGTTGCTTTGATCTGGATGCAGTATGCGTCAACAGAGATGGCACATTGCCACTACCCCTCTCCTATGCCATATCGCTTGATGCAGTAGGGCCTTTTCGGGGCTTATCACCCTCGCCCTTACCTCCCGGCTCTCTAGGGAGCTTTTCCACTCAGGCCTTCCTGGAGGTTGGCTCCAACAAAGACTCTCTTTTGTGCTCCACAGGTTTCTTGGGCTCCCTGCCCGGAGAAGACTGTGTTAAGCAATGGGAGGGGCATATAACCCCTAGGAGGCTCCTTCCAACTCCTGGAGCCTCACAATTTTCTCAGCCCTCTGTCTCTGGGCCCACGATGACATCCTCGCTCAGTCGCGGCAGGATGCCTGGTCTGTGACAGACATAACATTGCCAAATTGGCAATACGTGAAGCCTGGGGACTTTGGAGCCAAGGTAGCACTGAAAAGTGCTTTTGGGGGTTCACTTAAGTGAAAATAGAGGCAAAAAAGAGAAGAAGTAGAAAAAATTTGAAGAAAAAAAGAGAGAGAGAGAGAGAGAGAACACGACTGATAGCTATGCAGGAAGAAACAGAACTGAGGCAATGCAGGCAGTCATGCGGGAACCACGACGCAGGTGCATAGAGCCCAGCTCTGTATATCGGAGAGTAGTTCCCACTTCGGGCCGTCCCAGACAGCATGGCTAATTCAGCCTGCTTATTGATGGGAAAAAACCTATATTCAAGAAATTCTTCAGGAATACATGTCTAAGCAGCTCCAAGGGAGAACTCAACAGAGCCCTGGCAAGCAGAATAAGATCCCATTGAAGAACCAGGGTCCTAAAGGAAAAACTTATATGTTTAACTGTTACATGGGGATAACTTGCTGATGCAGTGCTTACTACCCTTAATCACTAAGCCTGATACTTTTGATGCAACTCCAAAATTGCTCTCTGCTTCCACGGCAATGGTTAAGGGAAACTGAATTCAAACAACATTTGAGGGCCCTGACTTTACGGTCTGGGAAACTGATAAGCATGGGGGTAACCTGCACAGTGCAGCAGATACTGGCATAAGCTTGCTGGACAGACTGGGTGGATTATTTGGTCCTTTTCTGCCGTCATTTCTATGTTTCTATGTAACTCCATGAAGAAATCAAACATCCAGGTTGGAAGCAACTGATCCCTGAAAGAAGCAATTGCTGCCACCTGAACTTTCAGGGAACAAAGTACTAGACCCTTGTCTAAGCCTCTCTGCTACCAACTTAAAAGTAAAATTTGTACTTTAGAGATATCATGTAATTATAGACCAGTGAGCCTGACTTCAGTGCCGGGAAAAATAGTGGAAACTATTCTCAAGATCAAAATTGTGGAGCATATAGAAAGACATGATTTAATGGGACACAGTCAACATGGATTTACCCAAGGGAAGTCTTGCCTAACAAATCTGCTTCATTTTTTTGAAGGGGTTAATAAACGTGGATAAGGGTGAACCGGTAGATGTAGTGTATTTGGATTTTCAGAAGGCGTTTGACAAAGTCCCTCATGAAAGGCTTCAACGAAAACTAAAAAGTCATGGGATAGGAGGCGATGTCCTTTCGTGGATTACAAACTGGTTAAAAGACAGGAAACAGAGAGTAGGATTAAATGGTCAATTTTCTCAGTGGAAAAGGGTAAACAGTGGAGTACCTCAGGGATCTGTATTGGGACCAGTGCTTTTCAATATATATATAAATGATCTGGAAAGGAATACGACGAGTGAGGTTATCAAATTTGCGGATGATACAAAATTATTCAGAGTAGTTAAATCACAGGCAAACTGTGATACATTACAGGAGGACCTTGCAAGACTGGAAGATTGGGCATCCAAATGGCAGATGAAATTTAATGTGGACAAGTGCAAGGTGTTGCACATAGGAAAAAATAACCCTTGCTGTAGTTACACGATGTTAGGTTCCATATTAGGAGCTACCCCCCAGGAAAAAGATCTAGGCATCATAGTGGATAATACTTTAAAATCGTCGGCTCAGTGTGCTGCAGCAGTCAAAAAAGCAAATAGAATGTTAGGAATTATTAGGAAGGGAATGGTTAATAGAACGGAAAATGTCATAATGCCTCTGTATCGCTCCATGGTGAGACCGCACCTTGAATACTGTGTACAATTCTGGTCGCCGCATCTCAAAAAAGATATAGTTGCGATAGAGAAGGTACAGAGAAGGGCAACCAAAATGATAAAGGGGATGGAACAGCTCCCCTATGAGGAAAGGCTGAAGAGGTTAGGGCTGTTCAGCTTGGAGAAGAGACGGCGGAGGGGGGATATGATAGAGGTCTTTAAGATCATGAGAGGTCTTGAACGAGTAGATGTGACTCGGTTATTTACACTTTCGAATAATAGAAAGACTAGGGGGCACTCCATGAAGTTAGCAAGTAACACATTTAAGACTAATCGGAGAAAATTCTTTTTCACTCAACGCACAATAAAGCTCTGGAATTTGTTGCCAGAGAAGGTAGTTAGTGCAGTTAGTGTAGCTGGGTTCAAAAAAGGTTTGGATAAGTTCTTGGAGGAGAAGTCCATTAATGGCTATTAATCAATTATCAATTATACTTAGGGAATAGCCACTGCTATTAATTGCATCAGGGGCATGGGTTCTTCTTGGTGTTTGGGTAATTGCCAGGTACTTGTGGCCTGGTTTTTGGCCTCTGTAGGAAACAGGATGCTGGGCTTGATGGACCCTTGGTCTGTCCCAGCATGGCAATTTCTTATGTTCTTATGTACTTTAGAGACATCATGCAGTTCATGCTAGATATATTTTTCTTTAAAACCTAATTTAACAGAGGGATAGTCTAAAATACAGCTGTAGTTGAACAATGAAAGGTTGCCTTTATCCCTATTACAATGAAATCCATATGTTCACTACTCTCTTTTAGTTGATGTTACTGTCTTTTTTGCCATCTGATTTCTCTATAGATGCTGCTTACAAACTGGAAGAAACTAAGGGCCTATTTTACTAAGCTTTTTTCCCATAGACTCAAATGGGAGAAAAGTCTCAGTAAATTGGGCCTTAAAAATCAGCTAATCAGACTAGCCAATTCAGTGTAAATTCCTCTATACAAGAGAAATCAGAGGTATAGATTAGCCAATACAGACCATGAAGTATTTTAAGATAGAAAGCCAAACAGGCAAGTGAAATACATATGAATAAAATATTCTAAGTAAAATATTGCTAAGTTCACAATGTATAAAGAGCTATCATAAACTTTACCTTTTATTTCTTCAAGGTCATTTATCTTTTTCATTGTTTCATGCAGCTGATATTTTATGTTTATCAGTTCGTTATCTCTTTCATCATTCTGCTGCTTTATCAGTGTTAACTAGTAAAATAAATAAGTTAAGGAGAAATTATTTTATGATAAGGAGAAATTAAGACTTATCTGATAATTTCTTTTACTTTACTTCTGCTATACCAGTCAAGAGCCCGTGGGTTTAGTCCCTTCATCCAGCAATTGGAGGGAGTTGGGGGTTTTTTTAATGACATCACCTGAATGTGTGTGTTGCATGGAACCAGATATAGCCAGTGTACTACTGATAAAGCTCTGGTTCTACCATGGCCTACTATATGTTTTTCCTCTGTGGCCGATGGTGGGCAAGGTTCTATGTCGCATAGAAAAGCATTGCGGAGAGGTGATTCTGGTGGCTCCGGAGTGGCCTCGTCGTCCATGGTTTGCGGATCTGGTCAACCTGGTGGTGGTTGGCCCGCTTTGCTTAGGCCACCTGACGCGTCTTCTTCGACAGGTCCTATATTTTTCGACCAGGCTGCTCGCTTTTGTCTAGCGGCAAGGCTTTTGAGAGGAGGCGTTTGAAAAGGAAAGGTTACCTGGACTCGGTAGTCACCATATTGTAACATTCTAGAAGGAAGTCTACTAACCTCTCTTATGTTCGGGTATGGAAGGTTTTGAGTCCTGGTGTTCCGTCAGGGGAATTCACCCTCTTAGGGCCTTAATTCCTGAAATATTATCTTTCTTACAGGATGGCTTCACCAAGGGCTTATCTCTTAGTTCTCTTAAAGTGCAGGTAGCAGCACTGGGATCTCTCTGGCAAAATTGAAGGTTTTTCTGTCTCCATCTGCTGATAGGGGGAGATGAACCCAGGTGTCTGGACTGATCCAAGTACGTACAGGGAAATTCCATTACAGTATTGTAGACCACAATGTAGGATTAAGGCATCTAACTCCTTGTTGAAAAGTATGACACCAACTTGTGAGACAATAAAGATGTCCCATTAAGTTTTCCCCTTAAGGCAAAAAAAATCGCTGCAACTTGACCTTTAAAGAACTCAAGGCCAAGACCTTGTTGAATCTCTTCTGTAAGAATGTCAGAAGAGCTCCTATTTGTAACATCAAAGCAAACAGTTAATCTGTCTACAATATACTGCAAAAACGTGCCATATCCTCACAAATTCTTTGTTGATTTCCCTTTAAAATTTAACCTTGGTGTAATCCCTTCTTGGTTAATCTCGTCCACTCTATAGCTTTGCCATAAGTGAGAATGAAGATGGGTTCTGATTCCTGGTGGAAGAGACCCCCTATGCCTTGAAAATGCAATGGTCGATCCATAGCACTAAAACTATACAAACCACAGAGATCACTAAGATCTCTGAATAAACGATTATTAGCTGTGTCAACATTACTGAATACTCATCTAACAAAAATAAGAGATTGTGAGCTCTCCATTGCTGGCCCAATACTATGGAACTCACTACCCGAGGCACTACAACTTACCTCAGAAAGAAAGAAATTCAAAAGTGAACTGAAAACATGGTTATTTAAAAATGCCTATAATCTACCTTAAAACTTACCTGAAATCAGAGCAAACACCAGTAAGGACAACTTAAACTACCTGTGCTCAGAACAAGCACCAACAAGGGGACATTAATAAACTAACAACAGAACTAACCAATGACACCAAAATAAAACATCTGAAACATATGCCAATGTATATCTTAATCTCTCGTCCCCCTCTTATTTTTCCTCCTCCAAGTTATACATCCTTCTTATAATGTAACTTTACTCTCCTTCAAATTGTATTTACTGTTTGGTTGGTTATAGTTCCTAATTGTTTGATGTAAACCGAGCTGATTTGATTTGTATCAAGAAATTCGGTATAGAAAAGCCTTTAATAAATAAATAAATAAATAAAATAAATATCCTAAACCACTAACCTCTTATCCCAGCACCTTAGTTAAAACACTAGAACATACCCCTTATATTTATCTCAATTGATTATATTAAGTCAATGTTCATGCCAATGTATAATATGTATGTTATGTGATTACATTAAGTCATTGTATAAGTCATGCCATATATAACTCCAATATTATTTAATTCCTAACTCCAATATTATTTAATTATTTAATTACTAACTCCAATATTATTTAACTCCTAACAATCAACACACATCACCATCAATATCACTATTAGCTACCTCTTACAATGTAATTATATGTAATTAGCTGGTTTTCCTTTTCCTTTTTCCTTCTCACTCCAAGTTCTATTTTTCCTTGTTACATGTAACTGCTTTTTCCGCACTATTGTTCAAGTTTAAGTTTATTTTGCACTCCTGTTTCATGTGAACCAGCATGATGGGACTATTGTCTTGAATGTTGGTATATTAAAAAACTTAAATAAATAAATAAATATATATGTTATGTTATAAACTGTTGTCTTTATTTGGAATGATGGTATATTAAATAAACAAATATATATTAGAAATTTATTTTATGTAAACTGATGTGATATACTAGTTTGAATGTCGATATATAAAAATAAATAAATATAAATAAATAAATAAACTATAAATAAACTATCAGCCTGCTTTGATTAGCATACCATGGTCTTAATGGCCAGTGTGGTGTCACTAGGACCTCATTGTCATGAACCGCTCTGCCCGCGGGTCTCCCCACGAGCAGGCCACTCACCCCTTGCTGCTGATCTTCGCCGGCGCGGCTGGACGCCGCCGTCGGCCCTCCCACGCAGCCGGAGTCGCGGCGTAAAGTTCTTCATGCGGCCCGGAGGCTGCCCGTGTCTCTCCTCTTCACCGCGGCCGGAGCCGCGGACTTTCCAGCTGCCCACCCGGCCCGGGACCGCCCCCGACGCTGATTCTATCTTCGCGGCTGGAGGCCGCAAAAGCCCCGGGCTGGAGTAGCGGCAGGAGCCGCCCCCGGGGCCTCCTGCAGCGGCTGGAGCCGCTGCTCACGTTGGGCCTGCGTCCCAGGCCAGCCCTGCCTCTTCTGACACAACTACGTCGGTGCAGGTCGCTGTCCGCAGTCCTGCACAGCTCCTGCACTCTCCTAGGCGCACAGCCGCGTCTTGTCTCAACATTTAAAGGGCCAGACACAGGAAGTGTCTTGGCCCCACCTTGGTGACTGTTTCCTGCTTCAGCCCTATAAAGGGCTGCTCCGTCAGTTGTTCCTGGCCTTGCATCGTCGTGGAGTATTCACTCTGGAGGCTCCTGCCTGCCAGAGCCTATGTAAGGTCTTCTTGTCTTGTGGAGCTCCTCATCGTCATGTCTTCTCGTCATGCCATGTCATGTCTTTGTGCCTGAGGTCCTCGTCCAGGTGACCTAGTGTCTTGATCTTCTATGTCCTGGTGTTCCTGCCTTCCTCAATGTTCTTTCCTACGTCTCGCCTTCAATGTTCTCAAGCCTTCTGGTCCAGTAGGCCGGGGGTCCCTCAGATGAAGTACTCCTGCTGGTGGACGGTTGTCCTGTGCTCCTGAGCTGTCATGTCCTGGTTGTGTGTTCCTGCGCTGTCCCGCTCTCCTCGTGGTCCGTGACCAGTCTGCAAGGACTGTGTAGGGCGCGTAGTGGACAGGGTGGTCCGCGACTCAGTCCCGCGGGTGGCCTGAGTAGGGCACCCTGAGAGACAGTGCCAATGTCCGCCTTCCTTGCTTCTCGTCTCATCTGGATTCCAAGTTCCTCGTGCTGTCTGCCCTTCAGCGTCATGTTTCTGATGTCGTTGCATCGACCCTGGTCCGGGATGCCGTCGCATCGACCACTGGTCCGTGATGTTTTCGCATCAGCCTTGGTGTCAAGTCTCGTCTGCGATGCCGTTGCATCGATCCTGGTGTCACGTCTTCATAGTCCTGGTGTCATGTCTTCAGCCCAAGAGTCTTCGTGCCATGTGATGCAGTCGCATCAACCCAAGTCTTCGTGCCATGTGATGCCGTTGCATCAATCTTCTTGTCTACGTGTCAAGGTCCGTCTGCCCTCAACCTCAGGCCAGGCCTGCTTCTCCATGCTGCTCGCAGCAGGTCCAAAAGGGCTCGGAATGGTCGGAGGACCATTCAACTTCCAACATCCTCGGATGTTGGCCTTGGGAGCTTGCCGGCCTGGCAGAGGGTAGACCGTCAGCCATGCGGAGCCACCGTCAACCCTTGGCTCGGCCTAGAAGGTCTGGGTCAGGCTGAGGCCCATGGGCACACTAAAACACCGTTCTCAACACTCATATACCTAATTCTATTTATTTAGATTTTTATATTCCGCTTTTTGCATTTTTTTCACACTGCAAAGTTGATTACATTCAGGTACTGTAGATATTTCCCTATCCTCAGAGGGCTTACAATTGAAGTTTGTATCTGAGGCAATGGAGGGTAAAGTAACTTGCCCAAGCTCACAAGCAGCAACAGTGGGACTTGAACCCTGATCTCCTGGTTTGAAGCCCATTGCTCTAACCACTAGGCTCCTCCCTGAGCTTCTTTGGTCCATGGCCTACTAACGGCCAAGGTGGGGAGAAAGCATAAAGCAACATTTTCCTGGGCCACTCCTTTATCAGCACATTCAGTCTTTTCATTGGCTGAAGAACTTTCTTGCCTTTGCATTGTGGTGGGTTGTTGTTAGAAGCATCTATGGTTCACCCCATCTTTGTATTTTCTGTTTGCATGCCCAATGGCCTAGCACCTGGATCTTCATATTTTGGCTCAAAAAATCTGCTTGACCATTCTCCTGACCTGAAATGTGTAATGCTGAAAGTTGTAGCAAATTTTTCTCCTACCATGCAAACAGTAGCTCTGTTTCCTCAGAAACTATTTGGCTCTGGGTTCCCTATTGTTTGTTTATGTATGCTACTCCTGTTGCATAGTTGCATAGTATACTTACTGTTCCTCAACTAATCATTGACTGAAAATGAAGTAATGATAGCTTTATGATCCTTAACTCTAACTGATTTATGTATCCTGTACTCTATCACTTTGCTCAACTTTGAGCAAAACTGTTCTGGCAAAAGGCACCTCAATTTTTTAAAAAGAGCATCTGTTGTATTAAAATCCAATTTCATTTTCATTTATTAAAATGTATTTATCGCTTAAAACTTAAGGTCTAAGCGATGTACAAAATAACTGTTACGTCGGCCGGCCGCAGAGCCCGCAACCGGCCTTCTTCACCTTCTTCGCTGCCCTGCTGGGAGCGGTCTCCAGCTTTGCTGCAGGGCAGGGGGAGCACTCTCAGCCCTGGTCTCCTCTTTGCAGCCCTGTTTGCCGCTGGAGTCGCGGCAGAAACGCCATCGCCGGCAGCCTCTCACATCTGGCTCCCCAGGTGCGCGCAAGTACCTCTCTACAAAATTTAAAGGGCCCACGGCACGCTGGCTGCCTGCTCTTTTTTGTGACATCACCGGTTCAGTGGCCTATATTAGGCGAGCCCTGACTATCAGGACTTGCCTTGGCAACTGGTTCGCTCCCTAATCGTGAGTTCAGTTGCTTGTCCGTTGTTTGCCTGTATTCCTGTGCCTTCTGATTCCGACCTTTGCTACGCCTGACCATGCTACGAATTGCCTCCTGATTCCGACCTTTGCTACGCCTGACCACGCTATGAACTGCCTCCTGATTATGACCTTTTGCTACGCCTGACCATGCTACAAACTGCGTCCTAATTACAACCTTTTGCTACGCCTGACCACACTACGAACCGCCTCATGATTGTGACCTTTGCTATGCCTGACCATGCTACGAACTGCCTCCTGATTCCGACTTTTGCTACGCCTGACCACGCTACGAACTGCCTCCTGATTCAGACCTTTGCTATGCCTGACCATGCTACGAACAGCCTCCTGATTCTGACTTCCACTAGCCCCAGCCGGTCTCTGTCAGTTTGCCGGTTCCGCCTGCCGACGGTGGGGACCTGTGGGACTCCATCCCACAGGTGGCGTCAACCCCACCTCGGCCTAAGGGTCCACCTTCAGTGTAACAGATTGCTAAGGCCATGGACTCGGCGGATCTGTCCGCTCTCCAGGCCATTCCGGGCCTGGCCCAGAAAGTTCAGGAGCAGCAACGATTCCTGGAAGCATTGGCTACTTTTATTGAGCATCTAAATGCCTGATTGGATTCTCAGCCGGTGGACTTGCCTGTGCTGAAGTCCATTCCCGGGTTCGTTCTGAAGCTCCAGAACCTCCAGTCGACCTTGGAACTGGTGGTGGCAGACGTATACCATCTTGCCGCCCGTCAAGATTTTCTGACCCAACTTAACGCCCCACCTCCGTCCCCAGCGGCTCCTGTGCATGTTTTCTATCCCGGTCGGGTGGTCATTCCTCTGCCAGCACTGCCTCGTTACTCGGGAGACCCTAAACAGTGTTGGGGATTCTTAAACCAATGCCACATGCATTTTACCCTTCAGTCAGCGCTTTTTCCAAACGACTTGGTCAAGACAACCTTCATTCTTTCCCTTTTGGATGGCATGGCTTTGGCTTGGGCCTTCCCCTTGTGGGAGCGCTCCGACCCCTTACTTTCAAACCTGCCGCACTTTGTCTCGGCCTTTAAACAGATTTTTGAGGAACCTGGAAGGCTCCCCGCCATGGAATCTGATCTTCATTTGCGACAAGGGTCTCGCTCCTTAAATGATTACGCAATTGAATTCCGAACCTTGGCCACAGGGCTTACGTGTCACGCTTGCTGGACGACTTAGCTCCCCAAATTAAAGATGAACTTGCAGCATGAGAACTTCCTACGTCCCTCGAAGGACTCATCGAGATCACAGGGAAGATCGATCGGCGACTCCAAGAGCGGGCCTGCCATTCGTGAGGATGAAAAATCCTGCTGAGTTTGTCTGCCCTGGAGTTCTGAATCCTGGGCAGATAAGTTGCTTGAAGAGATACTGATCATTGATGAACCCATTCTAGTAATTGTACTGCTTCCTTGCAAAGGTTCCAAGAAGCGGACCCTCCTTCCTTGTTTATGTAAAACATTGTGACTTGGTTGTCCGTGTGAATCATGACTATCTTTCCTCGAAGAGATTCTTCGAAAGCTCGAAGGGCGTTTCTAACTGCTTTGAGTTCTAGTAGGTTGATGTGTTGAGTCCTCTTGAATGCCGACCATAAACCCTGAGTTGTCAATTGGTCTAGATGAGCTCCCCAACCCTTGTGGGAGGTATCTGTGGTGAGTATTAGGTGATGTCGTAACAGTCTCAATGACGCCCCTGTCTGCAGTGCTGACGGAGAAATCCACCACTGAAGATCTGTTTTCATACTGTTCGTCATGATAATAGGTGTAGACAATGGGTGGAGGAATTGATTCCATTGTTTTTTCAGGTCCCATTGTAGGCGACGCATGTGGAGTCGTGTATGAGGAATTACATATATGGCAGCTGCCATGTGGCCAAGGAGAGCTGGAATATGTCGAGCCGATGTTATCGAAGTCTGAAGGACATCTGTAGCCAGAGTAGAGAGAGCCACTGCTCTTGGATGGGGAAGGAAAGCTTTGTCCTGTATCGTATTGATGACAGCCCCAATGAATTGTAAAGTTTGAGTGGGCTGCAGATGTGATTTTTCATAATTTATGAGAAAGCCTAGATTGTCCAGGCAAGAAATAGTTCGTAGGAGATTGGTCCATAACAGGGTCTGATTGGAGTCTACTAGGAGCCAATTGTCCAGATAAGGAAATAGGGTAAAGCATAAACATTGGCAAGTTAAATGTAAGACATTGATAAGACAGGCTAAGAGAGAATTTGAAAAGAAGTTGGCTGTAGAGGCAAAAACTCACAGTAAAAACTTTTTTAAATATATCCGAAGCAGAAAGCCTGTGAGGGAGTCAGTTGGACCGTTAGATGATCGAGGGGTTAAAGGGGCACTTAGAGAAGATAAGGCCATCGTGGAAAGATTAAATGATTTCTTTGCTTCGGTGTTTACTGAAGAGGATGTTGGGGAGGTACCCGTAATGGAGAAGGTTTTCATGGGTAATGATTCAGATGGACTGAATCAAATCACGGTGAACCTAGAAGATGTGGTAGGCCTGATTGACAAACTGAAGAGTAGTAAATCACCTGGACCAGATGGTATACACCCCAGAATTCTGAAGGAACTAAAAAATGAAATTTCAGACCTATTAGTAAAAATTTGTAACTTATCATTAAAATCATCCATTGTACCTGAAGACTGGAGGATAGCAAATGTAACCCCAATATTTAAAAAGGGCTCCAGGGGCGATCCGGGAAACTACAGACCGGTTAGCCTGACTTCAGTGCCAGGAAAAATAGTGGAAAGTGTTCTAAACATCAAAATCACAGAACATATAGAAAGACATGGTTTAATGGAACAAAGTCAGCATGGCTTTACCCAGGGCAAGTCTTGCCTCACAAATCTGCTTCACTTTTTTGAAGGAGTTAATAAACATGTGGATAAAGGTGAACCGGTAGATATAGTATACTTAGATTTTCAGAAGGCGTTTGACAAAGTTCCTCATGAGAGGCTTCTAGGAAAAGTAAAAAGTCATGGGATAGGTGGCGATGTCCTTTCGTGGATTGCAAACTGGCTAAAAGACAGGAAACAAAGAGTAGGATTAAATGGGCAATTTTCTCAGTGGAAGGGAGTGGACAGTGGAGTGCCTCAGGGATCTGTATTGGGACCCTTACTTTTCAATATATTTATAAATGACCTGGAAAGAAATACGACGAGTGAGATAATCAAATTTGCAGATGACACAAAATTGTTCAGAGTAGTTAAATCACAAGCAGATTGTGATAAATTGCAGGAAGACCTTGTGAGACTGGAAAATTGGGCATCCAAATGGCAGATGAAATTTAATGTGGATAAGTGCAAGGTGATGCATATAGGGAAAAATAACCCATGCTATAATTACACAATGTTGGGTTCCATATTAGGTGCTACAACCCAAGAAAGAGATCTAGGTGTCATAGTGGATAACACATTGAAATCGTCGGTACAGTGTGCTGCGGCAGTCAAAAAAGCAAACAGAATGTTGGGAATTATTAGAAAGGGAATGGTGAATAAAACGGAAAATGTCATAATGCCTCTGTATCGCTCCATGGTGAGACCGCACCTTGAATACTGTGTACAATTCTGGTCGCCGCAACTCAAAAAAGATATAATTGCGATGGAGAAGGTACAGAGAAGGGCTACCAAAATGATAAGGGGAATGGAACAACTCTCCTATGAGGAAAGACTAAAGAGGTTAGGACTTTTCAGCTTGGAGAAGAGACGACTGAGGGGGGATATGATAGAGGTGTTTAAAATCATGAGAGGTCTAGAACGGGTAGATGTGAATCGGTTATTTACTCTTTCGGATAGTAGAAAGACTAGGGGGCACTCCATGAAGTTAGCATGGGGCACATTTAAAACTAATCGGAGAAAGTTCTTTTTTACTCAACGCACAATTAGACTCTGGAATTTGTTGCCAGAGGATGTGGTTAGTGCAGTTAATATAGCTGTGTTTAAAAAAGGATTGGATAAGTTCTTGGAGGAGAAGTCCATTACCTGCTATTAAGTTCACTTAGAGAATAGCCACTGCCATTAGCAATGGTTACATGGAATAGACTTAGTTTTTGGGTACTTGCCAGGTTCTTATGGCCTGGATTGGCCACTGTTGGAAACAGGATGCTGGGTTTGATGGACCCTTGGTCTGACCCAGTATGGCATTTTCTTATGTTCTTATGTTCTAAGGACACTGAACAAATAAACATGGGGGTAAACTTGCTTGATGCGGCAGTTACTACCCTTAACCAAAAAGCCTGATTCTACACTTCTAATGCAACTCCAACATTGCTCTCTGCTTCAACAGCAGGGAGGGAAAGAAAATTGGACTCAAACAGTAACCAACAAGAGCCCTGACCTTGGCGGTCTGAGTAACTGATAAGTATAGGAAACTGATAACTATGGGAGCTTGCTGGACAGACTGAATGGGTCATTGGGTCCTTTTCTGCTGTCACTTCTATGTTTCTATTAATCAAGTTGACTTAGGGAATAGCCACTGGTATTACTTGCATTACTAGCATTTATTTATTTATTTATTTATTTTTTCTATACCGACATTCGCACGAGACATCACATCGGTTTCCAGACAACAACAAATTCAGCCAACAGGGCTTTACATTGTAACTGATATTATAACTAGGGGGGAGGGGAGGGAAGGGGCAGGGCATGGGATCTACTTAATGTTTTGGGTACTTGCCAGGTACTTGTAACCTGGATTGGCCACTGTTGGAAACAGGATGCTGGGTTTGATGGACCCTTGATCTGACCCAGTATGGCATCTTCCCCAAACAGCAGCTTTCCCTTAAAGGGAAGATTACACAGTGGTGACTTGGACCACACATCCGCCAACCAACTGCACAACCACAGGAGTCTTTGAGCCGCCACTGCAGACACCGTGTTCTTGGCTGACATGCACACTAAATCAGAGTACATCTGCAACATATGCTACCCTGGCCTCCAAATCGGGCCACATGCCTGGAATTGTCCGCTGCGGCCTGCTCTTTCCCCCGCACCTTCTGCATCCAGTGCAAACAGCTCGTTGCATCAGGCTACCATAAATTGCCACCTGAAAACTCAAAGCTGAAACCTCAAGCATCCTTTTTTTACTGGATTTCTAGCTTTCGGTCCTGAACATCCTTCAGCACAGCCGACCCTGCTACTAGAATGGTTGTCTTTTTAGTGATTGCCAAGACTGACACATCTACCTTGGGTAGTTTCAACAGCTCCAAGGTTTCCTACTTCAGCAGGTACAATTTTGCCATCGCCCTGCTGACCTTCAAAAGCCAGCCTTCAGAGTATCACACTCCCGGTCCACCAACTTCTTTATCTTTTTAGGCAACGGAAAAGCCTTTGGAAGACCCCTTAGTCCATCCAGGACCAGATCTTAATCCCCAGCTCTTCCAGGACCTGAGGAATGAGGGGTCTCAACTCTTCCTTCTGGAACAACTGGACAACCCTTGGGTCATCCCCCTCAGAAACCAGAACCTCATCCGGGTCAGCTGCAACCTTGCCAGCCCCTGGGTCTGCATCTGAATTACCATTCCACAAGATTGTCAACAGTGACATCTGTGGGATCACCTCCCACATCTAGCGGGTCATCCGAGTCCTCCCAATCTTTGAGACCACTGTCCTCCTCTCCTGAAGCACACCCCAGTCCCAGGCGACGAAGGAGACTCCCCAACCCTTCAGGCGGAGCCACCCTAGGCCTTTTAGGGAGACAGTGCAGCTTCCCAGTCAAGGGCCGCTTCCCCCCCTGTCTTTTTGGCCTAATAGCCCTTTTGAAAGAACAGCATGAAATCTGCAGAAAAATCTTCTTTCTCCTAGTACAAGCAGGATGGTAGTCCTCACAAGTGGGTGACATTATCCGATGGAGTCTGGCATGGAAAACTTTTATCAAAGTTTCTAGAAGCTTTGACCAGCACACTGAGCATGCCCAGCATGCCGCTATCTGTGTGTCCAGAGGAAGATGCACCCACTTGTGAGGACTAACATCCTGCCGTCCTAGGAGAACACCGGTTACAGGTAAGCAACTGCACTATATCTGCAGCCTCCTCGCATGACACATCCCACTCAGGCTCCAACCCACAATCAAAGTCCTCTGAAGAAGTCAGGACCATGTAAGAAAGCAGAGGAGGGGAATCCCTGGGTTCCTCAAAAGCTGCTTGCCTCCTGCCACATGCTTCATCAAAAACCGTGGTATCCGCAGTTCCTTCAGGGGCTTCTGGCACTGGCCCCGCTGAGTGTGTGACTCTCCTCAAGCCTGCTACCACACTGGAGGATCCTTCCCCTCCCGATGCACAGCCCAGGCATAGTGCTGCAGCGTTCAGCTGAACCTGATGCGAGCTGCAGGCGGTATAGGTTCTCTCGTACTGCAATGTCAGCACCATTACCGTTGACCACGTGGCGCAAATGCACTCCTACCTGCTCCGCAATCAAAATAAACGGCCCGAGTCAGTGCTTCTGAAAACCCCCAGACCCCCAACGCTGTCAGGCACTCAGCGAACCTTTTCCCTCCCATGCAAGCCACAACCCACCAGCCTATCAGCCTCTGCACCTTTTTTTATTTATTTATTTTTGCTTAAATGAGTAGCATCGTCAAAACATACCCCTAAGAAAAAGAAAGGATATACTTCCCTGCTCTGGTCAATGGAGCAACGGAGGAGAAGAGAAGGCCTCAAAGGAAGCGAGGGAGCCAGATTCCCTGGCTTTTCAGTCCCTCTGGATGTCGCAGGCTGAGCCAGGCCAGGGATCACCAAACCCTACCCTCACCTGGCTCCACCCGAGGGATGGCCTACGAAGATGCCTAACACCTCAGGATCTCTCAATTTCTTCTTGTCTCTTCTAAAGTCTAATTTTTTTTTTTTTTTTAATCTGACTACAGATTTGCACCTCTACCATCTGCTGGAGACAGAAAAGTACTGAGGGACTGTAGATGGCCCTCTCGGTTAAGTATGGGATATCATTTGGGTTTTTGGAGTAGACATCTTGGCTTGGGTACAGGTCAATACTGAGGGACTGCAAGTGGCACTCTCAGTTATGTAGCAGTGCCTGAAAAGTTTTTATTCTTTGCCTCCATCTGCTGGTAGGGATGCAAAACCCACTTGTCTGGACTGATCTGGATATGAACAGAAACACAATTTAAACACACTTGGGACAGTAATGGAGAGCAGTAGTAGAAACAGGCTTGAAAGATTGGGTAAAAGACAACCATGGGTAGGGGAGATGGTGTTGGTTTAAGAGGGAAATTTATATGTGCATCTACCCAAAGTGTTAGAAAACAACAGTGAGGAAGACAAGTGGGCAAAATGGGTGAACCAGATGGATTTATCTTCTGTCATCTATTATTTTACTCTATAAATCAAATTAAATTCAATGTACGACAAACCTGTTGCTCCTTTATATTTAGTTGAGTCTTGTACTCACTGTCAAGTTTTTCCTTTTTTTCGGATTCTTCTTTAACTTCAAAAGACAAACATAATTGTAACTATTATTTATGAAGTAATGTGGTTGCTGTGTTTTTCCACATAACTACACAAAGGTCAACAAACAATTAGTAAGTGATACCCAAAGCAGTCGGACAAAATGGCACTCCTGAGTGAGTGTTATTTTCCATGTCCCCTTCCCTTTCGTGCTCATGTGCTTGCAGACTCAAAGGCTGACTCATCAGCCCTGGTGATAAAGGAATAACCTAATATATTTATGTCTAGTTTCAAAAGTTGTATTTCCTTCATTAGGTCACTGCAAAATAAGTTGAGTGATGTATGATTATATTGTATATATGTAACTCACCAATATTCTTTTTACAATCTAACACCACATCCCTTATCTCTAGTAAAGGATGTGTTGCTTCTTCTTCAATGTTAATGTTATAACCCCTTGTTCCTTGTGAACTGATATGATATGATTTGTATCATGAATGTTGGTATAGAAAAGAGTTAAATAAATTAAATAAAATAAAATAAATAGTATAAGAACTAAAAAAGATTAGATAGCACACTCACGTTTAAAATACATATCCAGTCTGGAGTTCTCAGCTTGCACACGAAGTTCTTCAAAAGCCATTATCATCCTCTTAAACAAAACATGTATTGTTAATATTGTATTTAAAAACTACCTAAAACAGAATGAAACTCCCTTTTAATCACAATTCTGATTTATTTATTTATTTATTTATTATTTAAAGTCTCTTTTACATAGAAACATAGAAACATAGAAATGACGGCAGAAGAAGACCAAATGGCCCATCTAGTCTGCCCAGCAAGCTTCACACATATTTTCTCTCATACTTATCTGTTTCTCTTAGCTCTTGGTTCTATTTCCCTTCCACCCCCACCTTTAATGTAGAGAACAGTGATGGAGCTGCATCCAAGTGAAATATCTAGCTTGATTCATTAGGGGTAGTAGCCGCCGCAATAAGCAAGCTGCACCCATGCTTATTTGTTTTACCCAGACTATGTTATTAGCCCTTATTGGTTGTTTTTCTTCTCCCCTGCCGTTGAAGCAGGGAGCTATGCTGGATATGCGTGACGTATAAGTCTTCTCCCATGCCGTTGAAGCAGAGAGCCATGCTGGATGTGCATCGAAAGTGAAGTATCAGGCACATTTGGTTTGGGGTAGTAACCGCCGTAACAAGCCAGCTACTCCCCGCTTTGTGAGTGCGAACCCTCTTTTCTTCTCCCCTGCCGTTGAAGCAGAGAGCTCTGCTGGATGTGTGAAGTATCAGTTTTTCTTCTCCCCTGCCGTTGAATCAGAGAACTTTGCTGTATATGCATTGAAAGTGAAGTATCAGGCTTATTTGATTTGGGGTAGTAACCGCCGTAACAAGCCAGCTACTCCCCTCTTTGTGAGTGTGAATCCTTTTTTCCACATTTCCTCTTGCTGTTGAAGCTTAGAGCGATGTTGGAGTCACCGTAAGCCTGTGTATGTTTATTTAATAAGGGTATTGACTCCAGGCAGTAGCCGTCATTCTGGCGAGTCACCCACTCTTCATTGGCAGCCTCTTGACTTTATGGATCCACAGTGTTTATCCCACGCCCCTTTGAAGTCCTTCACAGTTCTGGTCTTCACCACATCCTCCGGAAGGGCATTCCAGGCATCCACCACCCTCTCCGTGAAGAAATACTTCCTGACATTGGTTCTGAATCTTCCTCCCTGGAGCTTCAAATCGTGACCCCTGGTTCTGCTGATTTTTTTCCTTCGGAAAAGGTTTGTCGTTGTCTTTTGATCATTAACACCTTTCAAGTATCTGAAAGTCTGTATCATATCACCTCTGCTCCTCCTTTCCTCCAGGGTGTACATATTTAGATTCTTCAATCTCTCCTCATACGTCATCCGATGAAGATCCTCCACCTTCCTGGTCACCCTTCTCTGTACCGCCTCCATCTTGTCTTTGTCTTTTTGAAGGTACGGTCTCCAGAACTGAACACAGTACTCCAGGTGAGGCCTCACCAAGGACCTGTACAAGGGAATAATCACTTCCCTTTTCTTACTCGATATTCCTCTCTCTATGCAGCCCAGCATTCTTCTGGCTTTAGCTATCGCCTTGTCGCATTGTTTCGCCGACTTCAGATCATTAGACACCATCACCCCAAGGTCCCTCTCCTGCTCCGTGCACATCAGCCTTTCCCCCCCCATCGAATACAGTTCATTCGGATTTCCACTCCCCATATGCATGACTTTGCACTTCTTGGCATTGAATCTCAGCTGCCATATCTTCGACCACTCTTCCAGTTTCCTTAGATCCAGTCTCATTCTCTCCACTCCTTCCGGCGTGTCCACTCTGTTGCAGATCTTAGTGTCATCCGCAAAAAGACAAACCTTACCTTCTATCCCGTCCGCAATGTCGCTCACAAAGATATTGAACAGGACCGGTCCCAACACCGATCCTTGCGGTACACCACTTAAAACCGCTCTCTCTTCAGAGAAGGTTCCATTTACCATCACACTTTGTCTTCTGTCCGTCAACCAATTTGCAATCCAGGTCACCACCTCGGCACTCACTCCCAAGCTTCTCGTTTTATACCGATATCCGTTCGCACATCGCATCGGTTCACAATAAACAAAAACTTTTGGGCAGAGCCCTTACATATAACAGCAGAGAACGGTTAACTTTTGGGCAGAGCCCTTACATATAACCAATAGAGTACATTAAACAGGGGAGGGTAATTTAGTTTTAAAAAAACATAAATAGTTCTTACCTGCTAATTTTCGTTCTTGGAATACCACAGATCAGACCAGACAAGTGGGTTTTGTATCCCTACCAGCAGATGGAGGCAGAGAATAAAAACTTTTCAGGCACTGTTACATAACCGAGTGTGCCTCAGTATTGACCTGAACACAAGCCAAGATGTCTAATCCAATAGACCCAAATAACTCTACTACAGGAATGAAAATTAGCAGGTAAGAACTAAATTTTCCTTTCCCTGTACATACCCAGATCAGTCCAGACTCCTGGGATGTACCAAAGCTCCCTAAAAAGGGTGGGACTTGGAGAGCCCCGCTCGTAAAACGCCCTCGCCAAAGGACCGAGACTCACGATCCCCCACATCCAGCCAATAATGCCTTGCAAAGGATTACAGAGACTTCCAAGTCGCCGCTCAACAAATTTCCTGTGGTGCAACCAACTGAGCTTCTGCCCAAGAAGTTGCCTGAGATCAAGTAGAATGGACCCTCAAGCCTTCCAGAATTGGTCTACCCTTAAGGATGTGAGCGGATCCAATAGCTTCCTTAAGCCATCTCGCAATAGTAGTCTTGGAGGCCTGAGAACCCTTCTTGGACCATTCCACAAAACAAAAAGATAATCAGACCTTCTAAAATCGTTTGTGACTTTAAGATAGCGGAGTAAAGCTCTAGGGATGTCCAGCAACCTAAGATCTCGAGCATTAGCCTCAGAAGCTCCCACATCTGGAAAGGCCAGTAACTCCACCAACTGATTAACATGGAAGGCGGGTACCACCTTCGGGAGAAAGGATGGCACTGTCCGCAAAGACACGCCTATGTCCGATATGTGAAGGAATGAATCTCGACATGACAGAGCTTGCAACTCCGAAATTCGCCTCACAGAGCAAATGGCTACCAAGAAAACGACCTTTAGAATCAAATCTTTAAGGGACGCTCTGCGGATAGGTTCGAATGGGGCCTCATACAAGACCCGAAGGATCCAGATTGAGGTTCCAAGGAAGACAAACTTTCCTTACAGAAGGGCGCAAATTCTTGACTCCTTGGATAAATCTGATCACTTCAGGATGAGAAGACAAGCAGTAACCATCCACCTTGCCTCTCAAGCAAGCCAAAGCCGCCACCTGAACTCTAAGAGAGTTGAAAGTGAGGCCCTTGACTAGCCCTTCATGAAGGAATGACAAGATGTGGGTCAGCGAGGCCCGTAATGTCTGCACTCTCTTGGCCACACTCCAGGACTCAAAGACTTTGCAGACCCGGAAGTAAGATAAGGAGATGGACTTCCGTCTTGCTTGGAGAAGGGTAGTAATTACAGTCTCCGGGTACCCCCTCATCCTCAAATGCCTCCTCTCAAAAGCCAAGCCGCAAGACAAAAGCAATCTGCCTGGTCGGAAAATACAGGGCCCTGCCGCAGAAGGTGAGGAAGGTGACTGAGCCGCAACAAACCCTCTACCGCGAGGTTTACCAGATCTGCGAACCACGGCTGGCGAGGCCACTCCAGGGCCACCAGCACCACCTCCCCCGGATGCCTCTCTATCCGCCACAAGACCTTTCCCACCAGAGGCCACAGAGGGAAAACATATAGAAGAACTCCCTGTGGCCAAGGTAACACCAGAGCGTCTAGGCCCTCGGCTCCGTACTCCCTTCGTCTGCTGAAAAAACGAGGAGCCTTCGCATTGTGGTGTGTCGCCATCAGATCGACAGGAGGATGGCCCCATTTCTTGCAAATGAGCTGCATTGCTCTGTCTGACAGCACCCATTCTCCCAGATCGAGAAAAGTGCGACTGAGAAAATCCGCTTGGACATTTTCGATTCCTGTGATATGCGATGCCGCAATTTGAACCAGGTGTTGTTCCACCCAAAGGATAGTTCCTGAACCTCCAGAGCTACTGAGAGGCTACTGAGAGGCTACTGAGCTACTGTTGATGTCCAAAAGAACTTGCACCGAACACCCTTGAACCAAAGGTCAAAAAGCAAGTAACACTAACCACACCGCCCTAGCCTCCAAGCCTCCTCTGCCGACCAGATGCCCTGGGCCGCCTGTCTCTGGCATACTGCACCCCATCCAGAGAGACTAGCATCTGTAGTCAGGACCACCCAATCCGGAACTTCCAATGAGACCCCTCGCATTAGGTTGGGTGTCTGAGGCTACCAAGACAGACTGTCCTTGGCCGAAGGAGAGAGGGGGACAGGCTGGAGAAACTCCTCTGACAACGGACTCTACTGAGCCAGAAGAGCTCTCTGAAGCGGACGCATATGAGCAAAGGCCCACGGCACCAGATCTAGTGTGAAAGTCATCGAACCAAGTTCCTGCAAACAATTCCAAGCTCTGGGAAACGCAACTGTGCCAATCGCTGAACCTGAGCTTGTAACTTTCTCACTCTCTCTTCTGTCAGAAAGACCTTGCCTTGGCTCATATCGAAACGCACCCCCAGATACTCCAGATTTTGAGAAGGGGTTAAGTGGCTCTTGGCCAAATTCACCACCCAGCCTAGTGACCGCAGAGTCCGAAGTACCGTCTGTACGGCGGAACGACAACTGTTCTCCGACTTCGCCCGAATGAGCCAATCGTCGAGATAAGGATGAACAAGGATTCCCTGGGGCCACAACGTCGCCACTATGACTACCATGACTTTGGTGAAGGTACAGGGTGCCGTGGCCAGACTGAATGAGAGTGCCTGAAACTGGAAATGCTGCCCTAAAACCATAAACCTCAGGTAGCGTTGATGATCTCGCAAATTGGAATGTGAAGATACACTTCCATCAAATCTAGTGATGCCAGGAATTCCTGGGTACGTACGGCTGCTATCACTAACCACATTTCCATGCGAAATTGGGGTACTTTCAATGCCGCATTCATGTGTTTCAAATCAAGAATGGGGTGAAAGGACCCCTCCTTCTTCGGGATGACAAAGTAAATGGAATATTGACCCATTCGGAATTCGTCCAGAGGCACTGGAATCACAGCCCCTAAGCACTACAACCTGCCCAATGTCTCCTGCACTGCCTGGCGCTTCTGCAGCAAGCTTCAGGGGGAGATCAGGAACAGGTCATGGACGGGTCGAGCAAATTCTAAGGTGTAACCTTCCCTTATGACACGGAGGACCCACTGATCCTAGGTGATTCTGGCCCACTCCTCATAAAAACGAGCCAGCCAACCCCCTATAAAAGGTTCAACAGAGTGGGCCGGCCTCGCCTCATTGTGTCGATTTGGAACCTGAGGATCCAGTGATGGGGGTTCTGAAGGGCCGACGTCATCCTCGAAAGGACTGCCCCAGGACTGACCACAAGAAGAAAAGAGCCTCTATGCCGCTGACGTGCCCCGCAATTGCCAAGATTTTCAACTGTCCCAAAAATGCGGATATGGTGGAAACTTCTGTCTGCCCTTAGGCTTGTCCTCCGAAAATTTATGCACCTTAATGTCACCTAATTGCTTCACCAGCTGATCCAGCTCCTAACCAAACAAGAGTCGGCCTTTGAACGGCAGAGACGCCAACTGGGACTTAGATGAAACGTCCGCCAACCAGTTACAGAGTCATAAGAGACGCCTTGCGGAAAGCGCAGCACCCATAATGCGGAAAGTCGTCCGTACCACATCGTACAATGCATCTGCCACAAAAGCTATTGCAGCCTCCAACCTGTCTGCCTGAGCACCCTGGCCCTCCTGGGAACCCTGTACCCAGTGCAAGCATGCTCTATGCATGAAGCTGGAACAAACAGCCACGCGGAGACTCAAAGCCGAAACCTCGAAAATCCATTTGAGATGGACCCCCAGCTTGCGGTTCTGAACATCCTTCAGAGCCACCACTCCCGCAACCAGAATGGTCGTCTTCTTTGTGACGGCCAAGACCTCGGCGTCCACCTTAGTGAGCGCAAAAAGCTCCAGGCTTGCTCCAGCAAGGTATAAAGCTTGGCCATAGCCCTGCTGACTCGCAATCCCACGTCTGGGTTACCCCACTCCTGGTCCACCATCTTTTTAATGGACTCATGATATGGAAACCCGGAAGGAGGGCTCCATAATGCCCTCCAAGACTGGATCTGCTCCGTCCTTACGAGAGGTGTCAAGCGGAGGCTGGAGCCCCAGCTCCTCCAAACCTTGGGGAATGAGCGGGGCCAGTTCCTCCCTGCGGAATAACTGGCGGATCTTGGGGTCATCACCCTCAGCCACAGGCCCCGAATCAACATCATCCCCCTGCATATCTGCCACGCCCAAATCTGCCTCCCAATCCTCTGAGTTCACCGCCCCCAGGTGGTAGGCCTCCGTCTGCGGAACCATATTAAGCAAATGCAGACCCCTGGTGAAGGATATGTTCTGCAACGGCCCAGGTCCGACCGGTCCCGATCCCAACTCCAGAAACAAAGTGGGAGGTTCTTGTCCACCCTGGTGGGACCCAAATCCCTCCTGTTGGGCTAAAAGGAAAATTGGTTCTTACCTGATAATTTTCGTTCCTGTAGTACCACGGATCAGTCAAGACTCCTGGGTTTGGCCCCCCCCCCCCCCTAGCAGATGGAGACAGAAGTTTACCAAACAAAAACTCCGCCTCATATAGGCTGGTGCCACCTACAGTCTGGTAGTATTACGCAATGTCAAAGCAGAATGGATCAAACAAAACCCAAACTAACTATATACAGTAACCTAACAACCGCAAACTGGCACAACAACCCCCAAATGGATACAGAACCCGTGCCATGTAAAAATAACAATGTCGAATCAATCTGTCAAGAAATATCAGTAAAGAGAGCGGACTCTCCATTCCCTTCCAAGGAAAAAAATGGGTGGGACTCTGGACTGATCCTTGGTACTACAGGAACGAAAATTATCAGGTAAGAACCAATTTTCCTTTCCCTGTATGTACCCGGATCAGTCCAGACTCCTGGGATGTACCAGAGCTTACCTTAATTGGGATGGGATCCAGAGAGGCCCGCTCTAAGCACTCCCTCTCCAAATCCACCGGAACCTGGCGCCCGAACATCCAAGCGATAATGTCTGGAGAAAGTATGCAAAGTCTTCCATGTAGCCGCCCTGCAAATCTCCTCCGGGGAAATCTGTTGACATTCCGCCCAGGATGTGGTCTGAGAACGAGTGGAATGAGCCCGCAGACCTTCGGGCGAAGATCTACTGTCCAACAAATATGCAGAATTGATGGACTCCTATAGCCACCGAGCGATGGTAGTCTTGGAAGCCATATTGCCCCTTTGGGGACCACTCCATAGCACAAAAAGGTGATCCGATACTCGAAATGCATTGGTTACCTCCAGGTAGCACAGTAATGCTCTACGAACATCGAGCTTCCGGAGATCCTTAGAGAAGGGGTCCGACCTATCCAGATCTGAAAAGGATGGTAGCTCAACCAACTGATTTAAATGGAAGGAAGACACCACCTTGGGTAGGCATGAGGGAACCGTACGCAGAGAAACCCCAAACTCAGAGATTCACAAAAAGGGCTCTCTAAAAGGCAGAGCCTGAAGCTCAGACAGCCAGCGTGCCGACGCAATAGCCACCAAGAACACCACCTTCAAAAGTATGGTCCTTCAAGGTTGCCCTACGCAATGGTTCAAAAGGTGCCAGACACAAAGCCTTAAGAACCAGATTCAAATTCCAAGAGGGATAGGGCTATCGCACTGGAGGACGCAAATGCTTTGCCCCCTGAAGGAAACGAGAGACATCAGGGTGATTCACCAAGAATGCTCCCTGGATGTTACCGCGTAAGGAACCGAGCGCCGCCACCTGTACACGCAAGGAACTACACGACAATCCCTTCGTTAAACCAGCCTGAAGAAAGTTCAAAATTTCAGGAACGGTCGCTCGGGTAGGAACAATAGCTCTGTCGAGACACCAGGCCTCAAAGACCTTCCAGACCCTTACATAAGATAGGGAAGTAGAGACTTTACGGGAGCTCAACAGCGTAGTCACCACAGCATCCGAGTACCCCCAGGACTTCAGCCACTTCCTCTCAAAAGCCATTCCGCTAGACAGAAGCGCTCGACCTGATCAAAACTGACGGGTCCCTGATGAAGCAGATTCGGCCTATCCGGGAAGCGCAACGGAAACGCTACCGCCAGATTCACCAGATCCACAAAGCCTTGGTCACTTGGGAGCTATTAAAACCACCTCCGTCGGATGTAACTCTATTCTGCGAATGACCCTGCCTATGAGAGGCCAAGGCGGGAACACATAAAGCAGAACATCTGTCGGCCAGGGAAGGACCAGGGCATCCACGCCCTCTGCCTCCATGTCCCTGCGACAAGCAAAGAAATGAGGAGCCTTGGCGTTCTTGAACGTCACCTTGAGATCCATCCCGGGAGTGCCCCACTGGGCACAAATGAACTGAAAGACATTGTCCTCCAATTCCCATTCTCCTAGGTCGAGAAGATGGCAACTGAGGAAGTCCGCCTGAACATTCTCCACCCCGGCAATGTGAGAAGTCGCTATGCAGGCCAAGTTCTGTTCTGCCCATGCAATCAAGAGACGAGCTTCCATCGCAACTGGTCGACTTCTGGTTCCGCCTTGACGGATGATATAAGCCACTGTAGTCATATTGTTGGAAAGGACGCTGACCGCCTTGCTCTTGAGAAGCTGGAAGAATGCCTGTAGTGCCAATCGAATTGCTCTGGTCTCCAGACGATTGATGGACCAACGAGCTTCCTCCGGGGACCACAGTCCCTGTAACGATTTTCTCAAACACACCGCTCCCCAACCGGACAAGCTGGCATCTGTCGTGATCACCAGATTAGAACTACCAAGGGAACTCCCTGCCTCAAGTTGACTGGGGAGAACCACCAATCCAGGCTGGACTGAGAGTTCTCTGTCAGAGGTAGAGCGAGATGGAACTGTTCCGAAACTGGATTCTATCAGGACAGCAATGCTGATTGTAAAGGCCGCATATGAGCGAAAGCCCATGGAACCAATTCCAGCTTCGAAGTCATGGAGCCCAGGACCTGAAGGTAATCCCAGACAATCAGTGATAGGAGTATACTACCGTCCACCTGGACAAAATGATCAGACAGATGATGAAATGCTAAGAGAAATCAGGGAAGCAAACCAATTTGGCAGTGCAATAATAATGGGAGATTTCAATTACCCCAATATTGACTGGGTAAATGTAACATCAGGACTTGCTAGAGACATAAAGTTCCTGGATGTAATAAATGACTGCTTCATGGAGCAATTGGTTCAGGAACCTACAAGAGAGGGAGCTATTTTAGATTTAATTCTTAGTGGAACGCAAGATTTGGTGAAAGAAGTAACGGTGGTGGGGCCACTTGGCAACAGTGATCATAACATGATCAAATTTAAACTAATAACTGGAAGGGGGACAATAAGTAAATCTGCAGCTCTAACACTAAATTTTAAAAAGGGAAACTTTGATAAAATGAGGAAAATAGTTAGAAAAAAACTGAAAGGTGCAGCTGCAAAGGTTAAAAGTGTTCAACAGGCTTGGACATTGTTTAAAAATACAATCGTAGAGGCGCAGTCCATATGTATTCCGCGCATTAAGAAAGGTGGAAGGAAGGCAAAACGATTACCGTCATGGTTAAAAGGTGAGGTGAAAGAGGCTATTTTAGCCAAAAAAAATCCTTCAAAAATTGGAAGAAGGATCCATCTGAAGAAAATAGGATAAAACATAAGCATTGTCAAGATAAGTGTAAAACATTGATAAGACAGGCGAAGAGAGAATTTGAAATGAAGTTGGCCATAGAGGCAAAAACTCATAATAAAAACTTTTAAAAATATATCCAAAGCGAGGAGAGGAGAGAGGGTCTATTCGCTGGGGACCTTGACCGCACTACCTGCTTGTAGTTCTGAGACTGAATACCTGTTTCCCGGTCAAGAGAGGGGAGGCCCGGATCGGAGGGGCGGAACCCCGTTGTTGGTGACGTCATCACTGAGTGCCCCGGGACAGCATAAAAGTAAGGGCACTGCGGCACGCAGCCGCTGGCGCGCAGCCAAAGCTGCGCGCCAAAGGGGCGCGCCCCTAGGTCAAAATTTTTATGGGTAGAAAAAGGAAAAGTAAGACTTATGCCTCCTCACCTTCTACCCCCGTGACAAAAAGAATTGGCCCGATGGATTCCCACATTGTATATGTGGGGGAGTCCGCTGTTGGGGGTGATATGGAGGGACATACTTCTGTATGCCTCTCCCAAAGCCCCATGGCCATACAATCCCCCTTACACCCGGTTGTTGAAAATATATTGGCAGCAAATGAAGAGAGAGGTCCGGCAGTTGGAGTGATGCAAACCGAGAGAGGACTTGTATCCCCATCAGAACGGACAACTCAAGTGGGTGCTTTGGTTCTGGGTAGCGAGGCAACAGATAAAGAAAGTAAAAAGGTTAAATGTCCATCTGTAATTTCTGATATAAGAAATGAGGAGGGTGAAATTAATGTTGAACCTGAAAACGTGACTTTGTTGGATGTATGGAAATTATCAGCTAAAATTGACAAGAAAATGTCTGGGTTTATATCCAAGGTGCATACGTTTTCTGTGGAAACCAAAGATAAATTTGAAGATCTAGATATAAGAACAGAGAAATTAGAACAGAATGTTGCAAAATTGAACCCAGTAATAGATAAACTTCATGCTGTTAATGTTTCCTCTATCAAAGATAATATGGTGTTACATAATAGGATTGAAATATTGGAAAATGAGATAAGATCAAGAAATCTTAGATTACTTAATTTTCCGATTTCAAGACTATTATCTCCAGATGAATTATATAGAAAATATGCGATGGAGGTTCTGCTATATGACGAAGCGAAAATACCAACACTTTCAAAAATATATTATTTACCTAAGAAAAAAATCTTGCAAAAAGTGGAGGGCGGGGTTGATATTTTAGATAGTCCAGGAGTCTCCACTTTTCTGGAAGACTCCTTGGACTTGATTAACTCAAGATCTACTTTGTTAGTTTCCTTTGTATTGAAATGGGATAAAGATTTGTTTTTTCTTAAATATTTTCAGAACAAAGACCACATTTTTTATGGTCACAAGATACAAATCTTTCCCAACGTCTCTCGTGCGACACAAGCATGGAGAAAACAATTTTTGTTATTAAAACAATCTGTGCTAGATATGGGAGCTAGTTTTTTCCTAAAATTTCCCTGCAAATGCCAGATATTGTTTCAAAATAACAAGTTTATTTTTCTTGAACCGTCCCATTTGCAATGTTTTATTTCTGATAAATCCCAGGGAAACTGAGTTAGGGTAAAAAGGGAGTTTTTTTTTTGATTGTAAAAGAGAATGTCTTAGCGTAATAGACTTACTACTTCTCCCTTCCTCCTAGATGTGGGCTGGAATATATTGTTTTTTCTTTAAAATTAGTGAATGCTTGATTATATAATTTCTATGTAAATGTTATAATTTCAAAAATATAAATTAAAAAAAAAAAAAATATATATATATCCAAAGCAAGAAACCTGTGAGGGAGTCGGTTGGACCATTAGATGACAGAGGGGTTAAAGGGGCTCTTAGGGAAGATAAGGCCATTGCAGAAAGACTAAATGAATTCTTTGCCTCCGTGTTTACTAATGAGGATGTTGGGGAGATACCAGTTCCGGAGATGGTTTTCAGGGGTGATGACTCAGACGAACTGAACGAAATCACTGTGAACCTGGAAGATGTAGTAGGCCAGATTGACAAACTAAAGAGTAGCAAATCACCTGGACCGGATGGTATGCATCCTAGGGTTCTGAAGGAACTCAAAAATGAAATTTCTGATCTATTAGTTAAAATTTGTAACCTATCATTAAAATCATCCATTGTACCTGAAGACTGGAGGGTGGCCAATGTAACCCCAATATTTAAAAAAGGCTCCAGGGGCGATCCGGGTAATTATAGACCAGTGAGCCTGACTTCAGTGCCGGGAAAAATAGTGGAAACTATTCTCAAGATCAAAATTGTAGAGCATATAGAAAGACATGATTTAATGGGACACAGTCAACATGGATTTACCCAAGGGAAGTCTTGCCTAACAAATCTGCTTCATTTTCATTGTTGGACCCAACAAAGACCTGCGCCCAAGGAAAAATTATTACAAATAGCCGTTCTAATTCCACTCGCGGAAACTTCAAAGATCTTCTTGAGCTGAACTTCCAGCTTGCAATCCTGCAAATCCTTAAGGCCGTCCCCCCGGTAACCGGGATGGTTCTTTTCTTCGTGACCGCCGCCACCGCAGCATCCACTTTAGGAACTCTTAGTAGCTCCAAGGCTTCCTCCGGCAGGGGATAGAGCTTATCCATCGCCTTTGCCACTTTAAGGCCTAAATCCGGAGTATCCCATTCCTTGAATAGCAAATCCGTTGCTGAAAAACCGAGACTCTTCCTGGGGCAGCTGGATCCCTAATTCTCCAAGGATAGCCGGGATGAGCGGACCTAGTTCATCCCTGCGAAACAACCTGACCACCTTCAGGTCGTCGCCATCTGCCCCATGGGACGCCCGCAGACCTTTCTGCAAAAGCTCGGCATCCCCTTCCACCCCCCCCCCCCCCCACGGTGGTGGGATTGGCAAATCCTGGTCATCCTGGTCATCCGAACTGGAAGAGGTATCCGTGTTCCCCACCGGTACCTGTGCGCAAAAAGGACACTGTCCCCCCAAGGGACCCGGTTCCTGGTCAGCTTGGCTTGCTTCTGGGACTCCGGCAGAGAAACTTGACTGTGCGGCCTCTTCTTTCCCGCCTTCTGGGCCTTAAAGGCCTTATGCATCAATAAAACGAAGTCAGAGGAGAAAGAAGAACCCGTGGACATGCCCTCACCACCAATATCGGGATCCACATCAGTGGGAAAGCCAGGCCCCACAGCTTTGTCCCCCTCAGGGACCTTTCGCTGCGGTGACAAACGCGGTGGAGGGTCCTCCTCCTCAAGCACTGTTTGCGCTGCGGAGGCCGCAGGTACTATCAGAGGAAGATGGCGCCCGCTCCCAGAGGCACTGACCCAATCGCACCTAAAATGGCGCCCGTTCCCGTGCTTCGCAGGAACAGACTGGAGGCCGGGGGCTGCAGCTCCCCAAAGGCGCCCGTCATAGTTTGGATCCTGAGTAAGACCCTGCCCCGGGTCGTGGAGGCTCCCTCTCCCCCCGGAAGGCAATCGGCGCAGATCCCATTGCGCAACAATCGTGGCCGCACAGCACCGCAGGCCCGACGCGGCATGCCGCTACAAAAACAAACTACTCAAATTCGGACAAAAAACATGGCGAAACTGAGCAAGAAGAGCCCCCAACAGCACCGGAGAGAAGGGAGAGTCAAGCCCCAAAGAAAAATATACTTAGTGAAATTTAAGTGTCTGGGTCCTGGATCAAACTGGGGGTAGTGAGCCGGGCTCCCCGGTTTCACCCCCTGTGATCTCCACAAGCTGGCATTCGGGGTTGTCTACCCCGTACCTCAGCTGCCTCTGAAACCAGGGAGGGATGGTCCCCTCAGGACCTCACCACCCTGGGAGGCTATGACCTGCAAGCAAACACTGCGGTCCTTCGCTTTCTTTCTCTTCCCTCTTTATTTCTTAACTGTACCTAACTATACTGTCCCAAACAAACTAGGCCCTAGCACAGACTGTAGGTTTGGCACCTTCTCCACCTGCTGGAGACAGAAGAATACTGCCAGACTGTAGGTGGCACTAGCCTATATGAAGCGGAGTTTTTGTTTGGTAAACTTGTCTCCATCTGCTAGAGGGGGGCCAAACCCAGGAGTCTGGACTTATCCGGGTACGTACAGGGAAAAGGCCTTATGCAGTAAAAGCACGAACTCAGGCGAGAACAGATTCGGGCCGGTGGGGAAAAATTGGGGTTGCAAAATGTCCTCCCCCAAAGGTATGGAACTTTGCCCCAGGCAGCCCTCATAGTCCCCTGTCCCCCAACAGGACCCGGGGGAACCAGGGAAAGTGAGGGAGGGAAATCCCCAGCGGTCCCCAAAAGTGTAGGCCCGACCACCGGGGGATCCAAGATGGCCACTGTTCCCGCGGTTACACCAGCGGGAAGCTGCAAGCGGACTGCACTGCTCTAGTCTGTAGCCATTGGTGCAGGCGCAATTCTTTTCAGTTTGGCAGGTGTCAGGTGATTCGAGGGTCCCTCCCCACCCGAGGTGCAGGCCGAACACAGACTGCGGCGATTCAACCCCGCGGGAGCCGCTCCACACGCACGGCAGGCCACCCCCCTCACCATCTCGTCGCCGGAGTAAGAGAAAAAAATCTGCAAGTAAAAAAGAAAAACTGAGATTCCCTGATAAAAGGAGCCCTGAAAACTATGGGGGAGAGGAGGGAGCCATCCTCCTCACTACTCCTACTTGCTTTCCTTAGTCTGTCAGATTTTTTTTTTATTTAAACAAACCTAAATAAACAAAGCCTCACACCGGCTTCCTGCTCCTAATGCTGATGAGAGATCTCCAGCTCAATTCAGCAAGTTATTGAAAAGATGAGGAAAGTGAGGAAAAGAGAGCCAAAGAAAAAAATCTAGCCACCTAAGTGACCTCATGAAGGGGAGGGATCTGGACCACCAGATATACACCCCACAGCAATCCCTGGATCAGGTGTACAAAAGGTTCACCAACCCCCAGCCCATCCCGCCTCACGAGGAACCCCGACCCCTGGGAGGAAGGCTCAGAGCAACAAAAAAAGGAAAAATACTGGAACAAACTGCAGGTTTATGCATCAGCCACCATCTGCTGGAGACAGAGAAATACTGAAGAACTGCAGGTAGCATCAGTGTATACAAAGCAGTGTCAGTTTTACTTTCTCTGTCTCCATCCGCTAGCATGAATGAATAAACCCAGGAGTCTGGACTGATCCGGGTACGTACAGGGAATAGTTTAAGACTTACACTTCCTTCATAGCAGAAGTAAAGTTACATGGCACCGAACCTGGGCGTGCCCAGGCGCATAGGTACTTCTACGCACAACTCTGAGCCCCACCTCAGAATGCCCATGTCCTGCATCACACCATGCCCCTTTTCTGGCCAATACAAAATGTGCACACATCAGCACTTGCACATGCATCTAGGCATGTTAAAAAATCAGGTAGAAGTGTTCAAGTGCCAGATACGCACCCATCTCCTGATTCTGGCGCACGCCCAGCTTTTAAAATTCACCTTTAAATGAGCAGATTGGATCAGACTGGTGGTAGAGAAGGAGAAAAAAATCTGTCAAGCTGTACACCTTAATGTACTGAATATTTGTTAGGACCCAAGAAGCAAATAGATAATCATTTTACTTAAATACACTGAACTTAAAAATTTTTTTAAGATTCTAACAAGACTTTTACTTAACATCTTACTTCATGACATATATAAGTTTTACACTTACCACATTTTAGAAATATGTAGTTGCTCTAGCTCTCAATCTCCTTTATATGTTCTGTTTCATGTCACCATTTTAAATGTTCTTTTATATGTTTGTATATTAATATTTTATGTAATTGATTTTTTTAAGTTGTGTATGTCTTTTCTAATTTTTGTGTATGTGATGTTATTTTACTATAGCTCCTGAGGCAGCAGGAAATTAGGATTTAGGTTAATTACTGCTTTAAGAAAACTGCCTCATGTTGACTAGTAACTGGAATAAGAAGGCCTGAAGAAAAAAAATTCAGCCCAGAGACAGAACAACTGAGGCTGAGAAGGCATGAGAGTGCAGAGTGAATTCCTGATAAGAAAGGTGCCAAGAAAGTTACAAGAAACAAAGGAAGCACTGAGTAAGCAGAATGTGATGTCTGAGAGGCACATGAAGGAAAATTACCAGCAAACGTAAGGGATGAGAGAGGGGAGGGGAGAAGCATACACGAGCCATGTTTAACAGTATAAAAGACTAATGCAAATTTAAAACGATGAGTAAACTGGCATTGCTCACAAAACAGTATATTCTGTAAACTGGGCTCCGTTTACTTCCATAAGGAAAACACAATCTTGATTTTCCTTATAGTTTCCACTATCTTAACTTTGTATGCATGCATTGTTATGTTTTGTAAGGTTTGGATGGACCCTTGGACACTGTGGCAGCTGACCACGCCCATGGGGAAAAGTCCCGTGAGGGTCCACAGGTCACGCTCAGCTCTGGACACACAAACACAGATTATATCTTTATTTAGACAGTTTGTGAAGCCACCAGAGGTGGCGGTAGTGAGTAGAAGATGGAGCCTGGCTGGGTTAGTATTCCTTAGGACGCTGGAACAGCAGTTCCTCCGGTGGCAGCGCTTTAGTGAAAAGAACTGAGATAATGAGTACAAGAAGACATTCAGAGTCTCCAGTATGGAGAAGCCCCGAGATAGGGAGAGCTGGCCCTCGAGGAGCGAGTATCAGATCCCTGGGAGCAGAGACTCGTTGGCAAGTACTCACGCAGCAGTTCCAAGTAGGAGATGGCACTGGCGCTGGAACGGAGGAAGCCCTCGAGGAGCGAGTACCTGGTTCCAGGGAAACAGCTCTGAGGAGTAGATGGTAGCAGTACTCACAGATGGTGGCTGTAGCGAATTCTTCCAAGTAGAAGAGGAGATGGACACAGGCAGCAAGTCAGGGAACATGGGCCCTCAAGGAGCGAGTACCGGTTCCTGATAGCGACCTGAAAGAAGCAGAGAGGCCCCCGAGAAGCGGGTACCCCGTTAGCAGCAAAGAGTCCAATAGAGGTTGGAGGCAGAGTAGCTGGGTACGGAGAGCGAATCCCATCCATAGGAATTACCTTGCTAACTCAACGGATAGCAATAAACAGTAGGCTTAAATATCCGGGCAGCGTGACGTCATCACAGGGGGACGCCCCTGAGGTTCGCGCCACAGAGGAAATAAGAATGAGGGCCGCACGGCGCGCGCACCCTAAGGTACCTGAAGAGCATGGAGGGAGGCAGCGCCCAAGCCGGTCCGGGGACGCCGGAGAGGATGGCGGGCAGACGCAGCAGCAGCCAGACGTCCACAAGGAGCAGGAGGAGTCGCCGAAAAAGAAAGGTAGGCGGCGTGAAGCCATCAGGCAGCGACGGTTGCAACATGCATGAAATAAAGAAATCCTGCCAGCTCTTATAAGATCTCTAAGCTACTTAATAAATGTTATGTTTTGAAACTAAAAGTCTGTTTCATCACTGGCTATCTCTGGGGAGGAAACCAGGCGGGGTAAGTTTCAAAGTTTTTAACAGGTAGACATGTTCAAGTGCCAGATATGCACCCATCTCCTGATTTTGGCGCACGCCCAGCTTTTAAAATTCACCTTTTAATAAGCAGATTGGATCAGACTGGTGGAAGAGAAGGAGAAAAAAATCTGTCAAGCTGTACACCTTAATGTACTGTATATGTGTTATGACCCAAGAAGCAAAGAGGAAGGCGATCTATATAGTAATTTCAATAGATAATCATTTTACTTAAATACATTGAACTTAAAATTCTTTTTAAGATTCTAACAAGACTTTTACTTAACATCTTACTTCATGACGTATATAGGTTCTACACTTAACACATTTTAGACATATGTAGTTGCTCTAGCTCTTGATCTCCTTTATATGTTCTGTTTCATGTCACCATTTTAAATGTTCTTTTATATGTTTGTATATTAATATTTTATATAATTGATTTTTTAAGTTGTGTATGTCTTTTTAAATTTTTATGTATGTGATGTTATTTTACTATAGCCCCTGAGGCAGTCACTAGCTGTGTGGCGAAACTCGGCTGAGTCGGGCTTTTTATAAAAACACGTCTGCACTACAATAAATACGTTCAAAGACATCTGGCATCTATTCTTCTGTTGTTTCTTCCCTGAATATCTGTTATACACACATTTTCATTCAATAGTAACGCATGGTTAGGATTTCTGTGTGCTCGTTCTTCAGTCATAGTTTAAAATATTCTCAACTAAGGCATCCCAATTTCAGATCAAACAGTAAAGTAAAGCAAACATATCCTGAAACCCATTACAGTTACTTACTTCAATATTGTTATTAAGTTCTACATACAGCTGTCTAGTTTCTTCCCTTTCAACTTCATCTGTTAGCATAAAATATAAGCCATACAAAATGTTACCTCTTAGCATATGTTGTAGAAAACCATAACAAAGACAAACACTTGTTACTAAATATGCTGGGAATTATTTAAAAATAAAACATATTTGATTTTTGGGTCATAGATATAAACCAAATTTCTTCAAGTACAATAGTATGAATGTCAAGAACCAAGACAAAACGTATCACTGTTGCAATAAAAATCACTGTGTCCAATAAAAGAATCATGCTGGGATAACATGTATTTCTAAAACACTGATACTGTGAGTGATTTAGTTCTTTCATTCCCAACATACCCCTTTGCCTTTAAAAAATAAGAGCAAGGGGACCTCAGGAGGGCATTTAATATATATATTTTTTAAAATAAAAATCAATTTTAACCTACTCTGTGAAAATCATTCCATAATTAGCTAAAGTCAACTCTATCTCAGTTCTTACTCCTGCAGGAGGAGCTTAAACAGATCTAACAGCAAACATGCTAGAATAGTGTCAAACTTTCTTAAAACAGATTTTTGTTCTAAAGCAAACCTATAAAGGTCTTCTGGGAAAAAATGGCCCCAATAGATAAGACAATCATTTTAAACCCAAAGGAAAAACTGGTTCAAAGTCCACACAAATTTCTCTATAAGAATTTAAATGCAGCTCTTGAATGTCAAACCTAAGATCCTACAGGAAAGAAGAGTTGCTTACCTGTAACAGGTGTTCTCCTAGGACAGCAGTCCTCACACATGGGTGACATCATCAGATGGAGCCCAGCACAGAAAACTTTGACTGGCACACTAAGCATGCCCAGCAAGCCACTAACCACGCGTCTATGCGGGGTCCCTCTCCAGTCTCATAACATAGAATTACAGAAAAATAAAATAACAAACATAGGTGAAACCCAACTCTGTGGGGTGGTGGGTGGGTTTCGTGAGGACTAAAATCCTGCTGTCCTAGGAGAACACCTGTTACAGATAAGCAACTCTGCTTTCTCCTAAGACAAGCAGAATAGTAGTCCACATATATGGGTGAATCCCTAGCTACAGGCTGTTCCCGAACACAAGCAAAACCAACAGACACCCAACCAGGTACCAACGGGCACAACAACACAGATGCTGTTGGTATCAGCGGGAAACAGCCTGAACCTGAAAAAAGGGCCCTAGGCAGGAAGAGTTGGATTCTATAGCTGAAAAAGATTCCAGAGGACAGACTGGCCGAAGCTATCGTGTCGGCCATCCCTGTCCAAACAGTAGTGAGCAGCAAAAGTGTGGAGGGAATTCCATGTCGCAGCCTTGCAGATCTCAATTATGAGGACTGTCCTCAGGTGGGCCACTGAAGCCACCATGGCTCTGACAGAATGAGCCTTGACATGGCCCCCAAGCTGCAGTCCTGCTTGCGCCTAGCAGAAGGAAATGCAATCCGCCAGCCAGTTAGATAGGATTTGCTTAGCAACCGCAACTCCTAATCTGTTCTTATCAAACGAGATGAAGAGTTGCGTGGACTGCCTGTGGCCTGCTGTCCACTCCAGGTAGAAGGCCAAGGCTCTCTTGCAATCCAAACTGTGCAGAACCCGTTCGCCTTGGTGTGAATGAGGCTTGGGAAAAAAAGTGGGCAGGATGATTGACTGGTTAAGATGGAAATTGGTCACCTCCTTAGGTAGGAATTTAAGGTATGTATGCAGAACCACTCTTTCATGAAATACTTCATGTATGGTGGATACATCACCAACGCCTGAAGCTCAGTAACCCTGCATGCCAAAATGACCACAACCAAAAACATGACCTTCCGTGTCAGGTACTTCAGATCACAGGTGCGCAGTGGCTCGAAAGGATCCTTCATGAGCCGAGCCAACACCACATTAAGGTCCCAGGACACAGCAGGAGGCTGCAAGGAAGATTTCAAGTGAAGCAGACCTCGCATAAAGCGCCCCACTATGGGTTGCAAAGAGATGGGCGAACTATCCACCCCCTGGTGGTAGGCCCCGATGGCACTTAGATGTACCTTGATGGAGTTGGCCTTCAGGCCAGCATCCGAAAGGTGTAGTCAACTAGCCTCTTGTGGAGCAAGAAAATGGATCTAAGCCATGACGCTCACACCACATGGAAAGCCTCCTCCACTTCAGGCTGTAAGACTTCCTGGTAGAAGGCTTCCTGGAAGCCACCACGCCCCGAGACACATCATCCGACAGGGCAAAGGGCTGCAGGATTAACCTCTCAACATCCAGGCCATCAGGGATAATGCTCTGAGGTTGGGATGGTGCAGCCTGCCCTGATCCTGCAAGATGAGATTGGGGGAAGTTCCCAGACCAATTGGTACTCGGACCGAGAGGGACACCAATTCGAGTGCCCAGTCGTAAGGAAGGTAAGCTTTGACCTGAGCAGGGCACCAATAACTAGGGCGACAGGGTAAGATGGGACCAGGTATTTGATGACCAACCCCAGGGACTCCAACACCTGAATGGTCAAGTGCAGGGATCGAAGTGCTCCCTCCCGAATGGTCAAGTGCAGGAATTGAAGCACTCCCTCCTGGATGGCGCTCTTGACCAGCCAGTCGTCCAAGTAGGGAAACACCTGAACTCCTAGACGGCAGAGGTGTGCCCCCACTACCACCAGACACTTGGTGAAGATCCGTAGGGCCAAGGCAAAGCCGAACGGCAACACCCTGTACTGGAAATGCCTCTCGCCCACAATGAACCAAAGATACTTCCTGTGACCAGGGAAGATCTCGATGTGGGCGTATGTGTCTTTCATATTGAGGGAGCAAAGCCAGTCCCCTCTTTGCAGGGGGGAATCAGGGTGCCCAGAGAGACCATCTTGAACTTTTCTCTTCTGAGAAACCTGTTCAAGGCCCAAAATAGGACGTAGTCCCCCTGTTCTCTCTTTGGAATCAGGAAATAGCAAGAGTAGAACCCCTTCCCCTGCTACCGCAGCGGAACGGACTTGACTGCTCTAGCTGTTACAAGGGCGGAGACCTCAGTTAAGAGTATTTCCTGATGCAAGGACAGACACCAAGAGGGGCATGAGGGAGAGTCTGTAGGGACACCCCAAAGATTCAACCGGTACCCTTGACGAACAATGGAGAGGTTCCACCGGTCTGAGGTGACACTGGACCAGCAGTCCACAAAGAACCGTAGCCAGCCTCCGACCGGAGGGCCCGGCGTTGAGGGTACAGATGAATGGCTTATGCTCCCTCGCAGCCAGTCAAAACCCCGTAATAGCGGGGCTCAGCTGGGGCACTGGCTGAGGCCTGGGGGTCTGTTGCGGCCTCTAGTACCCGCATGCTGAGAACAGGCACAACAGGCCTGAGGATAATACTTCCTTTGGCGATAAAAGGATCTCCTCTGGCCTTGCTGCGAGGATTTTCTGGCAGAGAACGGCGGGTCTAATATTCTGGCCGAAAGATGATGAAGGGTCTCATAGTGATCTTTCAACTGAGCCACAGCATCCCTCAGTTTGTCCCCAAATAGGTTCTCGCCAGTACACAGTAGGTCTGCAAGCTTCTCCTGGCCCTCCAGCCGAAGATCAGAGGCTCGGAGCCAAGCCACCTTGTGGGCACCAATGCCCGCTGCTGCCACTCTGGCCGCCATTTCAAACCATTGTAGGTGGAGTGCACCTCATATTTGCTACATTCCAGGCCTTGTTGGATGACTGCTGACAAGGCACCCTGCTGCTTTTGGGGCAGGTGCTCAGAAATTTCCTGGACTGCTTCCAGAGGTTCTTGGAGTACTGCGTCATGTACAGTTGGTAGGAAGCAATATAGGCAATCGATATAGCACCCTGAAACACCTTCCTGCCCAGTGTATCAGCACCCTGTGCTCCCGGCCCGGAGGGGCGGAAGCGTGGATACGGGAATGCTTGGCCTTTTTTAGGGCAGACTCCATCACGACCAACTGGTGAGGAAGCTGGCACCTCTCAAACCCCAAGGCCTGCTGGACCAGAGAGACAGCATCCACCTTCTGATTCACCAGAGGCACAGAGATGGGATGTTCCCAGATCCTAAGGAGTAGCTCCTTGAAGATATCACAGATGGGTAACAGCCACCACCCCCCTCAGGGCATCAACAAATTGGAGAACCTCCAGGATCTTATGCCTGGGGTCCTCTTCCATCAGAAGCTGAAACGGAATGGTTTCTGCCATGATGCGGGAAACCCCGCAAAAGTCAGGTCCTCAGGTGGGGACTGGTGCCGCTCCTCCAGAAGGGACAGGTACGAGGGAAGATCTCCCGAGTCATCCGATGAAGACTCAGAGGTATCATCCCCCCCCATAGGTCATACGGGGCATCTTCCTCACTGAGATCACCCAAGGACATCAGTGGAGGGCCTCTGCCCAGGCTCCTCAGCTTTGAAGGACCCAGAATCGGACCGGGTAACACCTGTCACGGCATCAGAGGCCTCGACGACAGTGCAGGTTGCAACAGGCATTCCTCCTCGAAGGAACCCACAATGGGAATTGCACCGGATGGAGGAGGCAACAGTGGCTGCCGGGGCATCAATGGACCCCCGAGCACTGGCAGCGGCTGCATAGGGAAAACGCCAAGGACACTGAGGCGCTCCAGCAGCAGTGCCAACATCGAGGGTGCAGGCTCCTGTACCGGTGGAAGCATCAATGGGGCCGGCTGCTCGATGCCCTGCAGGGCTCGAACAACCGCCAGCTGCACCCTGCGTTCCAACTCCTTCTGAAAATCCGAAGACAGGACAGATAAAGGAAGGAAGGTGTCACCAGATCTCCCTTGGAGCCCTGAGGGGGATCGGTGCCTGGCACCAGTATTGGTGGGGAAAACCTGGGACTCCCAGGTTCGATGGAGGATGGTGCCTCCTCTCTGCAGGGTTGCTTCAGGGACATCACAGCAGATGTCAGTGCCGACCTGAGCCCGGTACCATGTGTGGACGAAGACGGGTGGCAATGCTTCCTGGACGTCCCACATTGCTCGGCCGGGTATTTCCCCGGAGCCAAGGAAGAAGGAGACGATCCTGACGTCCTAGAATGGGAAAACACTGACGACGGCTGATCTCCAGCCCCTCTCTCCATCCAGGGCCCCGGTGGAGAGGTGGACAGTGAAGGCTCAGTGTCCAATTGGCTCCCCCCAGCCTCTAGGCGTCGATGCCCCCAATGCTGGAGTCGAGGGTTCTGACTTCTTCGATCCGAAGAGCTTCTCCATCTTGTCCAGGCAGGCACGCCGGCCCTTGGGGGTCATCTGGTCGCAGAACCGACACCCCTGAACTTCATGCGATGCCCCCAGGCAGAGGATACACGCATCGTGCAGATCTGTGAGGGACTTAGTCTGAGGGCACTGGGGGCATCGACAAAACCCCACCATATGAAAAAAAACTAGCGAGCGGTCGATGACCAGCGGGTACCAAGGGAACACATCGGGAATCGACCACACAGAAGGGGAAAAACTTACTACGCTGCCCAGCTAGCTAAGCCAGGGGAATGAAGAGGGACCTGGCGCAGGACAGTCGACGAACTTAAACATAGAAACATAGAAACATAGAAATGACGGCAGAAGACCAAACGGCCCATCCAGTCTGCCCAGCAAGCTTCACACATTTTTTCTCTCATACTTATCTGTTTCTCTTAGCTCTTGGTTCTATTTACCTTCCACCCCCACCATTGAAATATCTAGCTTGATTAGTTAGGGGTAGTAGGGGTAGTAACCGCCGCAATAAGCAAGCTACACCCATGCTTATTTGTTTTACCCAGACTATGTTATACAGTCCTTATTGGTTGTTTTTCTTCTCCCCTGCTGTTGAAGCAGGGAGCTATGCTGGAAATGCGTGATGTATCAGTCTTCTCCCATGCCGTTGAAGCAGAGAGCCATGCTGGATATGCATCGAAAGTGAAGTATCAGAAACATTTGGTTTGGGGTAGTAACCGCCGTAACAAGCCAGCTACTCCCCGCTTTGTGAGTGCGAACCCTTTTTTCTTCTCCCCTGTCGTTGAAGCAGAGAACTATGCTGTATATGCATTGAAGGTGAAGTATCAGGCTTATTTGGTTTGGGGTAGTAACCGCCGTAACAAGCCAGCTACTCCCCTCTTTGTGAGTGTAAATCCATTTTTCCACATTTTCTCTTGCTGTTGAAGCTTAGAGCGATGTTGGAGTCACAGTAAGCATGTGTATGTTTATTGAACAAGGGTATTGTCTCCAGGCAGTAGCTGTCATTCTGGTGAGTCACCCACTCTTCATTGGCGGCCTCTTGACTTTATGGATCCACAGTGTTTATCCCACGCCCCTTTGAAGTCCTTCACAGTTCTGGTCTTCACCACATCCTCCGGAAGGGCATTCCAGGCGTCCACCACCCTCTCCGTGAAGAAATACTTCCTGACATTGGTTCTGAATCTTCCTCCCTGGAGCTTCAAATCGTGACCCCTGGTTCTGCTGATTTTTTTCCTACGGAACAGGTTTGTCGTTGTCTTTGGATCATTAAAACCTTTCAAGTATCTGAAAGTCTGTATCATATCACCTCTGCTCCTCCTTTCCTCCAGGGTGTACATATTTAGATTCTTCAATCTCTCCTCGTACGTCATGCGATGAAGATCCTCCACCTTCCTGGTCGCCCTTCTCTGTACCGCTTCCATCTTGTCTTTGTCTTTTTGTAGATACGGTCTCCAGAACTGAACACAGTACTCCAGGTGAGGCCTCACCAAGGACCTGTACAAGGGAATAATCACTTCGTACAAGGGAATAATCACTGACCAAGAAAGAAAAGACTGGAGAGGGACCCCGCATGGATAGTGGCATGCTGGGTATGCTCAGTATGCCAACGTTTCTAGAAACTTTGACATAAGTTTTCCATGCCGAGTTCCATCTAATGGTGTCACCCATGTGTGAGGAGTACCATCCTGCTTTTCCTAGGAGAAACTAAGATATCTTGTTTCAGCAGAATCTGTATTTTAAAAAGATATGTAAAAGCATAAATGCACAAAGTTTCTTTATAAGCCATGGAAAGTTGTGGCAAGTTAGTGCATGTACAAAGCTGTAACATGAACAAATAATATTTACACATATTTGTCTTCTCTTCTGATCGAGCACAAGTTTCTTTAAGTAGGTCACATAAATGCCTTGTAGCATTGTTTCTGAAAAAAGAAGCAATTTTAAGCATGGTATTTCCAACACAAAAAAAATAAGACTTTCTTTAATGAAATGGCTGACGTTAATGATGGCTAAATTTCTTGCATTCCTAGTTATTTACATAACAGCAAACTCACTCCTTGTGTGCATGTTCTCTTAGAGCACTTCCTATTGCCCACCTAGACAGATAATTGAAGTGTCTTTTTAAAGAGTAAAAATTATAGTTTTGCCAAAAAGCAAAGTAACTTACCTGTAATTGTTCTCCATGGACAGCAGGATTAACAGTACCACATGTGGGTGACACTATCCAATGCACCATGTATGGAGAGTGTCAATTCATTGGCTAGAAAGAAGGCCATGCACACATTCACTAGGCACTATATCAATCAGCCCTTGGTGAAGCCCCCTTAGTCTATGTCAAAACTAAAATAGAAAGGTGATTAAATTAAATGGAATGAAGGGAAGGAATGAGAATACCAGTTACAGGTAAGCAACTTTGCTTTCTCTAAGGACAGGCAGAGTGAACAGTCCTTCACAGAGTGAAGACTCACAGCCAAGAATACTCTGAATACCGAGTTAGATCATCCACACAAAGTAACTATCATGCTCTCAACATCCAGAACTAGCAATGAAATATTCCCCTGTGCTGAGCAACTAGTGTCAGCGATGGCTTGAGCTGAAATGGCTCTACTGCAGACTGCTGAAGAAGTAGCAGGAACCACACCTTCCTAGGCTATGTTAAGGCTATGAAGACCATGGTTCCACAGTCCTGCTTCATCTTTGCCAGAGTCCAGGTATGCATGTTAATAGCAGGTAAAGCAAAGTTGCTTACAGTAACAGGTGTTCTGTGTGAACATCAGATAAAACAGCCAGACGAGACGGGTGATATCATCGAAAAGCGCTGAGTCTATCTTCTTTTCTCTCTTAGCCCAAAAATGGACTCTGTCTGGGCATGCATGGCAGTTCCCATGCTGTTACCATACACCTCTCCCTCGGTCCATTTCCAAGCTTATCTTCAACTTCCTAAGGAGAAAGGAGGAATTTTGTGGCTGTTTGTTCTGCTGTCCATGAAAAACACCTGATACAGGTAAGCGACTTTGCTTTCTCCGTGAATAAGCATCATAAAGCAGCCATACAAGATGGGACTCCCAGCTAAGGTTGCTTTATTTCTTCCATTCTTTTTTCTTTTGCAACCGATGATCATTGTGTGGGAAGTTGTACATTCATTTAAAAAAATTAAATTACTGAGCGTACATTGTCCAAATCTACTGTCTGTTCAAGATTGCTGCTCCAAACAGTGTTATGCAAAAAGTATGTCTCAACAACCAAGTTAAAGCTTTGCAAATATCCTGCACGGAGGAAGAGTTTAAATGAGCCAATGTGGCAGCTGATGAGCCTTTATCTGGTGCAGAACCGGACACTCTTTAGACTCATAACAATGTGTTATTGGGAAAACCATTTAGACAGTGTTTGCTTTGATTCTGCATTCCCTTGTTTTCATCGAAGGGGGTCCGCGTCTTCCATCTCCTCAGCCTCGCCCCTAGATGCGCGCGCGGCCGCCGTCTCTGCCTTTAAAGGGCCAAACACGGGAAAACTGGCTCGGATGCATTACGATGACATCACTCATTAGCCCTATTTAAAGTGAGGCCCTGTCCCTAGGACCTCGCCTTGGCAATCGGGTCGACACCTCGGTGTTTCAAGTTTGCCTGTTCCTTGCTCCTGTGCCTGATCCTGTATTCCAGCATTTCCTGTGTCCCAGCGTCTCCGTGTCCCAGCGTTCCTGTGGTCCTCCGTGTCTTCCAGCATCTGTCTTGTTCCTGATCCACGTTCCCTGGTAGTACCCTTCAGACTGATTCTTGGTACTGACCTCTGCTTATCTGACTACGACTGACCGCTGCCTGGACCTGACCTTTGCCTGCCTTCTAACCACATTGACTGCTACCTGGAACCAACCTCTGCCTGCCTGACCATGTTGACCGCCGCCTGGAACTGACCCTCACTTGCCTTGACTACAATCGGATTGATATTGGAATTGACCCTTGCTTTGGCTGACCACTTCTGGACAGATACCCTGTCTTTGACCCTTGCGCTTCACTCAGACACTCTCTTCTTGCCTTCTGTGACCACCAGACCGACCTGCTTGGACTCTGATCGCGGCCTTCATCCGACCAGACACACAGGCGCTGCCTGTTCTGCCCGGAGAGCCTTCCTGAACTGCTACCTCCCTGAGGTCTCCGGAATCTCCAGTTCAGGTCTGGTCCATTCTCTCTGCATCAGCCGCGCACCCTTACTCGTGGTGGGCACACCTCCAGGAGACCCTCTGAGGCCCACCTAAGTCCAGGCGGTCCGGGTACCCTGCGGAAACCCCGGACTGTTATTGGCGTTGCTCCAGCTAGCCTCTGTCTCCTCGTGTACTCCGCCTCCTGGTGGCAGGCACTCTCTGGGTCCGACCAGAGGGCCATACCAATCCTGCACCAGGCCAAGGGTCCACCTCCAGTGCAACCTATAACATAGCAAATGTACAGTTTGGGAGGTCCCGAGCTTGGGCGCTACAGCTTCTGGCCCTCAACTGTTGCTGCCGGTCTCCCTCCTCAGGGAGTCACGTTCGTTCGCCACCACCACCCTCGTGGACACTGGGGCAAGTGGAAATTTCATTTTAGAAGAGATTGTCACACTCCTTCAGATACCAGTTCATCCATTGGAAGTACCACTACGTATTGCCTCAATTCAGGGAGAAACTCTCCCTGATCGTATCACACACCGAATCCTGGCTATCCGCCTCACCGTAGTAATTTTACCATCTGGATTTTTATAAGGCTTTTGACAAAACTCTCCATGAGACACTCCTGATGAAATTAAAAAGTCATGGGATAGGAGGCATTATCCTATTGTGGACTGGTAACTTGTTAAAAGACAGGAAATAGAGAGTAGGACTAAATGGTCGGTTTTTCCAATGTTGAAATGTTATTAGTGGAGTGCCACAAGGATCTGTACTGGGACCTGTGCTGTTTAAATGACTTGGAAAAGGGAACAATAAGTGAGGTGATTTACAGATAATACAAACTTATTCCAAATTGTTAAAACAGCGGCAGATTGCGAGGAAATACAGAAGGACTTTGTGAGACTAGGATACTGGGAACTCAGAGCCATATGGTTGGCACTTGTAGAATTCCACAAATAATGATAATAGGTGCTGGTCCGACCATCAAAAATGGATAACAGAAAGAGGAGGAAGGACATCAAAAGTTCCACAATGTCCATAAAGTTCAAAGTTTTATTATACTTAGGCAAGCAAAAAGGTTCAAAATGTCAGCATCAAGCCAGAATATTTATCAAGGAATAAATGGTCCCTCGACACGGGCCATGTTTTGTGAAGACTGCATTTGGAGGATGCCTGACAAAACAGTAAAGATTAAAATCAAAAAGAGAAATCTCAAAAAATGAACATCTGTATATGAGAATACATATAAACAGAGTACGGAAAAAATATATTTAAAAAATTATTCCTTACCTGCTAATTTTCGTTCCTGTAGTACCAAGGATCAGTCCAGGCAGTGGATTATCTCCCCCTTCCAGCAGATGGAGTCAGATACAACTTTGAAGGATGCTTCCTTATAAGGTAGTGCACCCTCTACTAATCCTCAGTATGGAGTATATCAAAGCAAAGAGGAAAATCAGGATGGATCAAGAACAATAGAATTAAGTAACAAATAACAGTGTGCAATGGGCACAAAACAGTGTCAAACAACAAACTTGCAGAATGAACCATTAACCAGCCAAAGGAAAAAAGGCACTGAAGAACAATTTGAGCAGAGAGGCAATCCCAAACCCAATAAACAGTCAGAGAGGGCATCTGGACTGATCCTTGGTACTACAGGAACGAAAATTAGCAGGTAAGGAATAATTTTCTTTTCCCTGTACGTTCCAGGATCAGTCCAGACAGTGGGATGTACCAAAGCTTCCCTACATAGGGTGGGCCCCGGAAAGCTCTGCTTGAATGACCTTAGAGCCAAAGGAGCTAAAAGTAGGCGACAGTATGTGTAGACGATAATGACAAGCAAAGGTATGTAAAGATTTCCAAGTTGCCGCTCGACAAATCTCCTGGAACGAGACCGATTGCCTCTCCGCCCAGGAAGCAGCCTGAGCTCGAAGAGAATGGGCCTTGACACCCGCCGGAGGTTGTCAACCCGCTCCAATGTAGATCCGCACTGAGATCACCTCCTTGAGCCAGTGAGCAATGGTAGTTTTCAACGCCTTGGCCCCCTTCTTCAGACCATGCCAGAGAACAAAAAGATGGTCCGACAAGCGAAAATCATTAGTGACTTCCAGATAGCGGATGAGGATATGCTTGACATCTAGCTTGCGTAGATCCGCCGATGCATCCACTGAGAAGGACGGAAGCTCTACCGTCTGATTCAAGAGGAACTCGGAAACCACCTTGGGCAGAAAAGCAGGCACAGTGCGCAAGGAAACTCCCGAATCCGTAAAACGAAGGAAGGGCTCTCTGCACGAGAGTGCTTGAAGCTCCGAGATTCTGCGGGCAGAACAGATAGCTACCAGGAAAACCGTCTTGAGAGTGATATCCTTGAGGGTCGCGGAACGCATGGGTTCAAAGGGTGGTCCGACCAAGATTCAGAGAATGAGATTGAAACTCCACGAAGGATAAAGAGCGTGGACCGGGGGTTTCACGTGCTTCACCCCTCCTGAGGAATCGGATGATATCCGGGTGAGAGGTTCCCTCTCGTTGATGAAGTAGAAAGCCTAGGGCAAAGACTTGCACTCTCAGCAAGTTGTAGGCCAGACCCTTGTCCAGTCCCTGTTGAAGAAAAGACAGAATCTGAGCCACCGAGGCAGTCCGTGGCGACACAGGTATGGAGGCACACCAGTTCTCAAAAACTTAAGAACATAAGAAAATGCCATACGGGTCAGACCAAGGGTCCATCAAGCCCAGCATCCTGTTTCCAACAGTGGCCAATCCAGGCCATAAGAACCTGGCAAGTACCCAAAAACTAAGTCTATTCCATGTTACCGTTGCTAATGGCAGTGGCTATTCTCTAAGTGAACTTAATAGCAGGTAATGGACTTCTTCTCCAAGAGCTTATCCAATCCTTTTTTAAACACAGCTATACTAACTGCACTAACCACATCCTCTGGCAACAAATTCCAGAGTTTAATTGTGCGTTGAGTAAAAAAGAACTTTCTCTGATTAGTTTTAAATGTGCCCCATGCTAACTTTATGGAGTGCCCCCTAGTCTTTCTACTATCCAAAAGAGTAAATAACCGATTCACATCTACCTGTTCTAGACCTTTCATGATTTTAAACATATCTATCATATCCCCCCTCAGCCGTATCTTCTCCAAGCTGAAAAGTCCTAACCTCTTTAGTCTTTCCTCATAGGGGAGCTGTTCCATTCCCCTTATCATTTTGGTAGCCCTTCTCTGTACCTTCTCCATCGCAATTATATCTTTTTTGAGATGCGGCGACCAGAATTGTACACAGTATTCAAGGTGCGGTCTCACCATGGAGCGATACAGAGGCATTATGACATTTTCCGTTTTATTCACCATTCCCTTTCTAATAATTCCCAACATTCTGTTTGCTTTTTTGACTGCCGCAGCACACTTTATTTATTTATTTATTTTTATTTATTTATTTAAGGTTTTTATATACCGGCATTCATGATACAATCACATCATGCCGGTTTACAGTTGAACAGGGGGTGCAGAAAGCAAAAAACTGGAACTAGTGCAGAGGAAGTTGTAGTTACAAAAAACAAGGAGGATCAAACTTGGGAGAGAAGCGAAATACAGAGTGGATACAGAAGTGATTTAACATCATGTAGAATTATTTACAGATGGCTGGAGTGGCTGCATTCTTGAAGTGGAGAGGAGGCCTTTAGGATAGGTCCGGAAAAGCTTGTTTAAATAGCCACGTCTTAAGTCTTTTTCGGAATGTTGGGAGGCAAGGCTCCTGCCGGAGATTCGGTGGGATGGAGTTCCAGAGTGAAGGTCCCGCTGTTGAGAAGGACCTGTCTCTAAAAGTTATATGCCGAGTGAATTTAGTGTGAGGTACCAGGAGGGATCCTCTGTATGCTGCTCTGGTCGGTCTAGAGGCGATATGTTGGCTGAGCGGGAATTGTAGGTCGAGTCTGGTAAGGTGGTGGATGGTTTTATATATAATGGTGATGGACTTGAAGATAATTCTGAAGTGAATAGGGAGCCAATGTAGGTTTTTTAGGATGGGGGATATGTGGTCTCTTCTCCTGGTATTGGTGAGAATTCTTGCTGCCGCATTTTGGACCATCTATAGAGGTTTGGTGTACGAGGATGGGAGACCTAGTAGGATAGTGTTGCAATAATCTAACTTAGAGAAGATTATTGCTTGTAGTATCGTTCTGAAATCATGAAAGTGGAAGAGTGGTTTTATCCTTTTCAGCACTTTGAGTTTGTAGAAACAGTCCTTGGTTGTACGGTTGACAAATGCTTTCAAATTGATCCTGTTATCTATTATAACTCCTAAGTCTCTCACTTGGGTGGAGAGTGGGTAGGCAGGAAGAGTATTGATGGTGTTGCTGTTTTCCGGGGAGATAAGTAGTAGTTCTGTTTTGGCAGCATTTAACACGAGGTTTAGGCTAGCAAGAAGGTCGTTGATTTTTAACACGAGGTTTAGGCTAGCAAGAAAGTCGTTGAGGTTTAGGCTAGCAAGAAGGTTGTTGATTTTTTGGAGGTCGTTGATTTTTTTAGCTTGATTTTTTGGAGTCGTTGATTTTTTTAGCTTGGTTAGAAGCTGGCACAGCGGCAGGAGGTATATGTTGAAGAGGGTGGGTGATAAGGCGGATCCCTGTGGGACTCCTACAGGTGAGTTATGGCGGGGAGATTCTTTGTTGTGGATTTTCACTTTGTAGCCTCTGTTGAGGAAAGTTTTGAACCAGGCAAGCGCCGTACTTGTTATACCAATAGTCGAGAGTTGATTTATGAGGATGGAGTGGTTTACGGTGTCGAAGGCTGCCGAGAGGTCTAAAAGTATCAGGAGGAATGATTGACCTTTATCGAAACCCAAAATGAGGTAGTCTGTCAGCGATATAAGGAGAGATTCTGTACTGGAAGCTTTGCGAAACCCATATTGGGAAGGGAGTAGAATTTTATTATCTTCGATGTAGTCTGAGATTTGAATGTTAACTAGTTTTTCCATGATCTTAGCTATGAAAGGTAGGTTGGCGATCGGTCGGAAATTGTTTGGGTCTGTAGGATCCAGATTTGGCTTCTTTAACAGTGGTTTGAGGGATGCCAGTTTGAGTTCGTCCGGGTAAATTCCTTGGGAGAGAGAGCAGTTAATGATGTCCGCCAGCGTTTGTGAGATAGAGTCAGGGATTGCCATGAGAAGTTTGGTGGGGATATGGTCTGAAGGGTGAGAGGAAGGTTTCATTTTCTATAAGACTGACTGAATCTCTGTGGCGGTGATGGGTTCAAATGAATGTAGTTGAATGGATTTGTTGTTGGATAATTGGTGTAGATCTCTTTCTTGGGTTGTAGCACCTAATATGGAACCCAACATTGTGTAATTATAGCATGGGTTATTTTTCCCTATATGCATCACCTTGCACTTATCCACATTAAATTTCATCTGCCATTTAGATGCCCAATTTTCCAGTCTCACAAGATCTTCCTGCAATTTATCACAATCTGCTTGTGATTTAACTACTCTGAACAATTTTGTGTCATCTGCAAATTTGATTATCTCACTCGTCATATTTCTTTCCAGATCCCTGAGGCACTCCACTGTCCACTCCCTTCCACTGAGAAAATTGTCCATTTAATCCTACTCTCTGTTTCCTGTCTTTTAGCCAGTTTGCAATCCACGAAAGGACATCGCCACCTATCCCATGACTTTTTACTTTTCCTAGAAGCCTCTCATGAGGAACTTTGTCAAACTTTCCATACCCTGATATAGGAGATGGAGTTAGACGTCTTTCTAGCCTTGAGGAGGGTCGAGATAACGGCCTTGGGTATCCACGCCGTCTCTGCCGGCGCCTCTCAAAAGCCAGGCCGCAAGACAGAAGCGATTGGCCTGGGCGAAAGATACCGGACCCTGATGCAGCAAGCATGGAAGGTGACCCAGACGAAGAGGACCGTCCACTGCGAGATTGATCAAGTCTGCAAACCATGGACGACAGGGCCATTCCCGTGCCTAAACCACACACCAAGTCTACAATCCAATTCAGGAAAACATGCTCTCTAGACATCCTCAGTTCTCACCCCTCCAAAGAATTAGAGCATCTTGATCTCTCAGAAGCTGAGCTGGCCACCTCCTCATGGTTCAATATAACCAGAAAAGTAGCGGACCTCACCTGCCCTATAATCACCAAAGTTATACACCCCAACATGGATAACAGAAAACCGTGGTTCACACCCGAACTGAATGGCTTCAAACAAGAACTAAGAAGAAAAGAACATAGATGGCGCAAAAACCCTTCCACAGATGCCCAGGCCGCCTACAAAAACACCATGCACATGTACAGAAACACGATCCTCCGGACAAAAAGAGACTTTTTCTCCCAAAAAATTCATCACTTCATCTTCAATTCTAAAGACCTATTCTCGTACGTCTCATCTCTCACCAAATCAGCCCCACCAACTATTCCTGACGATCAAGCCTCATCAAAAGCTACAGAATTAGCGATCTACTTTGATTAAAAAAATCACCAATCTGGTAGCTTCACTTAAGTCCAAGAATATCCAACCACAGCCCCCTTATAACCCCCACTAATCAGCAAAATTCCCATCTTGATACATTCGAACCCTCCTTTTCATTGGAGATCGAAACCATGCTCAAGAAGGTCAAGCCTTCATCTCATCCTGCGGACCCAATACCTTCAAATCTCCTCATCGCCATCCCCAAAATCATTGCGAAGTATATCTCAGATATCATCAATTGCTCCCTTGCTCAAGGGCTAGTCCTGGACTCACTTAAGATCGCGATCCTCAAACCGTTGCTAAAAAAAACAAACTTGTCACCTGCGGATCCTGCTAACTTCCGTCCGATAGCCAATCTACCATTTATTGCAAAACTTCTAGAAAAAATAGTCAACAAACAACTATCAGAATACCTTGAATTACACAAGATTCTAGCCCCAACTCAATTCGGATTCCGAAAATCACTAAACACTGAATCACTTCTAATCTCACTCTCCGACTCTATCATCCACAACCTTGAAAAAAAACAACCCTACCTTCTCGCCCTCCTTGATCTATCCACAGCTTTCGACACAGTGAACCACGCCATACTTTTAGATAGTCTCACAGACATTGGTATCACTGGTACAGCACACAGATGGTTCAAGTCCTTCCTTAATAATAGATGCTATAAGGTTAAAATTAACAATAAAGAATCTCATCCGGTCAACTCCTCCATGGGAGTCCCACAAGGCTCCTCTCTCTCTCACCCACGCTCTTCAACATTTACCTCCTTCCGCTATGCCAACTCCTTTCAAATCTCAAACTAACCTACTATATCTATGCCGACGACATGCAGGTACTAATCCCCATCAAAGACTCTATATCCAAAACCCTCAGCTTCTGGAACAAATGCCTTCAATCAATCAATCAATCAATCAATCACCTTCTTACCAGCCTCAATCTAGTTCTAAACACTAACAAGACGGAGATCCTTCTCATCTCTCATGACGACGCCCATGGTCTCAATAATCCCCTAATCTCATCACAAATAAATACCTCTCCATATGTCAGAGACCTTGGCGTCACGCTTGATAATCAGTTCAACCTAAAAAAATCTATCAACACTACTACAAAAGACTGTTTCTTCAAACTACAAGTCCTGAAAAGACTGAAACCCCTTCTCCATTTCCACGACTACTGGACGGTTCTACAATCAATCATCTTTTCAAAACTCGACTACTGCAATTCGCTACTGCTAGGTCTCCCAGCCAACTCTATCAGACCCCTGCAGATGGTCCAGAACTCGGCCGCAAGGATCCTCTCCAACGCTAACAGAAGAGAGCACATCACCCCCATCCTGCGCGACTTACATTGGCTCCCCATCAAATTTAGAATTCTCTACAAAGTCCTCATGATAATTTTCAAAGCTACACGCAATCTTTCTCCACTGGAGCTGACCTCTCCTCTTCGACTTCATGAATCCTCCAGACCGATCAGATCTGCTTACAAAGGTACCCCCCATGCCCCCCCAGTCAAGACAGCACTAAGGAAGCGCACCTTATCCACCGCTGAGCCATCACAATGGAATGCCCTTCCCCCCCGATCTACGGCAAGAACAATGCCTGCTCTCCTTCAAAAAAAAACTGAAAACCTGGCTATTCAAACAGGCTTTTCCATAACATCACGATCCTTCCACCTTATAACTGTCCTTTCTATTTTATTTATTTTATTTATTTCATCAATCTGCACTCATGTTGGAGGCAGGTTTCTCCTCCTGTGTCCTAATAAGACAAAGGTCCTCAAAGGCTTGTATCATTTATTCAATTGTTAATTTCCCCCATTTGCCGTTGCAATTAGCCGTTCAACGATCCGTTCAGTTCACCCGGTTTTTCCCAGTTCTATGTAATCCCTGTGTTTGTTCTATGTAATGCCCTTGCAACATTGTTCTATGTACACCGATTTGATGTTTGCTTTCAACATGAAGGTCGGTATAAAAAAGTTCTAAATAAATAAATAATGAAATATAGGAAGTGTTATGAACGCGAGGAGCGCGGTCGCCTCTAGAGCAGGTGGAGTGAGCCCTTGGGCCAAGGCAAGACTCAGGGAGGAGCCCCAAGCCACACCGTGGGAGGTGAGCCAATGCAAGCATGGAGAGCCAGGCAGGTACTGAAGCAGGAATAAGGAACAGAATCTGACCCTCAGCCAGACCTGCATGCCCATGGCAACCAACAACACAATGTTGATTGATGAACGGTCCTCCGACTGTTCCAAGCCCTTTCGGACCTGCCGCTGGGTAACGGCATTGGGCAGCAGGCCGGACAGAGGACGAGGGCAGACAGAGTCCTTAGAACACTGAAGACATCATAGACGAGGGCTGAAGCGAGGACATCATAGACGAGGGCTGAAGCAAGACATCATAGACAAGGGCTAGGAAGGAAGACATTGGTGCTGTCTCTCAGGGCGCCCAACACAGCCAGCACGGCTGGACTGGTCACGGACCACCCTGTCCTACAACCGCAGGAGCGGGACGAGCACAGGGAAGAGGAAGCGGTGGGTTACTGCACTCCTGGCAGTCTAAGGTAGGTTGCTGCACTCCTGATAGCCTAAAGCAGGCTGAGCACTCCTGGCAGCCTAAAGCAGGTAAGAACATCTGGAACTGGATCAGGAACTAACATCAGGAACATCCGGAACAAACATCAAGGCAACAGGCAGAGACAGGACAGGGAGCCGTCAAGACAAGCAAGACCACGGAGGACTTGGATTGGTCTGAAGACACAGACAACTGTGGAACCCAATCCAAAGGCCGACATCAGGACTGGGAACAAGGAACATGAAGACACTGAACACGAAGCCATCAAAGCAAGGGAGACCATGGAGGACCTGGATTGATGAAGGAGCACAGACGACTGTGAGACTCAATCCGAAGGCGAACAGGAACTGAAGTGAAAGTCTTTTTATACTGCTGTATGCAGGCAACTCCCTGGGAGGAGTTCACCTGGACTGCCCCTCGCTGGCCCTATAACTGAGGTGGAGAGCCGCGGGCCGGCTCCTAGGGAGAAGGGCGTGGCCGGAACCAGGAAGTCCAAGCAAACACAAGCAAGCCACAGGCAGGCCTCAAGAACAGCGAGACCTCTCAGGCCCTGGAGCAAGTCCTGGATAGAGCGCAGGTGAGGCCCTGGCTTCAGAGTGGCCTCCAGAAGAAAAGGTGAGATACCTCCTGTAGCGCAGCAACAGGGGGGATCGTAACAGGAAGGGACAGAATGTCTGTAATGTTCTGTAACTCTGTGCATCCACTGAAATTCCCCCAAACAATGGAGCTTGGATTTTTCCCTTACAGCTCATCATACTAAAAGATATTTTCAAATTCTGGTGTCACCTCACAGTAACAGCAGCACAAACACCTTCCACTGCCAGGCACATTGTGAACTAACACAAAACCCCGCAAAAAAGACACTCAAAATCTATACTGCAATCCCATTAAACATAACAGTAATAACACCAAGGACTCAAACAACAATAACCCTACCTGTGAAAAAGCAAGGGTAAATATTACACTGGGTCCTAGAATACCAATACACCACCTACTGAGGAAACAAAACAAACCAGATTGCTATAGATCCCTATGCTAGCAGAATCTCTCATCATGATCACACACACAGAGCAGAGGCAGACCCTTACCAAATACAGAATACAAAATAAAGGAGCACAAATTAGACAAAAACTGAAATGGAAACCCCAAGAAGCCAGACTGTGTGTATTAACAATGGAAAAACAGAACCACAATTCCTCATAAAACAAATAAAATCAAGAAACATAAAGCATCAGTTATAATAGTAAAACCATACTAATAAAAGAATATTTTAAAACTACTGATAAATAGAATTTATATTAATTAAAATCATATACATTTTTTACAATTTCCCAAACACCAATAAAATATTTCAAAACAGCACTTATATCAAATAACACCCAATAATTAAAACTAATAAGGATTTTAAAAAGCCCCTGCTGTCCATACGTGGGAGCTCTTGATTTCCAGTCACCCTGATATTGTCAAGGATTAGGAGGTTATCCTCTCTCTCACACACATACTCACATGTCCATTCTCTCTCACACATACACTGTCACATACATACACATTCATGCTCTTATACCCACCATAACCTCTTGCTCTCACAGACACTGACACACTCTCAGGCTCTAAGACACTCTCTCCCCCTCACACACACACACACACCCACACATACTCTTGCTCCCCTGGATTTTCTCATACACACTCATGCTCTCACTCTCTCTGGCTCCCTCACATACACACAAACACACGCACCCAGGCAAGTTCCCAATCATTCTCACACAAACACACACACCCAGGCAAGCTCCCAGTCATTCTCACACACTGAAACTGACACCTAGGCAGGCTCCCATTCATTTTCACACCACTCCCTCACCATCCCCCAGGCATGCACACATTCATTCTCACACACCAATTCATTCTCACACACACACATACACCACACACAGGCAGGCACCTATTCTCACACATACAAACCCCAGGAAGACACCCATTCATTCTCATACACAGACATACCCTCAGGCAGGCACCCATGCATTCACACACATACACCCCCAGGCAGACTCCCATTCATACACACACTCACAGTAAAGGCAGACCCCCTCTCTTTCTTTTGCCAGCAACCTCGGAACCTCACTCATTCCTCTGCTGCCACTGTCACTGATGCCGCATGGCTATTGGGGAGGCGCTGATTGCTGCTACTGGCACTGAAGCCCATTCTGCTGCCTCCTCTGTGCAGACCCCGTGGGTTTCCACTTCCTCCATGTTGATCTCGTACATTGTGAGATCCGCATAGAGAAAGTGCTACTCTTGCACATTTCCAAAGATTACATGTGCCAATCAGTAAAAAGTAATTTTTTTTTTTTACCTTTGCTGTCTGATCTTAGTTTTCTAATCGGTTGATCACAGGCTTTTTTGTTCCACCTCCCCTTTCTTATTTTTTTGCCAATTCCTTTCATATTGTCTTTTTTTCTATTTCTTTTCTCTCCATCTATCTTCTTCCCTCAAACACACAGGTTCTCATTCTCACATGCTTTCTCTCTCTCTCACACACACACAGGCTCTCACTCTCACATGCTCTCTCTCATACAATCATTCATACAGTCTCTCACTGGCACATGCTGTCTGACTCACACACACCCAGGCTCTCTCTCTCTCTCCCACATGCTGTCTTGCTCAAGCACAGGCTCTCACTGTCACATGCTCTCTCTCATACAATCATTCATACACACAGGCTCTCACTGTCACATGCTGTCTCTCTCACACACACACAGGCTCTCACATGCTGTCTCTGCAAACATTCAGGTCCTCACTCCCACACACAATCTCTCAACTCATCTCATACACACACTCTACGGGCCCTCAGCCTCTCTCTTACCTCTGGGCCTCCTCTTCATGGGTCGCTGCAGGATGGGCTCTGCAGCGGCCCTGGTCTTCTCGGGCCGATCCGCAGTGGTGACCCTGCTACCGGGCCTCCTCCTCTTCTCAGCCCTCTGCAAAACGCTGTTCTTCTGCACGCGGCTGATACTCCTCCTCCTTCCTGCCCGTGAGGCTCTGGCAATATTTTTCTTCCGGGGCCGCGTGGACAGGAAGGAGGAGGAGCATCTGCACGTTTAGACGTGACCTTTTTCTTCACCGATCTTCCTGCTGTGTGTCTCCGGCACAGCACAGCGATGCTTAACTACTCAGCCGCCAGTGGGATGAGGTCCACCGGCGGCCGCACTGGCTCCACCTCTCCTCGGTATACCACGTCACGTGCACCGGGCTTGCGCAACACACCGGCACAGTGCAGGCGACACACTAAAGTGTCGCGACACACATTTTGGAAAGCTCTGACCTAGACAATCATAAAATTCTCTATCCAACTCAATACGGTTTCCGCAAATCTCTAAATACCGAATCCCTCCTTATCTCACTCACAGATTATCTTATTATGGGCCTAGACAAAGGACACTCCTTCCTACTAATACTTATTGACATCTCTGCCGTGTTCGATACAATGAATCACTCCATCCTACTAAATCGTCTATCAGACATTGGTATTTCTGGAACCGTCCTCAGATGGTTTGAGTCATTCCTTAGCAATAGACACTATAAAGTCAAAATAAACGACAAAGAATCCTCCAGCATCAAATCATCCATAGAAGTACCTCAAGGCTCTTCACTTTCTCCCACTCTCTTTAATATCTACCTGCTGCCTCTCTGCCAGCTGCTATCTAACCTAAAATTAAAGCATTTCCTATACGCCGATGACGTGCAGATTCTGATCCCTATAACAGAATCCCTACCCAAAACACTCAAGTTCTGGGAAAGCTGCTTCCACTCTATTAACCTCCTCCTCACCAGCCTAAATCTAGCCCTCAACTCAGCCAAGACCGAACTCCTCATCTCCCCTGATCACATTGAATTTTCATTGCCGACCCCTTCCACCATGGTCACCCAAGTAAGAGACCTCGGAGTGATACTAGATAACCGTCTGAACTTAAAGAAATTCATCAACAATACAAGCAAGGACTGTTTCTACAAATTATAAATTCTAAAAAGACTTAAACCACTCCTCCATTTCCATGACTTCAGGACGGTTCTCCAAGCCACTCTATTTTCCAAGATAAACTACTGCAATGCCCTCCTATTGGGTCTCCCCGCCTCTACCACCAAACCCCTTCAGATGCTCCAGAATGCTGCCGCCAGAATTCTGACAAACACCAATCGAGGAGATTACATCACACCCATCCTCAGGAATCTACACTGGCTCCCCATAAGCTTCAGAATCCTACATAAGTCCCTCACCATTATTCACAAGACCATACACAATCGGCACTCACTCGACCTTCATATCCCACTAAGACTGCACACTTCTACAAGAGCTATAAGAGAGGCTTATAAAGGAACCCTGCATGCCCCCACCACCAAATCCACCACTTGTACATCCACCAGAGAACAAGCCTTCTCAACAGCGGGGCCAGCCATCTGGAATACCATGCCTCCAGACCTCAGATAGGAACCCTGCCTGGTGACCTTTAGGAAAAAACTCAAGACCTGGCTGTTCCAACAAGCTTTCCCATTGCCCTTTCCCTCCTCTCCCTACCCCTTCCCTCCTCCTAACTCCTTGATCCTAGAAAGTCCCCCTCACCCCCTGCCAATCCTCCCCCCCAATACTGTCACAGCCCCGCATTGTTAGCCAGTTTCTTGATTGTATATAAGTTATATATATATATATTTAGAATAGAAACATAACATAGAAACATAGAAATGACGGCAGAAGAAGACCAAATGGCCCATCCAGTCTGCCCAGCAAGCTTCACACATTTTTTCTCTCATACTTACCTGTTTCTCTTAGCTCTTGGTTCTATTTCCCTTCCACCCCCACCTTTAATGTAGAGAGCAGTGATGGAGCTGCATCCAAGTGAAATATCTAGCTTGATTAGTTAGGGGTAGTAGCCGCCGCAATAAGCAAGCTACACCCATGCTTATTTGTTTTACCCAGACTATGTTATACAGCCCTTATCGGTTGTTTTTCCAACCCAATGCACTTCCAGTATAGCCTTGTTAAGTTTACAACGTTATTCCTCTGTTTCCGGCACATTTCTGCTTCCAAGTTCACTTAACCTTGTTTTATTGTAACTTTTCTTCCTCTTCAATATTACTGTTACAACACCCTGTTCCTTGTGAACTGATATGATATGATTTGTATCATGAATGTCGGTATAGAAAAGAGTTAAATAAATAAATAAATACTATTTTGCCATGTGATACCTAGTACAATCTGAAGAAGCCAGCCAGCCAGCCCATTTTAAATAATCACTCATAGGTAAAATATATTCTATGTTTGAAATTAAAATGAATAAGCCTCAAATTAGTATGGATGAAGAGAAATTTAGAAGATATATGATTTTCTTCCCAATAATCATCAGAAAAGATGATCTTATCTCCACTCCATTTCTGCTTTAAATTCTGAACTTGTGCAGGCTGTTTCCCTTCATCCCTCAGAATACTATAAAGGATCTTGATAAAGTATGAGCCATATTTAACCATCACCTTTTTAATCAAAGAAATTGATGGCTTCCTATCCTTACCCCTCAGCAGAGTACCCAACATATGTCTCAGAAAGTTCATCTTCAAAAATAAAAAGATTTCTTTCATAAATAAAAACACTCATATCATATTCTTCAAACAACATTAAAAATAAGAAAATATACACAGCGAGGAGAGGCTTATCCTGCCTTCTGAAAATTAATATCAACTTACTAATCATACAGTTTTTTCAACCCAGCAATGTCCTCCTGTAAACAGTTCTACAGAAACATGTAATTAACAGTACTTACTCATTTAATAGATCTTTATTTTCATGCATTTCATCCTCCAGTTTCAAACTCAATTTTTCATTTTCAAACTAGAAAGTATCACATTTAAATTAGTAAGTTATATTGATTTTATTAATACAAATATATCACATATTTACCTCATGTACTAACTACATTAAATAATGCATGCTAATTTCTTATTTAACTCAGTCTTAGATAAATGATGAATCAATTGGGTATTTGTTATGGCTGCTGTCCGGGCAGAGCATGGGGAACACCATCCCCGAAGTGGCACCAGACAAGGCTGGAGCAAGTCTTGGGCAGTCTGGTAAGGTTGGAGCAAGGCTTGGACAGTCTGTCAACACTGGAGCAAGGCCTGGACAGCCTGGTACAACTGAAGCAAGGTTTGGACATGATAGTAAGGCTGGAACCAAGACGTGGACCTGAACAGTGTGCAGGTAAGACTAGAACCGAGGCTTAGACAGGAACGGCGTGCAAGTAAGACGGGAACCGAGGCTTGGACAGGCACAGCGTGCAGGTGAGGCTGGAACCGAGGTTTGTACGGGCACAGCGTGCAGGTGAGGCTGGAACCGAGGCTTGGAAGGGCACAGCGTGCAGGTGAGGCTGGAACCGAGGCTTGGAAGGGCACAGCGTGCAGGTGAGGCTGGAACCGAGGCTTGGACGGGCCCAGCGTGCAGGTGAGGCTGGAACCGAGGCTTGGACGGGCACAGCGTGCAGGTGAGGCTGGAACCGAGGCTTGGACGGGCACAGCGTGCAGGTGAGGCTGGAACCGAGGCTTGGACGGGCACAGCGTGCAGGTGAGGCTGGAACCGAGGCTTGGACGGGCACAGCGTGCAGGTGAGGCTGGAACCGAGGCTTGGACGGGCACAGCGTGCAGGTGAGGCTGGAACCGAGGCTTGGACGGGCACAGCGTGCAGGTGAGGCTGGAACTGAGGCTTGGACGGGCACAGCGTGCAGGTGAGGCTGGAACTGAGGCTTGGCAGGAACAGGGTGTGTCAAGGACAACACAGAATATGGAACATAAAGCCCAAAGGCAACAATATAGGAAAGCCCAAGGGGCAGGACAAGAAGAGACCTAGATAGGTCAAGGCTATGCCTATACAAGCCAGAAAGCAGAGCAAGATGCAAGAAGACCTAACAGGCACAAGCCAAGGCAAGGGTCAGACGGCCCAGAAGCCACAAGACAACGCAAGGAAAAAAAAAAAAAAAAAAGACAAAAGGCCTGGCGGCTAGGAGGCAAGGCTGAGGTCAGAAGGCCGAGAGGCCAAGAGGTAAGGCAAAGATAGGCCTGGGTAGGCCACAAGGTGAGAGTGGCTAGGGCAAAGAGCCAGAAGCATCTTAGGACTGACAAGGCAGGGTTATGTAGGTCTGGAGTCTGGGTATGCTGCAAGTAGGAGGGAAGAGTTTGGCCAGCTTGGAGGATATGCTCTTCAAGGTGCCCTGATGGAGGAGAGGCTGCATAGCAGCTAAAACCGTAACAGTAATGTTTTTCTTTTTTGTAATAATGTCCTTCATAAATGTATTGGTTGTCTCAACCATCTAAGCATACTGAATGTCGAATCAAATGAGCCTAAATTACTTTGTACTATGCAAAAGTAATTTCTACATCTACTAACTACAAAGTGACATGCTCATACTTGCCTGCAGCTCTTGTATAGCTTTACGTTGTGCATCAATAGTTTTTTTATAGTCTTGTATTTTTTTCTCCTTCTGCTTCATTTCAGATTCTACAGACTGCTTCCACCTCTTGATCTTTTCAGCCTCATTGTAGAGTTTTGAATAAAGCTGACACATTGGTTCTACATTCTAAATAATCATAAATGATAAACAAGATTCCAAAAAAATTTCTTGTTAATATTATGTATCTCAAAACAATGAGGTTTTTTTTCAAAATTCCATAAAGGAAAATTAGTTTCTTACCTGATAATTTTCGTTCCTGTAGTACCACAGATCAGTCCAGACTCCTGGGTTTTGCCTCCCCTCCAGCAGATGGAGACAGAGAAGTTTTTTCAAACAACCCTGCCATATATACTAAGGTGCCACCCACAGTCCCTCAGTCTTACGTAATGTCAAAGCAGAATGGAATAAAAACCTATTCAACCATTAACTAACCTAAAGTTCATAATCAACCCGCAGGTAGGAACCGAACTCTCAGAACCAAAGGAACAAACAAGAATGAATGGTAAATAACCTGACCAGAATATATTATACGAGCAGACTCTCCTGTTACTTAAGAGTACACAGGTATAGGGCTGGACTCTGGACTGATCCGTGGTACTACAGGAACAAAAATTATCAGGTAAGAAACTAATTTTCATTTCCCTGTACATACCCGGATCAGTCCAGACTCCTGGGATGTACCAGAGCCAACTTACTGAGGGTGGGAGCCAGAGAGGCCCGCTCAGAGCACTCCTTCTCCAAATCCCCCAGCGTCTGGAGCATGCACATCCAATCTGTAATGCCTGGCGAAAGTATGCAAGGCTGCCCTGCATATTTCCTCTGGCGAAACCTGGTGACATTCTGCCCAGGAAGCGGCCTGAGAACGTGTAGAATGAGCGCGAAGCCCCACTGGTACCGTCTTACCATGCAATAGATATGTCGAACTGATAGCCTCTTTCAGCCAACGAGCTATCGTAGTCTTGGAGGCCATACTGCCTTTTCGTGGCCCATTCCACAAGACAAACAGATGGTCCGATACCCGGAAATAATCAGTAACCTCCAGATATCGAATCAGAACCTTGCGAACATCCAGCTTCCGCAAATCCTTAGTTACTGGATCCGAACGATCCAGACCAGAGAAGGCTGGAAGCTCGATGGATTGATTCAAATGAAACGATGACACCACCTTTCGGAAGAAAGGAAGGGACCGTTCGCAAGGACACCCCTGAATCAGAAAATCGCAAAAAGGGTTCCCTGCACAATAAAGCCTGTAATTCGGACACCCAGGATGCTGAGGAAATCGCCACTAAAAATACCACTTTCAAGGGGTGCCACACACAAAGACGAAAGCACGAGATTGAGGTTCCAGGAAGGACACGGATGACGGAGCAGTGGGCGTAATTGCTTCGCTCCCCTCAGGAAACGCGCCACATCTGGATGTAATGCCAACGCCACTCCCTTAACCTTGCCTCGGAGACAACCAAGCACCGCAACCTGCACCCGTAGGGAACTACAGGACAGACCTTTCGACAGACCGACTTGTAGAAAACCTAGAATGTCTGACACCGACGCCCTGGTGGGGTCCACCTCACGACCCGAACACCAAGCATCAAAAACTTTCCAGACCCTGACATAAGCCAGGGAAGTAGATGGCTTTCTCAGCCTCAACAATGTGGCTATCACTGCATCCGAGTAACCTTCATTTTTCAACCGTTGCCTTTCAAAAGCCATGCCGCAAGACAAAAGCAATCCGCCTCTTCCAAACAGACGGGGCCTTGACACAGCAGAGCCGCAGACTCCCGAAACTGCAGAGGGTCCGCTATTGACAGGTTGAGTAGATCCGCAAACCAAGGCCACCTCGGCCATTCCGGAGCCACGAGAATCACTTCCGCCGATGGAGCTCTATTCTCCTGATCACCTTTCCGATCAGTGGCCAGGGAGGAAAGACGTACAGTAACATGGTCGGCGGCCACGGAAATACCAGGGCATCGACTCCCTCAGCCCCCATTTCCCTGTGCCGACAGTAGAACCGTCGGGCCTTGACATTCTGAAACGTAGCCATCAGATTCATACGTGGTGTGCCCCACCACTCGCAGAATAGCTGTAAAGCCTCATCAGACAACTCCCACTCTCTGGGATTGAGATGGTGGCGACTGAGGAAGTCCGCTTGAATGTTGTCTAACCCGGCAATGTGAGACGCCGCGATGCTGTCGAGATGCTGTTCCGCCCAGTCCATCAACTGTCCACCGGGCAACTCCTGGTTCCTCCTTGGCGATAGATATATGCCACCGTGGTTGCATTGTCGGACAAGACTCGGAGCGGGAGGAAGGCCTCCAACACCAGAGCTACCGCTCTGGTTTCCAACCGGTTGATAGACCACTGCGACTGTATCAACTTTCCCAAGCACACCGCTCATCCGTAGTAACGATCGTCCATTCGGGCATTACTAAAGGAACGCCCCCGCTCCAGCTGGTCCGAGACAAGCCATCAGTCAAGACTGGCTCTCGCCGAATCTGTAAGTGAAAGCGGAAGATGGAACTGTTCCGACACCAGATTCCAGCAGGACAGCAACGCTGATTGTAAAGGATGCATATGAGCGAAGGCCCAGGATACCAATTCCAGGGTGGACGTCATGGACCCCAAGACCCTCAAGTAATCTCTCACCCTGGGCACTCGCATGGACAATAGGTTTCTCACCTGTCCCTGCAGCTTGACTATCTGTTCTGTAGTGAGGAACACTCTCCCCAGCATCGTGTCGAACAGAGCTACCAGGAACTCCAGAGACTGCGAGGGCACCAGCCGACTCTTGGCAAGGTTGACCCACCCAGCCGAGGGAGCGCAAGAGCTGTAGAACCCTGCGGATAGCGGCTTGACACTGAGCCTCGGACTTCGCATGAATCAGCCAATCGTCCAGGTAGGGATGCACCAGTAGGCCTTCTTTTCGGAGTTGTGCCACAACCACCACCAACACCTTGGTGAACGTCCTGGGGGCGGTGGCGAGGCCAAACGGCAACGCTCGGAAGTGGTAGTGTCTGCCCAGAATGCAGAATCTTAGGAATCTTTGATGATACGACCGAATACCGATATGGAGATACGCTTCCGTGAGATCCAGAGACGCTAGAAACTCCCCCTGACGCATGGAGGTGATGACCGACCGAAGCGTCTCTATCCAGGAACACGGTACCCGAAGACATCGGTTGACCTTTTTGAGATCTAAGATTGGTCAGAAAGTTCCTTCCTTTTTTAGAACTATGAAGTAAATGGAGTAGCGTCCTTTGCGCCTTTCTGCCGATGGGACCGGCTTTATAGCTCCCAAATCCAGAAGGCACTGGAGCTTTCCTCGGACCGCTTCCCGTTTCTCCCAGTATGCACAGGGAGAGATCAGGAATTGGTCCCGAGGGAGCCGTATAAAATCTAAAGCGTTGGCTTGACTTATTATGGTGAGGACCCACTGGTCCGACATTAACTTGGTCTATGCCTCGAAAAAGAGCGACAGTCTGGCTCCCACACTTGGTACTTGGTGGATGAGGGATACCGAAGGATGGACCGGCCGTATTTCATTGTGAGGCCTCAGTCCCCGCCGTCGACGGGGGGTTACCGGGTCTGCCAAAGCGTCTGCCACGAAAGGACTGATTCCACGACTGTTCTGTTGGAGCCGGAGCGAAAAGAGGACCCCGACGACCGCGTCGGCCTGGGTTTCCGATTACCACGGAACTGAGACCGAGCTGAAAACGATCCCCTGAAACGGGGCCTATCCTCTGGAAGCTTATGAACCTTGTTCTCTCCCAGGGATTGTATCATGTCCTCCAATTCCTTACCGAACAACAACTTTCCTTTAAAAGGAAGGGACCCGAGGTGGGACTTGGATGAAGAATCAGCAGCCCAATTTTGCAGCCAAAGAAGTCTGCGCACGGAAACCGACACCATAGATCTGGCAGATGTGCGAAGCAAGTCATAAAGAGCATCCGCGCTATACGCCTCCAGCCGGTTCGCCTGGCTGGCCTCTCCCTCCGAGAGGTCAGAATTGGCTTGGAGTTGCTGGGCCCAGCGAAGACCCACACGGAATGCAAAATTACTGCACATCGCCGCCCGGACCCCTAAGGTGGACACCTCGAACACCTTCTTGAGCTGTAACTCCAACTTTCTGTCCTGCAAGTCCTTGAGGGCCGTCGCCCCTGTGACAGGGATCGTGGATTTCTTGGTGACTGCTGACACTGCTGCATCCACCTTCGGAATTCGCAGTAGCTCCAAAGCCTCCTCCGGTAGAGGATATTTATTATTTATTTATTTATTTTGAATTTTTATATACCGACATTCTTGTATCAGATACAAATCATATCGGTGTACATTAAAAACAGAGTATGCAGGAAAATAGGTTTCCTAAGTCAAATACATTGAACATATTTAATAAACAAGAGATTACTAAACACTATGAAAAAGGTTAATTAACAAAGGAAAAACTTAAGGGAATTAAAATAAGCGTAGCACAAAAGATTGCACGAAGGGGTGCACAAAGGGGAGTGCCTGGTGGAATGTGGCCGTTTACTGGCTCGCCGCTGAATGTGATGACGTCAGTGGGGGCAGGTCTCTTCATCCAGATTGAAGACCTGGCTTTTCAAACAAGCCTTCCCGGACAACTCATAACCACCTCCAACTCCTGTAACAATGTTACCATTTGGTAATGTAAATAATCTTTAAGTTATTTATTTTATCCCCATACAGTTCTTTTTACTCCCCTCTGTTCCTCTTTTTTCTCTCTCCCAGTTATTCTACCCCTGGTTTTTTGTAATGCATCCCCCTTGCACTAGTTTAGTTCTACTGTTCAATGCACCCCTTGTTTCTATGTAAACCGGCATGATGTGACCTGTTCATGAATGCCGGTATATAAAAAATCTAAATAAAAATAAAATCCCTGAGTTCACAGCATTCTCAGTTTCAGCGTGAAGTTTTTACAATTTTTTTTGTCTTTTTGGTCTCTTTTTCTCTCAGCGATTGCCCCTAAAGGTGCCCGGTACTGGTGGGCTGCCCCTCCACATCACTGCCTGGTGGAATGTGGCAGTTTACCGGCTTGCCGCTGAGTGTGATGACGTCAGTGGGGGCGGGTCTCTTCATCCCTGAGTTCACAGCATTCTCAGTTTCAGCGCGAAGATTTTACAATTTTTTTTGTCTTTTTGGTCTCATTTTCTCTCAGCGATTGCCCCTAAAGGAGCCCGGTACTGGTGGGCTGCCCCTCCGCATCACTGCCTGGTGGAATATTGCTTTGCTGACTTTTAACCCCAAATCTGGAGTGTCCCACTCACGAAACAGAAGGTCCATAGCCAAGAAGTGGAAAGGAAAGGACACTGCCAGACCCCTGAGACCCAGCAACACCGGATCCATCACCCCCAACCGCGACTCTGGCGGCGGAGCCTCCAGGCCTAATTCCCCCAGGATGACCGAGATAAGGGGATGCAACTCCTCTTTCTTGAAGAGACGAACCACCTTCGGATCATCTCCTTCCAATACTGGGACCCCCCCGGTTTAAATTGGGCTGGGGGTCAGGGTCCCCCTCTGCCCCCCCCCCCCCGGGGGCTGAGATTGGGGATCTGGAGTCCCAGGCGATGAAGAGTCCGTGTCCATCTCAGCCTGCCCCGTACGCAAAGACCGTTTACACAGAGGTGTCGCAACGTCCCCCTCGGAATCTGAGCGCTGGCGGGGTCTTTTATGTGAGGATGGGGATAAAAGCCTCTCCGCAGCCAGCCTTCTCCCAGTCTTTCTGGCCTTAAAAGCCTTATGCATGAGTAAAACAAATTCAGAAGAGAAGGAGGAATCTGAGGACCCTGTAGCCCCCTCAGGGCTGTCCTCAGCTAAAGGAGAAGCTGGCTCCACAGGCGCGCCCCCCCCCCCCAAGGAAAACGCTGAGGAGAGAGCGACGGAGGTAAACTCTCCTCCCCCACCTCGTTCCGAGCGACTGCCTGCAGGGAGCCTAAGATGGCCGCCGTTCCCGCACTGATCGGGAGCGGTGCAACTGACTCGACCCAACTCGCCCCGGACTTCGTGGACGGCTGCTGAGGCCGAAGCCAATCCCTCCTGCGGCGAAACGGAGTGTCCCTCGCCGCCCTGAGCACAAGAAGCGCAGAGTTCCTCCCGAGATAGACGACCGTGGGAGGAGCTGCATGTGCGGCAAGAAGAACCCCGAGGCATAATTAGGCCCGGGGATACCGCGGAGCTCAAACAAGAACAAAAATTAAAAAATTTAAGCGAAACGCCGGCGAAGTCTGAAGGAGCGGAGGGAGAGGGGGGAAGTATCGGAGAGTCGGCGCGGGTTAAAGAAAAACAGTTCAAACTTTTTTTTTTGTACAGCCAAACCTGCGCGCTGTCGTTGGTTCTGGACAGCCCCTGCTCCTGCCGCTGTAGCTGTAGTGAGAAAGCCTGGCTTCCCAGTATCACTTCAGAGCTGCTAATTCCCTTGACCAGGGCCCTCGACCCTGTTGAGCAGCTGCCTCGACCAGGGAGGATGGTCCCCACAGGACCTGCCAACCCCCTGGGAGACTGACAGACGTTCCACTAGCCTGTGATTCTCTCCCTTTACTTTTTTTTTTGTAAAAAACAATAAAGGCACAGAAGCCCCTAACTAATTCTAAACTCCCTTAAAAAGGAATCTCTCATAAATTAAAGATCAGAAGAGACTGTGGGTTTTGCAGCCCTGCCATTTGCTGGAGACAGAGTAAGACTGAGGGATTGTGGGTGGCACCTTAGTATATATGGCAGGGTTGTTTGAAAAAACTTCTCTGTCTCCATCTGCTGGAGGGGAGGCAAAACCCAGGAGTCTGGACTGATCCGGTTACGTACAGGGAAAATGGATTTGTCTACCAGATTATAATTCTGGTGGCAATCTGTTCAGTGAACCTTGGAGTTTGGAGTGCAGACTATCGGGATTAGTCAAAGGCTGATCTTGAAACACTCTGGTAGCAATTATCTAAAGTATCTGGCACAGGCAATCCGCACCCCTGGAAGCTCTGAATTGGACCAGCCTTGAGTGTGTCCCCTGATTGGAAGCTGTATATAAGGAGACCCTGCTTGACACACCCTCACTGGTCCAAACAGTCTTCTGAGGCTTTGCCTATAGAAATGGCTTACTGGTCTATGATTCTTGCTCAACTCCTGACTTTTGAGCCACAACTGACTTCAGATTCTTGTCAAATTCCTGATCCACATTTAGACCCAAGGCTCGACCTGCCTGTGCCTCAGTTACACCAAAAATCACAATGTCCCAGTCATGGCCTGCACCTGCGGGATCCACCCTTGGTGAATGGCTGTGGTATTGGGTGAAGACTCTGCCCAAGCACTATGCCTTGTGAGTTTACTTCTGAGCTGCTGCTTACACAGACCACTGGCCTCCTCTGGTCTCCCTTGAAAGGAAGTCCCTATTACATATGACAATCTCAGTTATAGGCCCTATCTTGTAGTTGTTGCTTTCAAAGGGAAAAAATAGTGATCCATCTCGTGCCCTCTTTCTTACCTAAGGTAGTCCTAGACTTTCACTTTAGTCAGTCAGTTTTCTTACTGTCATTTAGACTGAAGGAATGTAAGGGTGAGAATACAAGTCTATAGAAACTGGATGTATGTAGAATCATTTTGAGATACCTTAAAGTGACCAATTTCTTTCACAAGTCAGACAGACTGTTTGTCCTGTTTAACCAGCCTTCTAAATCCTATATTGCCAGATGGATTACGGATGCTATTGGCAGAGCACATATTGGCTATGGATACCAGTTCATCATTAAATCTTTTGAAAACACACAGCATGACACTAAGTGACCAACACACAAATGTAGTAAATTTTATATATACGTAAGAGATGAGACACTATGACATGTAAAGGTTGCAAGATATTTTAGTTTCTTCTTGTCAATACATAATTGTCAAACTAGAAAGATGAAAGGGCCATGTAGAATCTCATGGTTTTGGGACTGCTCAAGAGTGTCTGAGGAACATAGACTATGAAATTGCGGAAAGGAAAAATTTGATTTCTTACTTCATAATTTTATTTCCTTAAGGACTAGTCCAGAACGAGTGGGTTATTAGAGATGTGCATGTCACATATGTTTTGGTGGGTACACACATACCTTGCCGACTTAGTACATACATGCAAATGCTCCATTTTCATGCATCTCATTATTAAAAATACACGCATATTCGCTGTTTCCCACGTATACAAGAAAGTCAGCGAGATACATGCATGACGAATGCACAGATCCCTACTGTGGATATCCTGAAAACCAAACCTGGTTGTGCCACTCCAGGACCATTGTTGCCTACCTCTGTTCTAGACCTTCCTCAGAGAAGAACACAAAAGGATTGCAATATGGGAAGCCGAATTAAAAAAGAAATTAGGATAATTAAATATATAACAACTGACCTCTTCTTCAATCACCGGCAAATGTTTTACTTTTTGTTGAACCAATTCTGGAAAATAAAACACCATTAAAAAATTCTTATTCAACTACATGCATGGAAACAGAAATTTATACTGAATGAGCTCCAAATCAATGCAGACTGCTCATATTCCCTAACTGCTCCAATATGGTAAAGACTACATGATCTCTGGCTTCCAAGAAAACTTGCAGGCAACAGCAGTATTAAGCATAAATAAAAAAACATGAGTGTAACCTGCTTGGAGCAACAATTACAACCCTGAACAAAAAAGCATGGGGGTAACCTACAATTGGCAATTACAACCCTAAACAAAAGGTCTGGGGTTAACCTGCACAGAGAGATAATTACAACTATGAAAACCTTCCAAGGCAAACTAGAGGGGCCATTTCGATTTTCTTCTTCCATCATTTACTATGATACCATGTTTCTATAACATATAATCTAAGCAAATTAATCATTGTGTAGACATATGCTAAACCATACCATTTTTTAATATAACTACCTATCAGCATACCAAATCAAATGCAAGTTAAAGGAAACACTGTATAAATTGATATATTTATTTATACTTAACAGAATTTTACCTGAATTCTTGTTTTTACTGGGATTTGGTATATTTTTTCATTGTAAAAGGTAAATTAAAATCATCATCAACAAATTTGTTAAATCCCTAAAAATAAAAGAGATTGTAAAACAAAAACAATAGTACAAATGCATGCAGTTTGTATCTCTGTGAAAAAATTACTGTTGGAAAAACACTAATCAATTGTATAGGCAAAACTGGCTTGATTCTTTCAAATTTAGGAGACATTTTAGAATCAAATATCTAGAACTAATTTTTAAATCTAATTTTTCCCTTTACATAGCCCCCATCCCAGGAAGCACTGAACTTCAGGATTAGAAGGAAGTCTCCTTTGTTGCTGACTCTCAGCTCCACTCTTTGGCCAGAAGGGGACCATTGCATGTTCCCTCAACCCTCTTTCAACAACATAGGGATGTTTTTAAGATTTTTTTGCTGAAATGGTATTTTCTAGGATTATTTTACAGTGAAATGGAAATATATGTGTGTGAGAGAATCTGAAGAGTCTAGGTTTCAAGATGTTCTTGCAGAAATTAACTCAACTGCAGCAGCAAATAAGAAAAAAAGCCAGAGATTTAAAATTTTGACAGGCTTTATGCACTTCCTTTGCCCTAACCCCAACAACCGGAACATGTTCAGTAATATCCTATCATCTTTATATAGATGAGTATGCTGACATTTCAGAGGAGAGAAACATATTCCAAAAAAAATGAAAAGAAGCACAGGAAATAGGCTGTTAATATACCCCACACTCAAGGTAAGGAGACAGACAGAGAAGCTGTAGAAATGCCAATTATATATATCTTCTGAGATACACAATAACTTTATGACCCTAATTTTGATCATAAGATGCAAAAGGAAAATTGGTTCTCACAGGAAAATTAGTTTCTTACCTGATAATTTTTGTTCCTGTAGTACCACGGATCAGTTCAGTCTCCTGGGTTTTGCCTCCCTGCCAGCAAATGGAGTCAGAGAAACTTTCACTGACACTGTACATATTCCAGTTTGCCACCTGCAGAACCCTCAGAATTGACCTGTACCCAGGCCAAGCTGACAGTAACAACCATAAACTTCTAAGCAAACTCCCTCCCCTCCAACGAGCCGAAGGAAGGTGAAGTTACACAAATTTAACATAAGCGATCAGCACTGAAAACCTCCAACAACTCTGCACTATATACAAAGCAACAGTATAAGCGGCAGAATCTCCGCCCCCCGGTAAATGGGCAGGTCTCTGGACTAATCTGTGGTACTACAGGAATGAAAATTAGCAGGAAAGAACCAAATTTTCCTTTCCCTATATGTACCCAAATCAGTCCAGACTCCTGGGATTTACTTAAGTTCCCCTTAACTCAAGTGGGACATGGAGAATTCCGCTCCTAGAACACTCTCACCAAAGCACATGGAAACCGAAGCTCCGACATCCAAACAATAATGCCTGGCAAAAGTGTGCAAAGACTTCCCAGTAGCCGCCCTGTAAATTTCATGCAGACATTTGTTGTGACTCAGCCCAGGAGATCACCTGAGAACACGTCAAATGCACCCTTAAACCCTCCAGCACTGGGCACCCTTTAAAAATGTAAGTCGACTCAATTGCTTCCTTCAGCCACCAAGCAATTGTAGCCTTAGACGCCTTACCTCCTTTCTTTGGACCACTCCACAGTACAAAAAAGGTGATCCGATCTACAAAAAGGTGATCTGATCTACAGAAATCATTAGTGACCTTTAGATACCTTAATAATGCACGCTTCCCATCTAAGAGCCTAAGCTCCCCCGCATGAGGTGTAGAGGAAACCAAATCCAGCAAAGCTAGAACACTGAGACTATCTTAGGCAGAAAAGAAGGCACCATGCATAAAGAAACCCTCAAATTCGACAACTGTAGAAAGGGATCTCGACATTCTCCTAGCTGAACAAATAGCCACCAAAAAAACCACTTTAAGAGTCAAGTCCTTAACCATAGCCCTCTTTAGTGGTTCAAACCGAGCCTCAAACAATCCTCTAAGGACTAGATTCAGATTACAAAACAGACAAATGTTCCGCACCTAAGGACGCAAGTTCTTAGCTCCCTGAAGGAACCTTGTAAAAGAAAATTAGGTCTTACCTTCGATAATTTTCATTCCTGTAGTACCAAGGATCTGTCCAGACTCCTGGGTTTTGCCTCCGCACCAGCAGATGGAGACAGAGCAAGATTTGACTGGCTCTGCCCTATATACCAGGGTGCCACCCACAGTCAGTCAGTATTACATCATGTAATACTACAAGAAATAGAACTTAACCGATGGATCACTGACCCCAAAAAGAAACAAATCAGACCCACAAAGGAGGGTACAAACAGTAGGAAAATCCACAGATCAGAGGAGAACACAACAAATAGCCGTAGCGGACTCTCCCAAACTTGAATGCATATAGCGGGTGAGACTCTGGACTGATCCTTGGTACTATAGGAACGTAAATTATCGCAGGTAAGACCTAATTTTCTTTTCCCTGTACATACCGGATCAGTCCAGACTCCTGGGATGTACCAGAGCTTGCAGTTATTTATTTATTTATTTATTTTTAGGTTTTTATATACCGGAAGTTCCTGTATACAATACATATCACTCCGGTTCACAATTAACAGAGAAAACTATCGCCGGGAAGGCGGTTTACATGGAACATACATGGAACATGGAACATATCGAATAAACTATAATAAAGTACAATCTAATTTAAAACAACTGAAATAAACTTAGGAAATAACTTGGTACATGTAACTGAAGCAAGATGAACATTACATTGCTGCAAGGCAAGGCTGGATGTTTGTTCTTATTGCTATTAGCTCTCTGGGAAAGCTTGATGGAATAGCCAAGTTTTGAGTTTCGCCTTGAAAGTAATGTGGCATGGTTCAAGACGGAGGTCTGGTGGTAGTGAGTTCCAGAGAGACGGGCCCGCTGTGGATAGAGCACGTTTTCTCAGGGTAGATTTTGCAGGTTGTGTGATCATTCTATTCTGGTATGCCGTTCTGGTTGGTTTGTTAGAAGAGTGTAGTTGAAGCTGGAAAGTTAGGTTGAGTGGGGAGATGTTGTGAAGGGCCTTGTGAATCATCATGCAGGTCTTGAACTGAATCCTATATTTGATGGGAAGCCAGTGGAGATGCTGGAGGATCGGGGTGATATGGTCCCTTTTTTTGGCATTGGTAAGTATTCTTGCAGTGGCATTCAGTACCATCTGGAGTGGTTTGGTAGTGTATGCTGGAAGGCCTTGCAGGAGTGAATTACAGTAATCTAATTTAGTGAGAATGATGGCCTGGAGTACTGTGCGGAAGTCCCTATAGAGTAGAAGGGGCTTTAGTTTCTTCAGCACTTGTAATTTAAAGAAGCATTCTTTTGTGGTGTTATTTATGAATTTGTTGAGGCTGAGTCTGTTGTCTAGTAGTACTCCCAGATCTCTCACTTGAGGTGCTGTGGAGTATCCTGAGGCGTCTGGAGGGTTGCTGGATGTTGGCGGGGCAGATTTATCTGGTGCTATTATGAGGATTTCCGTTTTTTTTGGTGTTTAGAACGAGGTTGAGGCTGGTTAGAAGATCGTTGATGGATGAGAGGCATTTTTTCCAATGATCCATGGTTTTGTGTATGGTCTCTGTGATAGGTATGAGAATTTGTATGTCATCTGCGTATAGGAAATGGGTGAGTTTGAGGTTAGTAAGCAGATGACAGAGTGGGAGAAGGTAGATGTTGAAGAGGATGGGGGAGAGTGATGATCCTTGTGGTACCCCCATCTTGGCTTGGATGGGGTGAGATTCCTTATTGTTTATCTTAACTTTGTATGATCTGTTCTCTAAGAAGGATTTAAACCAGTTAAAAGCTGCTCCAGTGATGCCGATATTTGTCAGTTGTTGTAGTAGGTTAGGGTGGTTCACGGTGTCGAAAGCTGAGGAAAGATCCAGGAGCGCGAGGAGACAAGGTTGGCCTTTTTCGAGATTGAAGATGATGGTGTCCGCTAGTGTGGCTAATAAGGATTCGGTGCTTTTTTTCTTTCGGAATCCATATTGATTATTGGTGAGGATATTGTTCTCTTCAAGGAATTCAGCAAGTTGTCTGTTGACAACTTTCTCCATAATTTTAGCTAGCATGGGGAGGTTAGCTATAGGTCTGTAGTTGGCCGGATCTGTGGTGGGAAGGTTGGGTTTTTTGAGGAGAGGTTTGAGCAGTGCTGACTTGAGTTGGTCCGGAACTTGGCCTTGGGCGAGGGAGCAGTTAATGATATTGGCAACTGGCTTGGCAATGATGTCATGGATTGAACTCAGCAGGTTTGATGGTATATGGTCTAAGGGGTGAGAGGACGGTTTTATCTTCTTTAGGATATTCGCTATTTCTAAGGTGGACGTGGGTTCAAGAGATTCAAGGACAGCTGTGTGTGTGATGGGTTGAAAAGCGGTTGATGTAGTTGATTGCTGGTTGTGGTTGTTTGCGAGGCTTGTGAATGGTGTTAGTCCTTTGAGGGGGGCTACGAGTGCTGTGATTTTGTTGTCGAAAAAGTCGGCAAGTTCACTGGCTTTTTTTTTAGCTTGGTCGTCTGGGATGTTTGGTCCGGGGGGTTTAGTGAGGGCTGAAACATAAGAGAAGAGGGCTCTTGAATCAAATGAGAAATGGTGTATCTTTTTGGAGAAAAATTCTCTTTTTGTTTTGTTGATTTCGTTTCTGTAGGTATTGAGGCATGACTTGTAGTTGAGGAGGGTTGTCGTAGATGGGCTTTGACGCCATTGGCTTTCTTTGTTTCTAAGCTCGTGTTTACGGGACTTCAACTCTGTGGTAAACCAAGGTTTCCTGTTGTCTTTATCCGGGTTGATGGACTTTGTTGTCAAGGGACACACTTGATCTGCCACCTTGTAGGTGATGTTGAGCCAAGATGAGGTTGCTGAGTTAGCGTCAGTGAGGTCCAGATTTATTAGTTCTTTTGCTAGGTGTTTAATTAGTTGATCTCCTGAGCATTGTTTCCTGACTGATATGTTGATTGTTTGAGTTATTAGGGGAAGAGGCTTCTTGATCTCTAACATTGATGATATGACTCGGTGGTCGGTCCAAGGTACCGCAAGGCTGGTTGGGGTGGAGTGGGATGAAAGACCTTCGTTTATAAAGATCAGGTCTAAGGTGTGACCAGCTTTGTGGGTAGGTTCTGTCACAATTTGTCTGAAACCCATATGGTTGAGGGAGGAGAGAAGGGTTTTGCAGTTGGAGGACTGAGGTTGGACATCCACGTGGAGGTTGAAGTCTCCCATCAAGATGGCCGGTTTTCCTGAGTTTAAGTGTTTTGCTGTAAGTTCTATGATTGGGGAAGGGTCTGATTCCAAAAGACCAGGAGGAGCATAGATTAGGGCGATGGTCAGATGTTTAGAGTTGAATAAAGCGAATTCCATATTGGCTATGGTATTGGATGTCTGCAATGTCAGACCTAGTGATTTTTTTGTTGCTAAGAGGAGGCCTCCTCCTCTTTTTTTGCGTCTGGGTATGGACAGTATGTCATAGGTCTGGGTAGGAAGCTGGTTGATTAGAGTTGTGTCAGTTGGTTTTAACCAGGTTTCTGTGATGGCACAGATATCTGGTTTAGAGTCGGATAGGAAGTCATTGAGTATGTGTGTTTTCTTGGATATGGATTGTGCGTTAAACAGCGTGATAGAGAAAAGAGCCAGGCCAAGGCATTGTGTGATAGGAGTCAGCATGATGGGCCTGAGTCTCTGTTGGCGGTTGTGGTGGAGTGGTGTGGTGGGGAGCTTGGGTGCTCTCCACCTTTGGTTGTGGATGATGGGGATGGTTAGGGAGTGCATGTTAGGACAGTAACAGTAAGAGTTGTTGACTGCTGAAGGCAGGAGGATGTTGTCTGGTGCTGGTTGGGTGCAATAAGGTGGGGAGATAGTTTGTTGTTGGCTGATTGCTGGGATGGAGGCTGGTTGCTTCAGTAATAGGTTATGCGGGATGGGAACCGGAGAGGCCTGCTCTCAGAAGCCTACCCCGAAATTCCCTCCGCGTGGATCTTGTACATCGAGTCTATAATGACGTGCAAAAGTATGCAACGACTTCCAAGTTGCTGCTCGGCAAATCTCTTGTGGTGAGATTTGATGACACCGCCAAGGAAGCCGCCTGGGACCGAGTGGAATGTGCCTTGAGCCCCACCGGTAATGGCTTGTCAGAGAGCAAGTAAGCGGAGTTAATAGCCTCTTTCAGCCACCGTGCGATCGTGGTCTTGGAGGCCATATTACCTCGCCGTGGTCCACTCCAAAGAACAAAGAGGTGATCCGAAGTCCTAAAAGCGTTAGTAACTTCCAGATAACGCAGAAGTGTCCTGCAAACATCCAATTTTTTCAAGTCCTGGGAAAAAGGATCTGACCGATCCAAATCCAAAAATGAAGGAAGTTCCACGGACTGATTCAAATGAAAAGATGACACCACTTTCGGAAGAAACGATGGTACAGTTCGCAAACTAACCCCGGAATTGGAAATCCGCAAGAAAGGCTCCCGACAGGATAACGCTCGTAATTCAGAAACCCGATGTGCCGAGGAGATTGCAACTAAATATACCACTTTCAACATGAGATCCTTCATAGTCGCCCTCTTCAATGGTTCAAAAGGACGTGCACACAAAGCTTTAAGGACCACATTCAAATTCCAGGATGGACATGGAAGATGCACCAGGGGACGCAAATGTTTGGCCCCACGAAGAAATCGAGAAACATCAGGATGCGCCGCCAATGCCACACCATCTATAGAACCAGGCAAACAGCCCAGGGCTGCCACTTGCACCCGTAAGGAACTACAGGACAAGCCCTTAGATAAACCATCCTGAAAGAAGGCTAGCACGTTGGAAACCGACGCCCGAGTGGAAATAATCCGATGTTGGTCGCACCTTGAGTCGAAAATCCTCCAAACACGTATGTAAGATAGGGAAGTCGACACCTTGTGTGATCTCAGAAGCGTGGTCACAACCGCATCTGAGGAACCTTTTCCTTTTAGTCGCCTCCTCTCAAACGCCATGCCGCTAGACAAAAGCGATCCACCTGATCGAAACAAACGGGACCCTGATGAAGAAAGTTCGGAAGAAGCGGGAAACGAAGAGGGCCATTGACTACCAGACTGAGTATATCCGCAAACCACGGTTGACGGGACCATTCTGGAACCACCAGGATCACATCGGACGGATGAGTCTCTATGCGACGAAGCACCCTTCCAATTAGAGGCCATGGTGGAAACACGTACAGCAGAATCGGTCAGCCAGGCCAACGCTAGAGCATCCACGCCCTCTGCCCCTGGGTCCTTGCGACGAACGAAGAAGCGAGGAGCCTTGGCATTCTTGAAAGTTGCTATGAGATCCATGCACGGTGTGCCCCACCTGTCGCAGATGAGTTGATAAGCCCTGTGAGCTAGCTCCCACTCTCTGGGATCGAGCTGATTTTGACTTAGAAAATCTGCGTGAACATTGTCGACCCCTGCTATGTGAGACGCCGCTACGCTTGATAGGTGAAGTTCCACCTACTGGATCAACAGCCGAGCTTCCAACGCCACCGGCCGACTCCTGGTTCCGCCCTGCCGATTGATGTAGGCTACTGTGGTTGCATTGTCGGACAACACTCTTACTGACTTCCTGTGAATGAGAGGAAGAAAGGCCTGCAGAGCTAGGCGAACTGCCCTGGTTTCCAATCGATTGATCAACCACCGGGACTCCGCTGGAGACCAACGCCCCTGAACCGAATGCCGCAACAAACGGCTCCCCAACTGGATAGGCTGGCATCTGTAGTGACCACTGTCCATTCGGGCACTGTCAGAGGAACACCCTTGTACAGGTGGGCCAAACACAGCCACCACCCTAGACTGGACCGGGCGGACTCCGTCAAGGGCAGGGGAAGGTGAAACTGCTCGGAAACGGGACTCCAACGGGAAAGCAGATCCAACTGTAAAGGCCGCATGTGCGCGAATGACCATGGGACCAATTCCAGACTTACGGGACGGGTTGTTGTAGCAAAGACAATACCTGGCGCTGCAGTTTGAGACCACGATCCAAGGAAAGGTAAACTCTCCCTTGGCGTGTGTCAAGCAAAGCTCCCAAAAACTCCAACGACTGGGATGGGACTAGGTGACTTTTGGCGAAGTTGACCACCCAACTGAGAGACTTCAGTACCTGTAGCACCCGTTGGATTGCCGAGTGACACAGACTTTCGGACTTCGCCCGAATCAGCCAATCGTCCAAATACGGATGCACCAGCAAGCCTTCCCGGCGAAGATAAGCTGCCACCACCACCATTATCTTGGTAAACGTTCTGGGAGCCGTTGCAAGACCGAAGGGTAGAGCTTGAAACTGGTAGTGGTTCCCCAGGACGAAAAATCTCAGATATTTCTGGTGGTCCTGTCGGATTCCTATGTGTAGGTACGCCTCTGTCAGGTCTAGAGAAGCCAAAAACTCTCCTGGGCGAACGGAAGCGATGACTGACCGTAACATCTAGATGCGAAAACTGGGTATCCTCAGACGTTTGTTGACTTGCTTGAGGTCGAGGATGGACCGGAAGGAACCCTCCTTTTTAGGAACTACGAAGTATATGGAATAACGGCCCTTTCGCTGTTCTGTGGGAGGCACCGGAATGATTGCCCCCAGGCCTAGGAGATGATGTAAGGTGAGCCTGACCACCTGTCATTTTTTGGCATATCAGCACAGGGAAATTAGGAACCTTGGGCTGGGACGGTGTGCAAAATCTAAAGCATAACCGTGTCTTATCACTGAGAGCACCCACTGGTCCGATGTGATTGTGGTCCATTCCTCGTAATACAGAGACAACCTGCCCCCTTCCTTTGGTACCGAGGAAAGGACCGGCCTGAAATCATTGCGCAGGCTTTCCTCCGGCAGACAGTTGGGAAACTCCAGGTCTGCCAAAACGCTGGCCACAAGAGGACTGGGACCAAGACTGCTGGTGCGTTGGCGCGGAACAAAAAGAAGAAGTGTTGGGACAAGTCGGGCGAAACTTGTGAGCCCCTCGAAATCGAGATCGCGCCAAGAAGGACCCCCTGGATCGTGTCCTGTCCTCCGGCAGGCGATGAACCTTATTCTCGCCCAGTGACTGAATCATAGCCTCCAATTCCTTCCCAAAAAGAAGCTTCCCTTTAAAAGGCAAGGAACCTAAACGGGATTTGGATGCCCCATCCGCCGCCCAATTCCACAACCACAACAGCCGGCGAGCCGAAACCGCCAAGACCATGGAGCGAGCGGAAGTGCGCAGAAGATCATGAAGGGCATCAGCACTATAAGCCACCACCGCTTCGAGACAGCCCGCCTGTTTCGCTTCGTCTTCTGAAAGGCCCTCATTGGCTAACAATTGTTGCACCCAGCGAAGCCCCGCTCTCAGGGCAAAATTACTACACATCGCCGCCCGAACCCCTAGGGCGGAGACTTCAAAAATTTTCTTAAGCTGCACTTCTAACTTCCGATCTTGAAGGTCCTTAAGAGCCGTAGCCTCGTAACCAGAATGGTTGTCCGTTTTGTCACTGCCAAAACCGCAGAATCTACCTTTGGAACCCGAAGTATATCTAAAGCATCCTCTAGAAGAGGATACAGCTTATCCATAGCCTTTGAGACCTTCAACCCCAGATCTGGGGTATCCCATTCACGAAAAAGTAAATCCATAGCCGAAAAATGAAAAGGAAAGGCTGTGGGAGGACCACTCAGGCCCAATAATACTGGGTCCATGGAACCCAAGCGAGATTCCTCCGGTGGAGCCGCAATCCCTAACTCCTCCAAGATAGTCGGAATTAGCGGACCCAGTTACTCCCTCCGGAACAGGCGAACCACCTTAGGATCGTCACCCTCAGTGACCTGACTGTGTCGTGCAGAGCCTTGAGCGTGGTCGCCGACTCCTTCAACCCCCCGCAGGGGAAGAGCAGTCTCCTCTGGATCCTCCGGATCTGTGGACTCCGAAACCGAGTCCGAATCCTCTCGGGGGGTCATGGCCCGCAATGCCCGTTGTGCTTTGGGAAATTTCCTGGGATCCAGGATCTGGTTCTGCCTTTTAGGTGGGGGAGGGGGGGCCTCGAATCCCCCTGACTTAGGAGCCTGTCTCTTTAAGGCCTTGCGAGCCTTAAAAGCCCTGTGCATAGCCAAAATAAAATCTGAGGAAAAAGACGACGAAGAATCTTCAGAATCGTGCCAACATCGCCATCCAACCCTCCCCCTGTAGCCGCTGCTGGAGGTTCTATCCTCGCAGCCGACTGCTGCGGGGAGAAGGGGGGCGGAAAATCAGCATCCTCTCCCGCAATCGGAGCCGCAATCGAAGCGGCTCCCAAAATGACTGCGTTTCCAGCGCTCACAGGCCCCGATCTGCGAGAGGAGGCAGGCAGGTCCCCGATGGCAATCGCCAAGGAGCTGCGCCTCACAAGAACACCCCTGACCAGCTGCGACGTTCCTTCGCCCCCAGGGATGCAGGCCGAGCAAAGCCCATCCCGCGAGAGGCACGTGCGATCCACCCCACACGCGATGCAGGCCGGACTTCGTGGCATCAAGTCGCCAGGTCGAGAGAAAAAAACTAAGAAAAGAAAGAAAATACCCCCAAACGGAGCGCCGACGCAAGACGGGAGAAACCACAAAAAAAAACCAAGCCGTTTATTTATTTATTTATTACAGAAAAAAAGAACACCGTCTGACCTGCTCCGCTGTCCTGAGTCCTAAAGTGGTTTGATTGGGGTGAGTGATCCGGACTCTCCGGTATCACCCCAAGCTGGGCTGACTACTAGGCACAGTTAGGGCCCTCGACCCTGAGCCACAGCCGCCTGCAGAACCAGAGGGGATGGTCCCCTCAGGACCTGCCAACCCCCTGAGAGGCGAAGACCTACAAGCGGGAGCCCGACTTACTTCAGTAAGCTTTTGGTCTTTTTTTTTTACTAAAAGAACTTAATTCAAAATTAGCAATCAAACCAAAAAGAAACTAGCTAACTCCCTTTTTTTTTTTATTCAAACTGTGAGTGGAGCCCCCGGACCATCTGCTGGAGACAGAGTAATACTGACTGACTGTGGGTGGCACCCTGGTATATAGGGCAGAGCCATTCAAATCTTGCTCTGTCTCCATCTGCTGGTGTGGAGGCAAAACCCAGGAGTCTGGACTGATCCGGTACGTACAGGGAACCTCCGGATATGCACCTTAACCCGGAGACAATCCAATATCGCTATCTGAACTCTTAGAAAGTTAAAGGCCAGTCACTTGACCACAACATTCGCCAAAATATGCGACACCATAGCCTAAACAGGCTGATGTTGCACTTCGTCAACAGCAGACCAGGACTCGAAGACCCTCCAAATTCACACATACATCAAGGATGTAGAAGGTCACCTAGCCTACAATAAGGTGGAAATAACTGCTTTGGAATATGCGCGCCATCTCAGTCATCTCCTCTCAGAAGCAAAGCCGCATGACAGAAGTGAGCTGCCTGACCCAAAACACTGTACCCTGGTGGAGAAGAATCAACCAATGTCCAAACCTCAGCAGTCCCTCTATGGCCATGTTGATCAGATCTAGAAACCACGGTCATCATGGCCACTTTAGAACTACCAGGATTACATCGTCCAGATGTTTCTCTAACTGCCATAATCCCTTGTTCACTAGAGGCCACGGAGGGAAGACAAAGAATAATCCCTCAAGTCCATGGCAGCACTGGAGCATTGATTCCTTCCTTACCATGTTCTCTTTGGCGGCTGTAAAACCACAATGCCTTGGAGTTCCCTTTGGTTGCCATTAAGTCCACATGGGAATACCTCTATCTTCCGTAAATGAGACACATCGCTGTCTCCGACAGCTCTCATTGCCCAGGGTCTAACTTTCTCAGACTGAGAAACTCCGCCTGAACGTTGTCCACTCGTGCGAAGTGAGATTCCGCCTGCCGCGCCAAATGCTGCTGTGCCCAGAGAATCAACTCCCGGGCCTCTCAAGCCACCGCCTGATTCTTGGTTCCACCTTGAGGGTTGATGTAGGCCACCGTCATCACAATGTCCGACAGGATCCGTACTGGATGGCCGCATAACTGTGGTAGACATGCAAGCAAAATGCATTGCTCTCGTCTCTAAACTATTGATAGACCATGAGGTCTCCTGTTTCAACCACTGGCCCTGCACCAACTGATCTTGAAACCCCACCCGCCATCCAGAAAGGCTTGCATCAGTGGTGACTATTACCCAATTCGGAACCTCCAAATCTGAAACCATGCTCGAAATTGGTGCAAGTCTTGACTTCCCCCTCTAATGGAAGAGGAATATGAAACTCTTCCAATAACGGATTCCAGCAGGAGAGAAGAGGACGTATATGCGCAAACACCCAATGCAGTAATTCCAATGTTGATGTCATAGAACCTAGGACTTGTAAATAGTCCCAGACCCTGGGCACCGAAAGCTCTAGCAGATGCCGAATCTGACAGAAATTTCAGCAATCTCTCTCTGTAAGAAACATTCTCTCCACCAGCATGTCCAACTGAACTCCCAGATACTCTAGAGTTTGAAAGAGGACTCTTTGCTAGGTTCACCACCCATCCTAGAGACTTCATGAGCATCAGTTCCTTTTGTACTATTGTCAACAGAGGTCATCTGATTTTGCACTAATGAGCCAGTCATCCAAATATGGATGCACCAACACATCTCCTTTTGTAATTCAGCCACGACCACCACCACCATCACCTTGATGAAGGTATGCGGAGCCATCGCCAGCCGAAGGGAAGGGCTTGAAACCGAAAATGTTTAGAACATAAGAACATAAGAAAATGCCATACTGGGTCAGACCAAGGGTCCATCAAGCCCAGCATCCTGTTTCCAACAGTGGCCAATCCAGGCCATAAGAACCTGGCAAGTACCCAAACACTAAGTCTATTCCATGTTACCGTTGCTAGTAATAGCGGTGGTTATTATCTAAGTCAACTTAATTAATAGCAGGTAATGGACTTCTCCTCCAAGAACTTATCCAATCTTTTTTTAAACACAGCTATACTAACTGCACTAACCACATCATCTGGCAACAAATTCCAGAGTTTAACTGTGCGTTGAGTAAAAAAGAACTTTCTCCGATTAGTTTTAAATGTGCCCCATGCTTTCATGCTCCATTAACAGTTTGATGTAATTTTTTTTTTGTTTTTTTGTTCTACTATGTTCCATTACCAGTTTGATGTAACAATGTGTTATACTGTAAACCAAGAAAGGAATTTGGTGTGGATGTATTGTAAAATTAAACTGTATATTTGGATCACAGGAATTAAGCCAGTCAAAGAAAAGAAAAAACTGTATATCGGTACCTCGCCATATTAAAAAAATATCGTCAATAAATCGATGCCATAAGGATATACACTGAAAGCCTTCAGATGGATAAACAAAGGTTTCCTCAAACCGGGCCACAAAGAGGCACGCCAGACTGGGGGCCATTGTGGCCCCCATCGCAGTGCCCTTTATTTGTTGAAAAAAAGAATCCTTAAACCAGTTCCTAACAAAACTGAATCCCTCTTCCTTGCACCATCGTCTCATCCACGCATTGAGACTCCGGAGCTCTGCCTGCCTTCCCTTAGGCCCATGAACCTCAGGAATCTCTGGTGCTCCAGCCTGATAGATATGTGCAGATATGTGCAGATATTCCTCCGTCAAGTCGAGAAATGCCAAGAACTCTCCCTTGCATACCCCCGCTATGACAGAGTTGGACCTCAGATTCTCCATGTGGAAGCGGGGAATCTTGAAAGCCGCATTTACCTTCTTTAGATCCAATATCGGTCAAAAAATATTTTTGTTCCAGAGCCAATAAAATACATGGAATATAGGAAAATTGGTTCTACCCCTTTTTTAAATTTGCCTCTGGGGAATTCCACTAAAGGCCAAATAACTCTGGAATTGAATGAATACATGGGCAAAAAAAACAGGACACAACTTAAATTGACCTCTGGCCACACTGAGCATGTTCAGGATCTGAGCCAACAAACTCAGCAAGACATCTTTGTGAAAACCGAAAGAAATCTGAGCAAAGTCCAATGCAGCTCTCAATCAGATGTAATTTCACACTTTCCTAGAAGTAAGTTAAATCTCCATCAGCATCCTCCGATGTCTCATGATCCACATCCCTTTGAACATTACCAGGGACAAACTCCCTGTGGCGGTTGCCCACCGTGACTGACAAATGGGAGGCCCATGCATGTGATCCGTACATAGTAGATTGCATCGCTTTCACTGGGCATCCCTGCAGAAAGATCTGCAGGTCCTGGAAACATTCCATACAGGAGAAGGAGGATGGATCTATACCACAACCCATAGACCCAACCTGGCTCTCTCCAACTTTTCCCTCTCTGGGAAGCTTCTGCCATCGAGAACAAGGGAGGAGGAGAATTGACTATTGCCTTACCTCCCACTCCTTTTCCCTCCAGAGACACCATAGGCCAAGGGGATGCCCCAACATGGGCAAAAGCTGTTTGAGTATCTAAACAGCACTGACACATGAACCCTAATCTTTTATTTTTTTATATTACGCTTTTCACACTTTTTTCAGCACTTCAAAGTGGATTATATTCAGGTACTGTAGGTATTTCCCTATCCCCAGAGGGCTTACAATCAAAGTTGGTACCTGAGGCAATGGAGGGTAAACATAACAACATAGTAATAACAGCAGAAAAAGACCAAAATGGTCCATCCAATCTGCCCAGCAAGCTTCCCAAGGTAGTAACTACCGCTCTGTGCAGGTTATCACCATGTTTCTGTTAAGGGTAGTAACTGCCGCTCCGTGCAGGTTTCCCCCAAGCTTTTTTTTTTTATCTATTCCCATCCCCTAGCCTCTAGGGATCCACAGTATTTATCCCATGTCCCTATAAAATCCTTCACAGTTTTAGTCTTCGCCACTTCCTCTGGAAGGGCATTCCAGGCATCCACCACCCTCTCAGTGAAGAAATATTTCCTGACATTGGTTCTAAGTCTTCCTCTCTGGAGTTTTAGATCATGAAACCTAGGTTCTACTAAATTGTTTCCCAAGGTCACAAGGAGCAACAGTGGAACTTGAACCCTGGTCTCCTGACTCATAGCCTGCTGCTCTAACCACTAAGCTACTCCTCCACTCCACAAACAAAGAGAGAGCAATGAATGAATTGGTCTCAGACGGCAAGCCGCACAGATAGCAAGGCGCTTGGACCTGTTCATCCCGGTGCCTAGCTCTTCTGAACTTCAGCTCTAGGCGGCCTCTTGCACACATGACAATGCCACCCAGGCATACCCGCGCATCCCTCCAGGACACGCGCAAATACATACTCAGGACTAGGTCGTGGTCATACGCACACAAGTACATATGCAAATACGCGCTCGTCTAGGCCGCGGTCAAACGTGCACAAGTACCCGTGCAAATATGTGCTCAGGTACCTGTGCAAATCACACTCAAGTCTAGGTTGCAGATGGACGGGCTCAAATCTAGGCCACGGTCTTACGTGCCCAGGTCCCCCCATGCATGCAGCTCCCACGCGGTGAGAATGCACACACACGCCTACACATGAAGGAAAAGAATTGCTGCCACAGCCTAACACACAGCTAAGCAAAGTTTGCCTGCACCTTCAGCGCATTTAGGCACTGAAAATCACCGAAGACATGAAGAGCTTCTCAACAACTCAGGCCTCTTGACCGGCCGAAAATCCCTGGGCACTGAGGTAAAGAGCCAGCATCCCCCGCTACCTGTTCCACTAAACAAGCTTTGTGCATAAGCAAATTAAAACTGGCAGAAGACCTCTACCAGAACCAGAGAATTCTCCTTGGTGCAAGTGCCTCTCTGCACCTCCACGGGACAGGAAACCGCCAGCGATAGTTGAGGAGGCGATTCCACTGCCTACCCCACCGACACAGCTAGAGAATCTAAAATGGCCACTGTTCCTGCACTGACGAGGAAAGCCTCAGTGCTAGTCCCTGTCACCCTCAAGGCTTGTTTAGCCATCGGTCTAATGCTGAGCTCCCTCAAAGTACCTACCCCACCGCGGATGCACACAGAATACAAGCTGTCTGAATTTAGGGGCAACTGCGAGTCTGCACATGAATGGCTCTGTATGCCTCGCACCACTGCCATGCGGCTTGAGCAGCACGCCACTATCACCACCCTGTTTACTTGATCCTCAGGAAACCCCCACGTGACCAGTTCTGCAGTAGAGATCAAGACCCCAAGTGACCAGCACAACAATTCCACTGCCTCTCGTTCACTCTTGCTTTCTTTTTTTTTAATAAGCTTGAAAACTGCTGTCCCTAGCCCCAGAACAAAGAGGAACAGAAATCCAATATTTCCCTGCTCAGACAGGATCCGAAATGCAAAGCTGCCAGCGGAACCAACACTGCCTCATGGGGGAATGAGGGATCTGGACCCAGATATACACCCCCACAGAATTTCAGAGAGAGCTACCATCAAAGGTCACCAACCCACTGCTCATTTGCTTCAAAACCAGGGAGGATGGCCCCACTAGGATCTAACATTGCCCCGGGAGAAACTGAAGCTCTCTCTTCTCTTTTTCTTTTTTTTAATATACACTCCAGACTGTAGGTTTTACACCATCTACCATCTGCTGCAGACAGAAAAATACTAACAGACTGCAGGTGGCTCACTGAGTTATGTACAGTATCAGTGAAACTTTCTCTGTCTCCATCTGCTGGCAGGGAGGCAAAATCCAGGAATCTGGACTGTTCTGAGTACGTACAGAGAGCTTGTATTTGCTGAATATCCCTGAGTGTAATTCTGTATATATAACCAAATATATTTAGCAAAATAAAGACATACTTGCTTATTATTATATACACTACATAACTTATCATTATTTTTAGTTAATCAACTGGTATTCTCTCTCGTCAATAAAATAAAAAGAACACTATATGACTAAACTGGAAAACATTTTTATGTAACTCACAAAACTGAGAAAGTGTTAATTTGTTCCTAAAAGTACGTATTTACATAACTAGATCTTATATTTACCTTTTTCTTCAATAAAATGTTAACTAGGAAAACTCTGCAAGGCAGTTTAGAAAACCTAAATGTACCATTTCAAACATATGACTATTTTGATTTTTTGGACCAGTAGTTTCCTCCTGTTCCTTTTAGGCTTCTGGCTCAAATGGAACAGGCCTGAGTCTTCATTTGCAAGTACATAAATATTTTTCCTCTATTTTATTTCCCCTCCCAACTCACTTAGTTCAAGCATTGCAGTGACAGTCCTTGACCGGATGCCATCCACCAGGGCTCCCTTCCAGAACCTTGCAATCATGGCCCTAAATCCAACTACTCGATGTTGTGGTTTGCACAATGACTGGGACTTCTTCCCTCCCAGGGACTGTGAGTAGCATCCCCAAAAAAACAGAGAAAGAAGATCTGACCTAGGATTTGCCAGTTGCCACTGAGCCAGCCCAGGGCTATATTACTTGAGAAAATATAAATGCAACACTGTGTTCAAATATTCAGAATGGCTGGTTTAATGTTTATGTCCAGTACCTGAAAAAAACCACCATCTCCTACAATTGCTTGAGGCTTTACTGCAGATACCTGGCTGCTATTTAGTCTTGGTAATGAAAAGAGCTTAAAAGATTTTTCTTTATCCATTTTCGTCTCACTGTAATATATAAGCATAGGCATGTTTATAAAATTAATGATAACACTACACTGATAAATATAAAGATTTTTCTGCTCCAGCACTTACCTAACATTTCAAGTACTGATAAGATCATGTCAGCTTACTTTTTCAAATAGTAATACCATTATAACATTTTCTACAGCTTGCAAATGATAACATATCTGAGGGTAACTGAAGATCACCAGTCATTTCAGTCTGCCAGTTTTCCTAACCAACCACAGTAGCTAAGGGATCTCCAGCTTTATTCTTGCTTTCCCATCACTAAAGATCCTCAGATTGTCATGACCCTTTGATCTAGGTCTTCCTTTCCACCGGAAAGTGCTTGTCTGTGGTATATGGTTTTTGAATGTATCTATCATATCTCCCTTTATCTCATCTGCTCCATATTTCCACTACTATGATGCCACATTAACAGTATTAAAAAGACTGATTTTTAGAACAGATGCTGCTTCCAAAATCAGAGCTTCCTAAAACACGTGACAAAAAGTTTCATCCAGAACTAAAGGAACCTACTTGCAAGAATGTGAATACGACATGTTCACAAACTAGGCTAGTGTTTATATTATTATTCTCTAGAAAACATACAGTATATTTTTCTCTTTGTAGGATGCAGTCTGAGTCCGCTGACCTGTCCAGTTGCTAGTTCCATTTGGGTTGCTTTCTTCAATAAATGTGTAGATAAATCTCCTTTCCCTATGCTTTCATTTCTCTGTGGTCCACCATTTGCTTTTACTATAAACACTATTCAGTTCCTACTCCATACATTCTTCTCCTTCCCCTCCAAGTCTTACAATCCCATCCATGCATTTTATTCTTCCACTATCATATCTAAAATGGTTTGCTCTGTCTGTTTTACTCTTGTATTTATTTTCTCCTTCACTTCTGTCTTGCCTGCACCTCTCTGCTTTTACAGATATTCCTAATTGACCTCCTACCTCACTTTACCCTAACTTTAAATGTTTTTGAATTCTCAATGTAATCCCTTTCTTAAACCTCAATTCTACAAAATTTGTGTAGCATATAAATTGCCAATTACCTGAAAATACTGAATTCGTGGCATTTTTTTTCCCATGCTGGAAAGCATATCTAAGTGAGCTCAATGAATAGTTCTGGCCTGTAGTGACCTACATGTGTAAGTTTCTGTAGAACTCAATGTCATAAAGGGTTTTTAATGCACATAGATGAATTTTAAACCACCAAACCCTTTATCTGTTAGATAAACTTTTAAAAGATATAAAGACAATTTATATTCCACCTTGTGTGACACTTCAAAGCAAATTACATTAAGGTATTTATTTATTTATTTATTTTTGGGTTTTTATATACCGATCTTCTTGCATTGGATGCAAATCAAACCGGTTTACAGTAAAACAATTCAACTTGCCAAGTAGCATTACATGGAACAATATAATAGTGCTTGCGAGCATTACATAGAATAATAGTAACAAATTAAACATTTAAACCTTTAGAAACCATTGGTGACAATTCTTATAGTGAACTTGATTAAATGTACTGTATATCCCCAGAGGGTTTATAATCTAAGTTTATACCCGAGACAATGACAGATGAAGTATCTTACCCAAGATTACAAGGTGTGTCAGAGGGATTTGAACCCTGGTTCATAACCTGCTGCTCTAATCACTAGGCTATTCCATTTCTTTTTAGATTTTTAAAAATTGTTCTCAAACTGGAAAGTGGGACTGTTACAAAATTGCTACAAAGAGAGTGTTTGGGCCAAGGAGTGACATATGAAGATGATGTTACATGACTGACAGAGTTTGTATGTTTAGCAGAGTGGGAAAAAAAACCCTGGAAAGGTTCAAATTCTGGTTCTGCCTAACGCCACCAGCGCTTCCAACTCACGCTAACACCATGCATCCTGCATAAGTGCGCACATATTCCACCATGACCTGAAAGAAGGCTTCTTTGTGTCATCTAGCAAACCCATTCCCACTGTGGCATCTCCACCCAAGAGCCCAGGCTGCAAGACACAGACATCCACTGTCCTCATATGTGCATGGGTCAGAACGAGTCCCCATCACCCCAATGGCACGGGATCCAGGTAGTGCAGGGTGGAGGGGGCACCAGACTCACTTATGGCAATCGTTGAAAAGAAGACTTACAAATGATTTAATGGGATACTTAAAGGGTGTTCTCATTTTAGCATATAATATAACCCGCCCCCAACCCCACACACACTCCACATCCAATAGTAACAGGCAAACCTGACTGCCCCTTCTAGATAAGCACCAACTACTAATGAATGATTTATATCTCCTTTCTCAAACGGCCCGCTATTAGGAAATCCTACTAAAGGCAACTTATTTGAGAAAAGCGAAGCTAATGCTGAGCATTTCAACATCATTTTATTAAGGGGCATACTCAAAGTACGTGACCCTAACAGAGGAAAGGCACTTGTGTTGCTTGTACTCAATAAATTAAATCAACTACTGACTTTTGAATTAATTGAACAATTTTCTGTTCCCATAACGGAATTCGGAGGGGGCGGGGGGGGGAGGTGCGCATGTACTGATGGAAACGGGTAGAGAGGGGGGGGGGGGGGGGAGAACCGGGAATTAGTGTGGAGGGAAAGAGGAAGAGCGTCGATTTACCTGAGGGGAAAGACGCCTCAGAAGCAGGCGAGGGGGAAAAAGGCGGGAAGTCGGCGGCGGCGCACGAGACGGGAGAGAGCGCGCGGGCGCGCCGGCGGCCGGGCAAAGACACCGACCGACGCCCGCCCGCTGCCCGCAGCCATTGGTCGGCGAAAGAGAGAGCGAGAGAAAGAAGTAAATGGTTAAACAAAGTGGCGCGTGCAGTTCGCTCCCGCCCCGCCGCCACACCGCGAACGCAACGTACCAATCGCCCCTCTGTCACACTGTACGTAAGGTGCGGCCTTAGGGGGCGGGGCGAGAGTCAGTTATTTACAAACATTTGAAAGGAGGCGGCTGGGTTTGTGACGTCGCTGCACGTGGTGGCGCCCTCTCAACGCTGCCTTTTCGTTGGCGGTTGTTATTGTTCGCACGAGGCTGTGGTGCTTGGACACATGCGTAGAGGGGCTGTCCCGAGAGCTCAACGCTAAGCTTTGTTTTCCTCTCCTGCCCCCCCCCCCACGTGTGTATACAGTTTTGAGCCCTGGATATTATATTTTTCTATTTTCTTAGGGAAATCGGGGGTCAGAACTACAAATCCATGCTTGCAACGGATTCCTCAGTGCGGTTAGACCTGAGATGAGGTGTCACGTTGCTCCTTCGCCGCAGCAGTGTGCCGCCAGTTTCGCCACGCTTTGCTTTCATAAAAGGATTGCAGAGGAGGCTCCCGCACAACACTTGTTGCCTGCCAGAATCATGGAAAGAGGCAGTACAGCCATCGCCCGCCTGGAGGTGGTCTTGGGCTGCTGGTGACAGGCGGCAAGCTGCTGCACTGCGCCAGCGTTCAGATATGGGATGTGTAGTCTCACAAAGGAGGGGGCTGCTTCTCTACTCTGAAATGTATTTTCTGTAAAACCAGCGGTGCATCTTCTGGCTCCCACACGACAATCTGGGCCCCATGCACTCGGTAGGATCCTAAAGAACTGGGCCAATCCTTCTCATACTCGTTGTTGTGCAATGGCTAACCTAAGTCTGCATGGCTAATGGTTTAGGAACTTTTCCAGGAACTTATCCAAATCCTTTTTAAACCCAGCAATGCTAACTGCTCTTAACACATCATCTGGCAACAAATCCCACAGTTTTAAGTGTTGAGTGAAAAAATACGTTCTCTAATTTGTTTTATATGTGTTACCTATCAGCTTCGTGGAGTGGCCCAGTGGCATGAGGGGGTGCCAAGGCCCTCAGGTGCAAGAATATAGAAGGCGCCGAGAGAGGCAGCATCCGATGTGGCAGTCAAGAGGCTACATAGCTGGCCCAGACCACATGGCAGAAGAGGGGCTGAGCAAGCAGTCTATGTGGTCAAGGACAAGAGCCTTGTTTGCTCCCAAGGAAGAGAGAGGAGGCCTTCTACATGGAAGTCCAAGGAGAAAGCTGCTGCTGCCTGCACCTCTAAGGGAGAGAAAAAAAAGAATGTTATGAGCATGTGTAAGTGCATGTGTGTGTGAGAGTATATGGGGAGAGAGAGCATGTATGTGTGTGAGCATGTTTGGGGAAAAGAAAGCATGTGTGTATGCGTGCGATAAAGCATGTGAGGGAAAAAGTATGCGTGAGAGCATGTGGGGAAAAGAGAGTGTGTGGGGATGAGAATATGTGTGTGAGAACTTGAGGAGAGAGAGCATTTGTGTGTGTATAAGAGCATGTGGGGGAGAGGTGTGAGTGTGTGAGAGTATGTAGAGAAGAGAGCATGTATGTGTATGAGACTGTGTGTGGGGAGAGAGTGAGTGTGTGTATGAATATGTGTGAGTAAGCGAGTGTGTGTATGTGAGAGAGAGGAGAAAACTTTTGTATTGCAGCGACCGCATCTCCCCTCTAATCCATGACAAGCTCAGACTGAAAATTAAAAGTTCCCAGGTATGAAGAGTGGGAGATTTTTTTTATCCTTATTTTTAATTATTCGGTGGTGGTTGGTGTGTCTGAGTTTTGAAATATTTTATTCGGGTTTGGAAAAGTGTTCAAAATTTGTACAAGTCTTTAATTACTGGATGTTCTATTCATCAGTTTTTTTAAATTATTGTAATTATGATTTTAATAATCTAGGCCAGGCCTCCGCAAGGAAGAAGAAGCAGCACAGGTCAGGAGACCTGCACCGCTTCGCACGGCGATCCACCTGGGGTAAGAGACCCTTTACCCCGATCTTCACCGCACCGCCGTCCAGCTCCCACCGCCTCGAGGCTGCCGGAAACCCCGTCTACTCGGCTCGCTGGCCAATTGGAGGCCCCGAACTCCTGGAAGAGGCAGCCCTTTAAATTTAGGGCCATCACCTTGGCGCCATCCTTCCAGGCCGCCCCCCCCCTAACAAAGTGGCTCACTTGTCTTCTACCAGAGAACGGGCCTTCTCTACAGCGGGACCTTCCATCTGGAATGCCATACCACCGGACATCAGACAAGAATCCTGTCTTCTGTCTTTCAAAAAAAAACTTAAGACATGGTTATTCAGACAAGCTTTCCCCTAATCTAGGCCAGCATCTTGCCATGCCACAGATCAGATGTAGGCTCTAGTACCTGCCATCTCTTTAGTTGTAATTAGTTATTGAGTTTTTCTTTCCCCCTCTGCTTATCACTTCCCAGTTACATCCCCCTGTTTTATTGTAACTTTCCGCTCCTTCTGGTTATGGTTAACGTTATAATGCTTCTGTTCCCTGTAAACCGATTTGATTTGATCTGTATCATGAAAGTCGGTATAGAAAAGCTTTAAATAAATAAATAAATAAATCTTGATTTTATTGTTTGTTTCACGAGGCATGGTGATATTTCTGTTTTTCCATTGTTGCTCTGAATACAGAGTCTGGTGTGTTGCGATTTACAGTTCAGTTTTTGTCAGCACATTTGTATTTATAATTTATGGTATCTTTATTCTGTATTTGGAGAGGGTCTGTGTGCTGCATGCGTGACTGAGGTGAAGCATTCTGTTAGTATGTGGTTTCTCTGTTAGGAGTTGTAGTAGCTTGGTCTATTCTGGTTTTCTGGTAGGAGATGTATTGATGTATTAGAGTCTGGAGTAATATTTGCACTGTTCCAGATTCTTACTGTCTTAGTGTTGGCAGATAGTACTGTGTTGATACAGGAGGACCATGCACACATCCAACATGTTACAATAGGCTTAATGCCATAGGAGTTCCAAATTGCAGAGTTTTCTGGTTGGCACTACAGCAGTACATGACAACAATGGGTATATTATTTTTACCTCAGAATGTCATTTTTCATGTAAAATCTGTTATAAATGCATAATTTTAAATTGTTTATGGGGAGGTGGGGGGAGCGGGCACTAGGCCAAAAGATTTGACTAGGGCACCTAATATCCTTGCACTGTCCCTGCCGCCGGCCGTCAGGGGAGCCCATCCCGCCTGGCAGCAAAGGTGGAGGAGGTCTGTGGCCGCTGGGGCAGTCCATACCACCAGGTTTAAGGTTTATTGTCATTTATATACCATTGTCTCAGCAAAGCCTTCACAGCTTTTAACATTTCAATAAAATAGATAAAAGCAATGAAATTACAATCATATCATAAAAGGAGATTGACAGCTAAAATAATTAAAAGATCAGAAATTACAAAAAACACAATAGCTGTTAAAATAGAAATTGTTGAAACTAAAATATTTTAAAATAAGTGTTAAATCTGTTCTTAGGGACGGACCCAAAAAACAAAACGGTAGCCGATCCAGTAGGCTGTGTAACAGTGAAGACAATAGGAATCGGATGATGTAAACAAGCCCTTTATTAAAATGCACGACTCTGGCCGAGTTTCGCTCTTTCACACAGAGCTGCCTCAGGGGCAATTGATTGAACCAGGACTTGGATTTGTTAGCATTGGTGATATCGCAATAATATTCAATGTAGTTGAGTTCGTATCATATCAGAAGACCTTTTTCTTAACCACACAGCATTGCCATGTGATAGCGACAATGAGGGCAATAATATTAAATAATTTGTGGATCCAAAGCGAACAAACAGTATTCTCCAGTGAAGAAACCCCACACAGTGGTGCCATGTGGTGATGCACTGGCAGGTGATGGTAGGGGAGAAAGGGGAGGGATTGGCCCCCGGGCATCGGAGACCCTCCCTATGCCTCTGGAATGTCTCCTAGTATAATTGAAAGGGGTAAAAAAGCATTCCCTATTTGCCCATTCATCACCACGCATGATTTTATAGACTTCTAGCGTATCTCCTCTCCCTACCTAACCTGCTTAGCCTTTCCTCATAGGAGAGGCATTCCATTCCTTTTATCATTTTGGTCATCCTTCTCGGCATCTTTGCTAGTTCTGTTAGATCTTTTTTGAGATGGGGACACCAGAACTACACCCAATGTTCAAGGTGTGATCGCACCATGGGTCAGTACAGAGGCATTATGATATCTTCTGTTTTTATTTTCCATTCCTTTCCTTATAATACCTTCTGTTTGCTTTTTTGACTGCCACTGTACATTGAGCTGAGGATTTCAAAGTATTGTCCACCATAACTCCAAGATCCTTTTTCTGGTTAGTGACACCTGATACAGAAACTAGCATCATCTAATTATAGTTTGGGATTATTCTTCGCTATATGTATCACTTTGCACTTTTTGTCCACATTACATTTCATCTGCCATTCAGACACTCAGTCCTACAGTCTTACAAGTTCCTCTTGCAAATTCTCACACTTGGCTTGTGATTTAACTATATATACTGAGAAGTATGCCTGAACAAAAAACCGACATGGAGCAGGAAATCCCCAGAAGCCTCTGCGTGTCTTTGACCTGCCTGGGCTGAATGGACTCTTAGTGACTTACAGAATGTCCCTGGATATCTGTAGAAGCAGGCAAGCTGGCACCAGACAGGTGATGTCTATTCATAGAGTCACAAAGAAGAAACCACAGGGGAGCTTCAGGCAATATTCTCAGGAGTTTGTAATCAACATAACTACAGACGTGTTGATTGTCTTGTCCAGTAAGAGTTTAACAGAACAAAAAGAACCATGGGAAATGGGCTACACATCCTGGGAAGCCAATCAGGGTAGTTGACGATGATTTTATCATGCAGTTGACATTACAACTTATGTAAATGATCCTTTGGGCAGTAATGCAAATCTCTAGAACCTTCTATCCTTTTCCTGTATTTGAATGTTATCTATAAAACAAGGGTCACTTCCTGTATCCAGGGAGATGCTGGTCAGTTTGTAAGACTAAGGGCACCCAGTACCCAGCATCTCCCGAGAACACTTATATTGATTAATAAAAATACATTATACTTTTACTGAGTCTAAGTGTTCTTGTGTCCCTGGCCATAAGCATAGAGTGAGCTTTACAATACACAAAAGTATGTCAGAACCCTCAGGTTTTGGTGGCAGTTCAGGGGTAAATTCTGAGTCGAGTTAAAAATCCTGTTATCAGTTTATGAAATTCAGCAAGAAATCTGTAGACCACTTGCATCTCTGCATATTCAATCATGCAGAGATGCAAGTACATTTTAAAAATAACAGTATTTTTTAATCTTGCTTGTCTATAATTTTTGTTTTTATTTTGGGTGGCAAACAGATTTTGATGAGGGAAGGGATCAGCACAGGGATGAGATGACAGGGATGGGAGAAGGATTTGGAATGGAAAGAGAAAGAGGTTCTGGGATTGAGGTTGAGAGAAGAGAGAGGAGGTATCGGGGAGCGAGCCAAGGATGGAGTAGGAGGTTGCAGGGTCAGAAGATGCAGCAAGGAGGCTGGATGAGATGAGATCAGAGGGATTAGGAGAGAGATCCCTCCCCAGGATCTGCAAACACACAGCCTGACCTTCCCATAGACAATCCTGTCTGTCATCCTCCCTGCAATGCCCTCTCCAAGCCTCTTAGCCACTGCCGATTGGAGTCGGCAGGAGCAGAAGAACAGTGGTGGCTTCTCCACTGTCACTGGGAACTGTAAGTTGTACTTTTGAACCACTCAGACCACCAAAGTGCCATGCGATTCGAAGCACAACACTTTGGCTCTGAGCAGCAAAGGAGAAGAATGCAAGCTAAGATGATGTTGCCCTCTCCTCCCACTTTCTCTTTTCAGCTGTGATCAGCAGTGACAGCTAAGAGGAAGGATTGGAGATTGGCAGGAATAAGGGAATGGGGCATGGGATCTGCATGGGAAGGTTGAAAGAGAGAGAGCCTTTTTGGTCCTATGATGCCATGGGGACCCAATAATTCCATGGCAAGGGCTGAACTCTGTAACCCTTATCCCATGTATGGAATCACAAGAGACCAGGGGTCCTGAGATATATATATATATATAATCTATATCAACAGTCCATCAGTACTAAACCTCATCAGTCATCTTCAGATTCAAATAATCTTAGAAGATAATCATCCTGATCTGCCAGAACTGCAGTGTGTGTGTGTGTGTCCCATTACACCTAAGCATCAACCTATCCAAAAGCAACCATCATTTATTACTGTTTATTTATGACATGCCATTCCAGCTAGTATACACTCAATATTTATGCCTTGTCTTAATTACTAGCAACCAATAACTGCTCTTAGTATTTGCATGCAAGATAAAATGGCTGATTATCATTAATCAAACTGTTTAATTAATGCATGTTTGTACAAAGCAATATTATAGTGATTTATACCTTACAATTGTATGATAGTACAAAAATATCAAACAAATGCAGTAAAAGGACTAAATGTTAAATTATCTGGTGCATTGTGTACTAATATATTCAAATAAAAGTTAACATAAAGTATCAGATGTTACACTTGATTCATGCTGTGATTCAGGCCATTTATTATTTGCTAATATTCAAAGATGGGTAACTAAAATGATTTGGTTGTCATATACAACTACTGGAATGAATTAATTAATCCAAACCATGTCCAGAGAGCTGTATTAAAATAGATTAAATGCATTACAAATTATGTCATAGATTTAAGTAAATATTACAAATATTAGTACAGGATATATTTATTCTGATGATTCATAAAAGCATCCTTTAAAAAGTTAAAAAAAAGAAAAATAGGTCCTAAGGCAAATAAATGCTCAGGGAATAATACTGCATAGTTGTCGGGCACAAGTGCTGTTTCTGGCTTCCCTTCATCATTAATACTGCCTGTATTTGCCAAACACCAGAATCCATCTGTCAGGACAAGTTGCTACTGTATTTATAAAACTGCTTTTAAATTCAGAGGATAAGGGGTACAATATGGAAAATGTTGACAAATAGGGACCACTGGATTCACCCACTCTGTCTAATTGTGCTGCCACATATCCAAGTGGATTTCAGGTCTTCTCTCTGTCTCCTCCTGCTCCTAAGGTCCTTTTGTGTCTATCCCATGCCTGCTTGAATTCTGCCCCTTCCACTGGAATCGGTAGCATATCTCCACCATCCTCGGTGAAAAAGTACTTTCTTGTATTCCTTTTTAGCCTTCCTCTCTCCAACTTCATATAACTGCCTCCTTCTCCTAAATGGTACTTATATTTATGCTTCTTCCAGGTTTCAGTGATTCTGTCATATTTCTGCTTTCCCCCCTGTATTTTACAGATAACAGAGGCAAGGGAAGCAACACTTAGCTTTTTGAACATTAAAATGAAAGGTGTCCCATAAGACTGTCTCCTCTTCCAAATTGTACAAGGCATGTGCCATAAGACTTGATGATATGTTACCCGCATACGATCTGTGTCCTTTTTTTAAGTGCAACATTCAGGGAAACAAGACACAATACACAATTTGAAGGATAGAAGATCTGGAACTTAGGCTGTGATACAGGTTAATTCACGTTACAGCTTTGGTCTTTTCCTGCTTTTTCATTTGTACTGAAAGGATAAGGTATAAGATAAGTATTATGGGTTTGCAACATTATCATCTCTCCTGCAAAGAGTAATTTCCAGCACATGAAAGTATTGTGCAGTACAAAGAAAAGTCTTTGGCCCATTTACAAAGCACCTTGCTATATTTCTCAGAGAAACGCTTTGGTGAAACCTGTTAATCTATAACTCGATGTTTGCAGTGCTTAACAAAATGTAAGGATTTTGCCATCCAATTTGGCCTTGAAGCAGTTTTACACATGATGAAATTCCATTCACCCTTTCATCAGTGTCCACCGGTGCCATTCAAGGTAAATCCCAGACGTCACATAGTAAGTACGTCAGTTTTGGATCCTTTAGTTTCCAAGATATCAAAACTTCTGAGTGATTATGACTTAGGGTCCTAAGCTCAGTGAGGCGTCCTATGAGGCGAGCGAAATGCTGCAGGTCTTCTGGGTGATAAATTTTGGAATACTTGTGCAAAATCCCTAAAAGGGGCTCCTGTAGTTTTTCCACACGCTGTTTGTTTTTCAGGAGTGGGCGATCTGAATTTTAAAAGAAAAGGAAACGATCTGATGTTATTGAATGTTATTGATGTTAATGAAGAACAGCAAAGGGTAAACCTGGCATTCTCATCGACGGGCCAATGAGTCTTTCACCCATGAAGGCGGTTACGCGCTTAACCCTTTGAAAATCTACCCCAGTGTGATTTTTTTTTTCTGATTATCATTTATGAGGTGCAAGCCATCAATGTGCACAGTGCTTTATAAGTGCACAGCTTGCACCAAAGAGACGAGAGGTACAGCATAACTGGTGTATAAGGGAAAAGTGAAAAGCAAACACACATAAGGCAAAGGTTTCTCCATGGAGCAGCTTGCTGCATAATTGAAGACAGTTATTACAAGCAGAATGCAGAGGAAAGTGTTTCAGTTCACATCAGTGGCAGCAAAGAGTAGCCATGACCTGAAGAAATAATAAAATCGTGTGAGAAATGGGGGGGGGGGGGGGGCAATGTGGAGGGAGGGGCCTTGACGATAGAGGGAGCTTCATAATCCAGGCACCTATGCAATAAAACGTTTAGCATGCCTATCGGTACAATTTTTACATGCGATGCAATGCATTTTACCAATGGCACACTGAATCTTTGCCTCTATCATGGGCTTGGTACTGACATAAGACATGGACATTAACACAAAAATGTGTAACAGTCACACTGGTTACTGCAAAATTCTCCATGCAAACTGGTCCGAAAATGAATGGAAGAGTTGGCACAGGGGATTCCCTACCATTACTCCTCGATCTTATCATCATTCTCCCTTCCCCTGGCCTAGAAAATAAAGGACCTCAGAACCAATCCCATCTCCCCCCGCCCTGGCACTGAATATAAAGGAGCCCTGGGACCCCCAACGTGCCCCCATCCATTCCCCCACACCCTGGAGCCATAGTAAAGGTTCCTGCAAGGGTCTGACATGTGCCTCCCCACCTTCTCCTGTCAGCTGAAGATCGAAGCAGGAGAGAGCTGGTTGCCCCCCTGCTCTGTAGCCGACCCGTTTAAAAAATGGTGCCAGCTAACTTCTTGCGGTTTGCATGGGGGATCTGGTCCAAGATAGGTGTTAATATTTATATCCTTTACTGAATCCACAGAAAATGGTAATCAGTTTACAAATGATACTCCTTCATTTACATGTGAGGACACATTTTAGCTAATATTTTGAGGGACCTCTGTAATGTGCATATCAAGCCCTTTATAATAACACTTTTTAGAATTCCAAGAAGACTTTAGCATGAAGATTAAAGTTTATTACGTAGGCTTCTTAATGTCTTCTTCACTCCTTCCTCGCTAAGGACTCCATGCAATAAAACCAGGTGTAGGGTAGATTTCCACCCATTATTTGGAGCTACAGAATACCCAAAGGTTTCAAAGCAAGAGCCAGCAATGCAGAAAAATCTCAAAAAGTTATTTTAAATGAATAAATGACATTGTAGGATGCTATCTCATTCTTAAGTAGGAAAGGCATAGAAAACTAGGTCACCAGAGACCCTACAAGTACATGAGTCTAAATGTATCAGAAGTTTTAATTGACCTACATCACTAGCGCATCTGCTGGGAAAAAGTGCTGAATGGGTTGGGATTCGTGAGAATTAAATTGCCTGTGTCACGATTAGAATCTCTTGCTTATTAGAGTACCAACTCAAAACAGAGCCTGGACAGTGGAAATCCATGAAGTAGAGCAGATTATACCTGAAAAAAACACAGTTGTCGCTGCAAGCAGAGCATATTCAGCCTCAGTCACGTTGAGTTCACCCATGCTTCTGTAGAAGTTAAAAAGTGGTGTAATAAACTCTCCTGTGATATCTACAAACAAAATGGAATAGTCATGATTTCTGAAATATGTCACATGGTTTTGTGGTATAAGTATATTATAGATGTAGTAACTGTGCAATATTTGAAAGCCTCATGCGATATTTCAGAGTTATAAACTGCATGTGGTCAGGCCTTAACATAGTAATGATGGCAGATAAAGACCAGATGGTCCAGCCAGGCTGCCCAGCAATTTGCTTATGGAAGTAACTGCCACTCCGTGCAGGTTACCCCCATGTTTCTGTTAAGGGCAGTAACTGCCATTCTTTGCAGGTTACCCCCATGCTTTCTGTCAAGGGTAGTAACTGCCACTCTGTGCAGGTTACCTCCATGTTTCTGTTAAGGGTAGTAACCGCCGCTCTGTGCAGGTTACTCCCATGCTTTCTGTTAAGGGTAGTAACTGCCACTCCGTGCAGGTTACCTCCATGTTTCTGTTAAGGGTAGTAACTGCCGCTCCGTGCAAGTTACCCTCATGCCTTCTGTTAAGGGTAGTAACCGCCGCTCTGTGCAGGTTACCCCCATGCTTTCTGTTAAGGATAGTAACTGCTGCTCCATGCAGGTTACCCCCATGCTTTCTGTTAAGGGTAGTAACCGCCGCTCTGTGCAGGTTACCCCCATGCTTTCTGTTAAGGGCAGTAACTGCCGCTCTGAGCAGGTTACCCCGTTGCTTTCTGTTAAGGGTAGTAACTGCCGCTCTGTGCAGGTTACCCCCATGCTTTCTGTTAAGGGTAGTAACTGCCGCTCTGTGCAGGTTACCCCCATGCTTTCTGTTAAGGGTAGTAACTGCCACTCTGTGCAGGGTACCCCCCATGCAGAAATGTTACACCATCCATTTCTTTATGCCTTTAGGAATCCTCAGTGTTTGTCTCATGCTCTTTTGAATTCATTAACTATTCTTGTTTTCACCACCTCTTCTGGGAGAGCATTCCAGGCATCCATCACCCTCTCTGTGAAAAAATATTTTCTGATGTTGATTCTGAGTCATGTCTTTTCTAGTAAGATAGAAACCTGACTGCAGAAAAAGACCATATGGTCTATCTAGTCTACCCATCCACTTATCTAATTTAGCTTTACAATTCCCATCACTCCCTCAGAGATCCCATCACTCCCTCAGACATAGGTATTTCAGTAGGTCAGGATAATCCTTGCTGGTAAAAGAGAGCATTTGTTGGTTCAGGCTTCCATTCTAGCACCTTGCCAATAATAAATCTTGGCTTGTCTCTCATAACCATTTGCAAGATATAGAAAGACAGAAAACCATGGGAAAAAATGCCATTCCTTTATTTCGAGGAAAAGGCTTCTAGGGATCCCCCCTATGCACACAGTCGGGAGAATTGCTGGACCAGAAGCAGCATGGATTCACCAGGGGAAGATCCTATCAGACAAATCTGATTGACTTTTTTGATTGGGTGACTAAGGAATTGGATCAAGGAAGAGTATTTGATGTCATCTACTTGGATTTCAGCAAAGCTTTTGACACTGTCCCGCACAGGAGACTGGTGAATAAAATGAGAAGCTTAGGAGTGAGTGCCGAGGTGGTGGCCTGGATTGCAAACTGGTTGACGGACAGAAGACAATGTGTGATGGTAAATGGAACTTTGAAGAGATAGCGATGTTAAGCGGAGTGCCACAAGGATCGGTGTTGGGACCGGACCTGTTCAATATCTTTGTGAGCGACATTGCGGACGGGATAGAAGGTAAGGTTGGTCTTTTTGCGGATGACACTAAGATCTGCAACAGAGTGGTCACGCCAGAAGGAGTGGAGAGAATGAGACAGGATTTAAGGAAGCTGGAAGAGTGGTCGAAGATATGGCAGCTGAGATTCAATGCCAAGAAGTGCAGAGTCATGCATATGGGGAGTGGGAATCCGAATGAACTGTATTCGATGGGGGGAGAAAGGCTGATGTGCATGGAGCAGGAGAGAGACCTTGGGGTGATAGTGTCTAATTTATTTATTTATTTATTTATTTATTTATTTAACGTTTCTTTTATACCGATGACCGTTCGCACATCGCATCGGTTTACAGTGAACACAAAACCATTGGGCGGGGCCCTTACATAAAACAGATAATATACTGAACTAGGAAACATATAATTGAAATTAGGGGGGAGCCCTTACATCAAAACTATTTTTGATGTAATGATCTGAAGTCGGCGAAACAATGTGACAAGGCGATAGTTAAAGCCAGAAGAATGCTGGGCTGCATAGAGAGAGGAATATCGAGTAAGAAAAGGGAAGTAATTATCCCCTTGTACAGGTCCTTGGTGAAGAGAGATTGAAGAATCTAAATATGTACACCCTGGAGGAAAGGAGGAGCAGAGGTGATATGATACAGACTTTCAGATACTTGAAAGGTTTTAATGATCCAAAGACAAACCTTTTCCATCAGAAAAAAATCAGCAGAACCAGGGGTCACGATTTGAAGCTCCAGGGAGGAAGACTCTGAACCAATGTCAGGAAGTATTTCTTCACGGAGAGGGTGGTGGATGCCTGGAATGCCCTTCCGGAGGAAGTGGTGAAGACCAGAACTGTGAAGTACTTCAAAGGGGCGTGGGATAAATACTGGATCCATAAAGTCTAGAGGAAGTGAATGAAGAGTTGGTGGCTCGCGGGAATGACGGCTACTACCTGGAGATAATACCCTTATTCAATAAACATACACACGGTTAATGTGACTCCAACATTGCTCTAAGCTTCAACGGCAAGAGGAAATGTGGAAAAACGGATTTGTATTCACAAAAAAGCGGGGAGTAGCTTGCTTGTTACGACAGTTACTACCCCAAACCAAATAAGCCTGATACTTCACTTTCAATGCATATCCAGCATAGCTCTCTGCTTCAACGGCAGAGGAGAAAGACTGATACTTCACGCATATCCAGCATAGCTCTCTGCTTCAACGGCAGGGGAGACAGACTGATACTTCACGCATATCCACCATAGCTCTCTGCTTCAACGGCAGGGGAGAAAGTCTGATACTTCACGCATATCCAGCATAGCTCTCTGCTTCAACGGCAAGGGAGAAAGTCTGATACTCCTTTCAATGCATATTCAGCATAGCTCTCTGCTTCAACGGCAGGGGAGAAAGTCTGATACTTTACTTTCAATGCATATCCAGCATAACTCTCTGCTTCAACGGCAGGGGGAATGAAGAAAAGTGGATCTATATACAGACAACAACAAACAAGGACTGAATTACATAGTCTGGGTAAACAAATAAGCATGGGTGTAGCTTGCTTACTGCGGCGGTTACTACCCCTAACTAATTAAGCTAGATATTTCACTTAGATGCAGTTCCAACACTGCTCTCTACATTAATGGCGGGGGTGGAAGGCAATAGAACCAAAAGGTTACTAAGGACCAAGAGTAACATAAGTATGAGAAAAAAAAAGTGCAAAAGCTTGCAGGGCTGACTGGATGGGCCGTATGGTCTTCTTCTGCCGTCATTTCTATGTTTCTATATCATTCGTAGCTCATAAAAATGAGATTATTTTTTTTCCACCTCATTACTTTTTCATCTTAATTGCTGTAGTAATGCACAGTGTAGTGGCCATGCACCACCATTGCTTTAAGCAGTGCGACTAGTTTGGTAGTAGTCCCCTACTTCTTATGTATTGCAAGCGTTGTAGGGAGTCAGAGAACTGTGAATGAGTTATAAAAATGCTGTAAAAACTTGTTAAAAGACTGTTGCAGATTCTGCTGCTAAAGTACCTGTGTTTGTGGTGGATGTGGGAGCCTTTTCCCTGTGAGAAGCTTCTGTTGGATAAATAATGCCCTTCTCAAATTCTTGGATATCATAACACCCTACATGATCAGAAAATCTTCTGTGGCCTGAAAAGGAAAGTTTACAGGGTTTTTGGGTTTTTTTAATTATAATACATTTTTCTGTAACTTTTTTTTTTTTTTAATTATTTTAGCTTTGAAACAGATTGGATTGTTTTTCCTGTTCTTTCTACACATTTGTGGAAGTTGAAGGTTAGCTGAGCACACCCCTACCATGGCACCTGTGACCTTTTCTTGGTAGAATACTACAGACGTTTGCCATTAACTTCTGCAGTTCCCCCGCACTTGGTTTTCCTTGGTGGTCTCCCATCTATGTACTATCCAGGGCTAACCCTACTGAGATCTAACACAGTCAGTCTCTCCTAAGCCAGCGTTGCTGGGCTTGACCTGGGAAACAGGTTTATTCTCGTGACACATGTACAGTTTGAAGGATCCTGCAGGAAAGGCTAAGACTTTTGGGTAAATTCTTATTTCCTCTGGCAGCATGTAAACTGATCCTCTAGCAGGAGTGCTCAGCCAAATGCCAAACCTTCAAAAAACAGATTTTTGTTAAAACGTCCTTGGGCCTGTGAGGCCCTGCTGAGGCTTCCCTTGCTGTTATTTTTATAGGAAAGATGAGCCATTTTAGGGGTAAGAGAAGCTTTAAAGCATCTCATCATTACGTTGTTGAAGTAACGTTTTAGTGGCACTAGTATAAAAATATGTTAGGTATTGCACCTCTAGTGCGCCTTTTGGATACTCGGCATATTCTTGCTAAAATTGTTATGTACAAAGTAGCAGGTCATCTAATAGGTCTTACTTTTGTTTGCCGCCGACAGACATTCACTGGTCCTGTGGTTGTATATCTGGGCTGAACGTAAAAACATTGCCTCAACTGTGGAGCCTTTTAGCAGTGCGAGCTGGTCTTCATAATCCAATGTTTCAAATCCTACGAGGGAAGATAGCTCTTGTGTCACATTTATGGAAATTTGTGTACTGTCTTCTTGATGAAGACCACATGTCAAAATGTTGTAATTATCTTTGGATTAATTATGGTGTATTGGTCAATGTATTTTGATGATTCAGTAACTGGCTGCTTGGTTTCTCTTCGGTTGAAGTGCCAAACTTTTGTTTATATATTTTTAAGCTTGAGGCTTTGAGACTGGGTAGATTCAGTTATTTACTGAATTAGAACAAAAAGCTATGGCTTAAATTAATGGTTTAAAAATAAGTGTCAGGAGAGCCATTTATATGGACAAAAAATTCAGCTTGAAGAATAGAGATGCTAATGGTCTACTGTGCAACAGAACTTTTTTTTCTCTGTCATGTCCTATGTTTCTGGCTGTGCCCTTAGAGGTGAATTTTAAGACCCGCGCACATGTGAGTGCGTATTCCAGCTCGCGCACATGGGCGCAGCAGTTTCATAACATGCACTCACACGTGCGCGTATGTTATAAAACAGGCTGTACACACGTACATGTGCGCTCAATTTTTATATAGACGCACGGGCAAATTCCCCCATGTAATGGGGGAATTTTATAAAGGGTGCGAGCTGAGGCTACTTACCCTTTTCCCAGTTCGCCCAGTGTTAAGCATAGGACTTCCTAACCCAACTAGTTTTAAAGACTTCCTTCTTCCCCGACCCTTAAAACCCCGCTGATTAGCCATGGTTTATTTTTTGACTTGCACACCATCAAAAGCAGAAGTAAAGTTGCGCGGTGGTTTACGTGGACATCTCTTGGTCTTCGCCTAAACACGTCCATTCCCCGCCTCCTTTTTGAACTTTTGGATTTGTGCGCATACCAGAAGATACGCCCACAGTTTTCTCCTTTTATTAATGCAAGCCATTTTATCACAAGAAAAAATGTTCAACATTACCTGGGAGCCTTTTTGTAAATTCTACGAGCACCTGTACATGAAGCACTGCTGTCTCAGAGAGTCGTAAGAAACTCTCTTCAGGATTTGCAGTTTCTTCAAGCTGAAATACATGAAAGAAATCATTACAGTTCAAAGATTTGCGTATTTGGTCTCTGTGGTCTCAAAAGCTCATGTACAGCATCATTTAGATAATTCTTATGTTGATCTCACCATCTAATCAAATATATCCCAGCCTGAAAGATTCCATGTTTAGTGACAGGATAAAAATAATGTAACTGTAATCAATAAGCTATTACTCAAGAACCCGGGACATTGCACAGGTAGAATTAATGAGATCCCCAAGGAGCAAATGCTAGGCCCTAGTAGACTAAGGGTTGTTGAAGGCTCTGAATGCCATGACATATTTCAGTATTTCTAGGGCCATGGAATCTCTGTGTTGACCTCAGCTCTTGTACCTAAGGAGGGGAGAGAGCCCCACCTTTGTTACCCTCTAAGATGCAGACTTGATTTCAATTATTTATTTATTCCATCTTGTATTCCACCATTTCTCTGCATTTGAGGCAGATCACATCATAATGTATACTTTAATCAATTATAAAAGATTTAAAAAAGCAAATTAAAATAATAAAATCACTCAATACACTGGATTTCCTATTGACACCCGCACATACACATGTGCAATGCAAGTCTCCTTTGAGTCTGGCACTTTTACCTTCCACAATTTGGTTGGCTTTTCATACTTCTCCACTGTGCATCTTATATATTTTTGCCGCTCCTAAGAGCCTTCGCACAACTATGTCTTCACACTCGGCTGAAGGAACCAGCTGTGTTATATTCAGCAAAATTCACTTAGCTGTACCATGTAGCATGATTTTGTGTGGCACTCTGGCCACACTAAAAAATATTAGCAAAAATTCAACTTTTATAGACTGTCTTATTTAAAATGTTTACTACAACATTTTGCTACGCTATAATTGTGAAAAGCAGCTTGACACCTACAAATGTTTTTGCTTCCTCCAGAGGAATTGTGTATCTCTGATGAGCAGCCACAATATGATCGATAATTGTATGCTCCTCCGTGGTCAGTTCCACCCTCTGCGGGATCTAAACACAAACAGGAATTTGCATTTGTAGATACAGTTTGGACATGGAAATATCCAATGCAAAAAAAAATGTGCACCTGAGGATAAAAAAACCCCACTTTTCCAGATTTTGTTGTAGATGACACGTGCTTGCTGTCACTGCAGTCGTCTTCCACCTTGATGTCACAGTATAGGCTGTTGCTTTGCTTAAGATTTTTCCGGAGGCGCTTGGATTTACACTGCACTTCAGTCAACAAACCTGAAACATGCATAAAACAATGCACTCTGCTGAAACCACTGCTCCAAAATAAGCAGGTTGTTTTACTTACATTAGTTTGCCGCTGCAATAGATGACCAATGCTATCTTAAATTGCACCCCATGACAAAAAAAGCAAATTATTATTTTTATACATGTAAAAGAAAGCCATATCCTCTTTACTGGGCAATATTTGGGGAGTTACCTCAGCAAATAGTAATACTCACCTTTTGTCAACAAGGTTCTTGGCAAGTTGTGGTACCTTTTGTTGTGCTAACAGTACTATCCAAAAATCTGCTATGTATGAACTTTTGAAACCACCTAGTCTCGTCTTTGGATGGTCTTAATTAAAAAGGTTATTGCTGGGGCTGGACCCCCTGACTCAGACAACAGTATTGTTGTGCAGGGCATCAGAGTTCAGTTCCGTTGACCATCACGGCCAGTCAGGCCTGAATGTGTCACAAAGCTGGTGCACTTAGGCAAGGGAAGGGAGCCATAATAGCTGATGCTACAATGAGTGGTGCTGAAGATGATGCTGGGGGAATTCCAGAATATGTGCAGTTACTCTTGACTCCCTTTTATCACAATGAGTGTTTTGTAATTCATTATTCTAATAAATGTTTTGGAAGTTAAGTACTGAATCCATCTGATTATCTGAAGTTGGATTAAAGGGTTAATTGGCTGACTAGCAATACAAGCAAGGATAAATGTGTTTGGAGAGACAACACATATGGAAAGCGATATGATCGGTTCATGCAGTATGCAGAGGATATCATTTTGTCACATCATAATCAACGCAAACTAATCAGATGTATTGATTGTGAGGTAGTTTGTGACTGGCTAATATTGTTCCACCCAGAGATTAACATTAGTAAGCTGTTTGAAATGTCAGATATCATGACCCATTAGTAACATTTTTAATGGACTGAGGGCATTACTATTTAATATGTGCACTTTATGACGACTGCAACACAGTTCATATAGTTTTCTTTTAAAATTCCAAAAAGGGGAGTGAGCTGGGCAGAGAGGCAAGATGACTGCCACTGATGCATGCCCCTCAAGGAAGCCCTGACTGTGAGTTTAAAAAGCATAAAATAATCTTTCTTTTTTTTTCTTTATTTTTCTTTTTTATTGCCACGGACAGGAAAAGGAAGGGAAAGACTGTCTTCCTGTGGAGCCCCTGAGCAGGTTTGGGGCCCAATGGATGATCATGTCCGTCATCACCATGAGTCAACTTCCACTAATGAGGAACAGACAATGGAGCCTCTTTTAAAGTGGACACCTCCCTAGGGTCTGATTGCTGAATTCCCCCACTGCCACTGGTTGATTGTGACTTTGGCCTAGCTACATTTGTAAGCTCCTTGGATGTATCCTTAGGAGAGGGTCTGACGGAGTCTCTGATAATGTCACCCCCTAACCAGCATGAGGACCTAGATATCCATAATATATCGGGCTTGGTAGTGCGTCCATCAGTGCTCGCACATGTTTCGCAGCCCGCCGATAGATAGCGCTATAATATATCGGGCTTGGTAGTGCGTCCGTCAGTGCTCGCACATGTTCCCCAGCCCGCCGATAGATGGCGCTATAATATATCGGGCTTGGTAGTGCATCCATCAGTGCTCGCACCTGTTCCCCAGCCCGCCGATAGATGGCGCTATAATATATCGGGCTTGGTAGTGCGTCCATCAGTGCTCGCACCTGTTCCCCAGCCCGCCGATAGATGGCGCTATAATATATCGGGCTTGGTAGTGTGTCCATCAGTGCTCGCACCTGTTCCCCAGCCCGCCGATAGATGGCGCTATAATATATCGGGCTTGGTAGTGCGTCCGACAGTACTTGCGCCTGTTCCGCAGCCCGCCGATAGATGGCGCTATAATATATCTGGCTTGGTAGTGTGTCTGACAGTGCTCGCGCCTGTTCCCCAGCCCGCTGATAGATGGCGCTATAATATATCTGGCTTGGTAGTGTGTCTGACAGTGCTCACGCCTGTTCCCCAGCCCGCCGATAGATAGCGCTATAATATATCGGGCTTGGTTGTGTGTCCGACAGTGCTCGCGCCTGTTCCCCAGCCCGCCGATAGATGGCGCTATAATATATCGGGCTTGGTTGTGTGTCCGACAGTGCTCGCGCCTGTTCCCCAGCCCGCCGATAGATGGCGCTATAATATATCGGGCTTGGTTGTGTGTCCGACAGTGCTCACGCCTGTTCCCCAGCCCGCCGATAGATGGTGCAGGTGGCTCCCTGGCTGCCTTGGAGGCTCAAACACGTCGTACAGCGGCCATGTGACAACACCAGCTACAACAGGTACGAAGGACAGCGTCCATCGCAGAACAGGCAGAATATAGCAGAGGAGACCCCGGCATGCTGCAAATGGAGCTCGTCCTGCGGTACATGCTCCATTCGCGGCAAGGATGAAGGCCCGGCGTGCCATTTGCGGTGAAAAGGGAAGGCCCCCATGTGCCGTTTCGGCACGCCTGGGCCTTTATCTTCGCTGCAAACGGAGCATGTGCCGCTGGACGCGCTCCATTCGCAGCATGCCGGGGTCTCCGCTGCTATTTTCTGCTCAAGGTGAAAATGGAAGGCCCCTGTGTGCCGTGAATGGCGCGCCGGGCCTTCATCTTCGCTGCGAACGGTGCGCCAGGCCTTCATCTTCGCCGTGAACGGCGCAGGTCCTGCGGCATGCCGGTGAGAGAATATGTCGGGGAGGGTGTGAGAGAGAGCATGGGGGGGGTGATGCCGGTGAGAGAGAATGTGTGTGTGAGAGGGGGGTGTGACAGAGCATGGTTGGTGAGGGGGGGTGGGGAGGGTGTGAGAGAGCATGGGAGGTAAAAGAGGGTGGGTGGGAGGATGCTTGAATGTGGGTTTCAGAGAGAGGGAGCCTATATTAGGGGAGGGGGTGCCGGTGAGAGAGAATGTGTGAGAGAGGAGAGGGGATGTGGGGGAGTGCGAGAGACAGCTTGGTTGGTAAGGGGGGGTGCGCGGGATGCTTGAGTGTGGGTTTCAGAGAGGGAGCCTATATGAGGGGATGTGTGTGTGTGCGCCAGAGAGTGAGGGAGCCTGTATGAGGGTGTGTGTATGTGGAAGGGACACTCTTACAGTGAATTTCTAGGGAAATTCTGCTCAAAACAAGAGCAGATGTGCCAATAAAAAGGCTCGCTGCCAGGGCGTAGAACGGGTAGAGTTGCTAGTGTCTCTAGAAACAGATTGGCTGGGACTCACAGGACCAGAGCAGCATTAAGAAGAGAGAAAAATTCTGATTAGGGGAGCAAGAGAGCAGTCTGCTCTGGTTAATTAATATCATCGAGTTTTGGTGAAATCCACAGGAGGATCTCTAGTGAACAGGATTGGATCCAGGGACAATAGCAAGCAACATAATTTTGAGATCAATGTAGCATCTCTGTCCCTTTTGGGAGTACCTGTGTCAGTTGCCATTCCCTCTCCTCAGTTAACTGATAGAATTGACAAAGGAACTTTTATCTGTTCCTTCTAACATCACCCTTTTGGATATATGAAAAGTGATTCTCATCAAGAGTACATTAATTAGCTGATTCTCCTGTTCAACGGCTTTCAAGTTGGGAGACCATGATAGAAGGCTTGATGAAGTCTGGTATCCTCCTTGAGTAAACAAGTCACTGATCTACAGGCCTCAGGAGTAGCCCATATTAAGGACAGCTTGGTCTTGAACAACCAACATAAGGCTTTGGAGAATGCAGACAGGGTGAAAAATCTATGGCTGCTTAATTTTCCAAGGTCTAGGAATTGTTGAAGAAGTTTTGTAAAGAGGCCTTGGAAATCCCCAATTGGAAGGATATTATTCCTTCAACAATCTGTTCCATTAGAGTGGCGAAGCAAGAAGTAAATGAGATGGAAGGAGCTACGCATACCATCATTACCACTGATAGATGAGATCTGTTGGCCCTTTTGGAAACATCTCAAGATGATATTTCTACAAGAACTGAACTAAAGACCACCATTGTTGGTGGTCTTTAGTTCAGAAATGGACAAAGAATTTGTTCTTAAACAATATTTCAAGCATAGAGATTTCCTGTTGTGGTCAAAAAGTAGAAGTGTTCCCAGATGTTGTCCACGTGATTCAACTTAGGGAAAAACATTTCCTTTTGTTGAGACAGCGGATTATTGCTTTGAGGAGTTGATCCTTCTTTTTTCTTGGTTTCCATGCAAGTGTATTGTTTTTTAGGAAGCGAACAAGTTCATTTTTTAGGATCCTTCTCATTTAGATACGTTTTTGTTAGATAAGAATCTGTATGATTAACTTTTGAATTGATCCTTGCTTGAAATGTGGTGGGGTATATAAGATTTATCTATGCTTTTGTGGCTAGTTGGTTTATTTGTTAACACTTGAGTTTTTCCTAGTTCTTTCCATCAGTCATTTGGACTGATCACATATTACATCATCCATTGTCTTTTTTTTCGCCCTTTGATTCATATTTTCCTTGTTCATTGAGTTGTGTGTAATTGTTTAAATGTTAAGTAACATTTAAAAAAATAATAAAAAGCCCAAAAAGAAATTAACACTTACATTCTGCAAGCATTCCCACAGCTTTACACTTCTTCAGCCGACACTCTTGACACTTCCTTCGCATGTACATGTCCATTTCACAATGTCCACCATTCTTGCACCTATACACTGCATTTTTAGTAATACTGCGACGAAAAAAACCTGAAAGGGAAGAACATGTTTGGGGTGTAGGTTGGATCTCAAAGTTACAACTAAGGTAGTGACATTACCTGCCATTTACCTATCATTTATTTGGATACATAATACTATCCCAAAACCAATAGTTGGATCTACACTCGGGAGCATGGATTCATCAATGATTTATTGATAATAACCGAGGAGCACAGCCCCATTGCCACTATGAACTTACTCGGTATTTTTTGTGATGTAATTTCCTTGAAGAATTTTTATACTGAATATAGCTTTTTCTGTAGATCAGTTGAATCTCTTTCTGCCTAAGTGCAATTGATGACTTGTAGACTCAGGTACAATAATCCTCTTTCAAAATGTTATTTCTTTTAGCATAGTTTGTCATGGTAGACTGAAGTATCTAGCTTTGCCAATCTGATACTCTTTCAATAGCCCGTCACCAACAGGTCATAATAGCTAGCAAGATTTCAGATAACTAGGAAACATGGAACAAAGACAAGTAAAAAGAAATCTTGCTGCTTAGAAACATTTCACACCTTCAGCGTGGCTAACTCTTCTCCTATAGGAGAAACTTTGTCTTTTAGTTGAACAAAAAATGGCCTCCCCCGGTTCACCCTCCTCCTCTAACCCCCAAACAAATGCAATTTCTCCCTGCCCCCTATTTCCCCAGCTCTGATGCATGCCAGTGAGATCAAGTAGGATCTGCAGCATTGCAGAAAGTAGGGAGCATGGGCATGGTGGAGTGGCCTTGCAGTCTTTACCTGCTGTCAGTTTCTAGGTTTCATGCGTGCCTTTCAGTCCTGTTTGCAATCAAGTGTTTGAAAGATTATGCATAACTGCTGGAACTGCACCAGCAGACCAAACTGCATTAAAGTTATTTTGAATGAAAGATGTTTGAAGCTGATTGGTAATCAAATCAGAAAATAAAAAGACCCAGCTGAACTACCCAATCATTGTTTTGCAAACTGCTGATTTTGTTATTGAAGCTGTATTGGTTCTCTTCAAAATAAGAAACCTTGAAAGAGAATCATATGAAATTTGGATTATATCTTGTATTCATTTTAGAGGGCCTTTCTTTGAAGGCCTTTGTACTATTATATACAAAGCAGAGGGGAGGGTTACCCCTAAGAGATTGCAGAGGTCATTAGGGGAAAGTGCACTAGTGCTACTCCTACTGTTTGACAAGCAACCCAGCCAATAAAGAGCAGTCAGAAGAAAGGTGGCCAGGAAGCACTTCTCTCCTGGGCAGCTGCTTCCAACCCTTCTGCACCTAACTGGTTGTATGCACGTCTATAATCTGAGGAGAAAGAGGTGAAGAGCAGAAAGGAACCCCATAATGAAGAAGAGGCACCAAAACGAGCAGGAGTTTCTGGTAATGCTATACACACGACAATAGTATTAATCATGCACAGCAAGAAAGGAAAGAGGAAGATGAGAGGAAGAAGCAGGTAGACAAAGATAGATGGGGAATAGAAACGAATAAGTGATGGAGGGAAGAGAGGAAGGTGAAGATTAAGGGATGGGTGAGGCAATAGAAAGGTGAAAGGGAGGAGGAGGAGGAGAAACTGGAGAGCCAAAAAGGAGGGCGAGTGCAATCACTTTTTTTATCTCCTTCCATTTCTGGGGCCCACTATAAGCATTTGTGCATCCCTGCCTAGTGACAGAGAAGGAAGATTGTAAAGAGACCATGGGCACTGCAGCAGTCTGGCCTACTTTCCAACTTAAGAGAGGAGAATTTGACCCCTAAGCTAGAGCAGTAGCTGTGGTAGGCAAACCCTTGTTCAGATTGCTCATGCTCTTCACAACATTGCCTTACCTTTACAGCCTTCGCAGGTGAGTGCATTATAGTGGTATCCTGAAGCTTTATCCCCACACACCACACACAACTCCTCCTGCCCTTTCATTCGTACGGAAGAATGGCTCAGTCTTTGTCTCTTTATTCCAAGATACCCCTCCTCGCTGTTACAGCTGGTCATGTAGGTTGCTTTATTTAATTCACAGTTGCTTGGTACATATTGCCCGTCGCTATATTGGGGGTCCAGGTTATAAGTGTTGTAGTGCAATTGCGAGGGGGGTGATTGCAGCATGGGGGAAAATGGCCCATTTGAATACTGACCATAAGCTGCAGACTGGAAGTCTGTGTCTTGCAGTTGATAATTGAAATGATCTGGCAGAACATCTAGATTTAAAAGAAAACAGATGAGACAGAGTACACACCGCATGCAGTACCCGTCAGACTGTGGCACTCAAGTTTTCACTGTTTTTTTTTTTATAGTAAATACATAGACAAAGACTTCAAAGAGAAATGACGACATCTCATCTCATCTCGGAGCACAGTGATTAAGTCAGCAAAGGCGCGGAAGGAATTCAGAGGAAGAGAGATGAATTTCTCCCAAGGCTTTTGATATGCTTTGCACACCAAAAGATGATCTTCAACAGACAGGCAAATTCTGCCCACAAAATTGTACAGCTGGAGAATTCAGATTGCCAGCATGTTATTTTACACGCCAATCTGTGAAGAATATATTAGAAAGCTTTTTATCTCTTTAACGGCTGTGAATACAGTAAATCTTGTCCAACCTAGACTGAGGGTTATGTACTAACCCAGGCAGAACGTCATGCGTGATATTTTCCCACCAGATCTTATGTGCAAAGTAGCGCATAAAGTTTTGCTATGCAGAAATAGTTTTTAAAAAGTAAATATACCTCATATTTTTTTGCAACTCCAGGCTGTGAAACATATTTCAGGTGTGGTTTTGCTGTGCATTAATGGTTAATGAGCTTCTTTGCATGATCTTTCATTACAGCAAATCATTAAATATTAATTTGAATGCAATTTTGCAAGTATAAAACTGTGCAAAATTTCATTCCGAAGGAAAAGAATTTGCAGATGCCGCTTTGTGAGCTGAAACAAATGTCTGCCTTTAGGATGCTGGCCTCTCTGTATATTAAAAACATTTCCAAGCTGCTAGGCTGCTAGTCCTGACCATCCTTTTGTTTCCATCTTGCTGCTTATAGGAGGACAAAAAAAAATCAAGATTCCTAGTCTAGATTTGTAAGACAAACAGAGCAGTCTGCCTAGGACTTCAAGGCAATGCAAAGATGACATCAGATAAGATAATGGGTGCTTGACATTAATTTACAAAACATTATAAATGTGTGTTTTAGGGGTTGTTAGGTTTCATAAGAAGAAGATCTACAAATACTCTTACATAAGAACCTGCCATACTGGGTGAGACCAAGGGTCCATCAAGCCCAGCATCCTCTTATGTAAATGGAAAAGATTTCTTCCATTGTGCTTTAATCTAAACACATTTATATGGCCTTGCTATCCTTATCACATATCATCATATTAGATAAATAATAAAAAAAACCCAAGACATTTAGAATTTTGTCATATTTTTCCATTTTTACTCTGGGACCATATAGGCAATGGGTCAGTTTTATTTTTATCCATACGCTTTACGAGAGGTTGGCTGAATAGACTGATCCAGTCCTGAATTTTACCCTATTGCATGGCTGGATCTGTGGTTTTGCTTTTCCCATTCATGTCCTTAAAAAAGAAACACAGATAAACCTAGAAGTACGTGTTCATACTTTTCATACTTACAATAAGACAAAACCAAAACCGGATCAACCAGTTCAGTTGAGCTAGGGAGAGGCGCAGCACCTGGCTCCATTTCACAAGGAGCAGGCTGATCCAGTCCTGGCTTTTTGCCTTTGAATGCAGGGACTTATAGTTCTGATTTTCTTAGGTAAACCAATGAGACCATCAGATCTACAAGTCCCTGCCAGATTAACATGGGCCTTGTGACACCGAGTCAACCAGAGTTACATCTATTTTACAATGGTACATAAAACTCATGTAACGCATCGAAATCTTTTCAGGGCTGGGGCACTAACCTTTGCCTCGCTGCTGCTTTCACAAAGGCAATCAACAGCCTTCTCTTTTTCTCACTGCAGAATGAAGACGAGGGAAGCCAGGAGTGGCAAAGAAGCACCACCAAGGCACTTGTAATTCTGAGTTCAGTAAATCCAGGCAGACTTCTTCTGTTCTGTCCCTCACTCAACTGCTGGCATCTTCCAGGCAGAAGCTGATCAAACAACTTCAGTAGTCAGAGCCAGATTTAAACATAGGCAACTGCCTAGGATGCCAAATTTGGAAGCACTAAATATCAGGGATGTGCGTTCATCACATCTGTTTTGGCAGTATGCGTGTACCTCGCCAGCTTTCTAGTACACGCAGGAAATGGAGATTATGCATGCTCTCCCATTTCCCGTGGGTACGAGAAAGTTGACAAGGTATGCGTGTACCTCGCCAGCTTTCTAGTACACGCAGGAAATGGAGATTATGCATGCTCTCCCATTTCCCGCGTGTACTAGAAAGGTGACAAGGTATGCGTGTACCTCGCCAGCCTTCTAGTACACACAGGAAATGGAGATTATGCATGCTCTCCCATTTCCCGTGGGTTCTAGAAAGTTGACAAGGTATGCGTGTACCTCGCCAGCCTTCTAGTACACGCAGGAAATGGAGATTATGCATGCTCTCCCATTTCCTGCGTGTACTAGAAAGGTGACAAGGTATGCGTGTACCTCGCCAGCCTTCTAGTACACGCAGGAAATGGAGATTATGCATGCTCTCCCATTTCCCGTGGGTACTAGAAAGTTGACAAGGTATGCGTGTACCTCGCCAGCCTTCTAGTACACGCAGGAAATGGAGATTATGCATGCTCTCCCATTTCCCGTGGGTACTAGAAAGTTGACATGGTATGCGTGTACCTCGCCAGCTTTCTAGTACACGCAGGAAATGGAGATTATGCATGCTCTCCCATTTCCCGTGGGTACTAGAAAGTTGATAAGGTATGCGTGTACCTCGCCAGCTTTCTAGTACACGCAGGAAATGGAGATTATGCATGCTCTCCCATTTCCCGTGGGTACTAGAAAGTTGATAAAGTATGCGTGTACCTCGCCAGCTTTCTAGTACACGCAGGAAATGGAGATGATGCATGCTCTCCCATTTCCCGTGGGTACTAGAAAGTTGACATGGTATGCGTGTACCTCGCCAGCTTTTAGTACACGCAGGAAATGGAGATGATGCATGCTCTCCCATTTCCCGTGGGTACTGGAAAGTTGATAAGGTATGCGTGTACCTCGCTAGCTTTCTAGTACACGCAGGAAATGGAGATTATGCATGCTCTCCCATTTCCCGTGGGTACTAGAAAGTTGATAAGGTATGCGTGTACCTCGCCAGCTTTCTAGTACACGCAGGAAATGGAGATTATGCATGCTCTCCCATTTCCCGTGGGTACTAGAAAGTTGATAAGGTATGCGTGTACCTCGCCAGCTTTCTAGTACACGTAGGAAATGGAGATGATGCATGCTCTCCCATTTCCCACGGGTACTAGAAAGGTGACAAGGTATGCGTGTTCCCACCGAAATGGATGTACCAAATGTTTATCCTTACTAAATATGTCGATCAAGGAGGATCCTGCCTTTTCTTTATTTTTAGGACCATGTTGCAACACAATTTCGAAAGGGTGCTGCCATGGCAAACTGCTATGGACAGCAAAATCTTAAATCCGGCCTTGTCATTAGTAATGCTGGCAGGGCCAGTAAACAGAATCACTCCTAATGTTGACTTATACTAACTGTCTAGATGTGTATTTTAAGCCTTATTTTCATGGAAACCTGCATGGGTACTACATCTTGCTTGGGCATTCAGTTGTATTTGCATTTTTTTAGTTGTCCTCTTTTTCTCATTTTCTGAAAGTGAAGTAAGAGTTTCTTTTTCATTTCCTGTGGGGGATCCATGAGTATGTACTGCACACCATGGCAGTTCAGAGGAAGCCTCCCCAACAAGCAACCAGTTAAGGAAAAAAATGTCAGAATCTGAGCCTGTTCTTCATTTCCTGGCTTTTCCAGCTGTTTGTATGCTGGCACTATTTCTGCTCCGTTTGCTTGATTAGTTGAAACCTACCGTAATACTGCAGCGGTTCTGCAAAACAGTATCCATCCGGTACCGTCACATATGTATTCGTCATGGTTTGCACAGGCTCTTCCCACTCTCTCATACGCACCTTCCACAATGAAAACCTAAAAAAAAAAAAAATGATGAAAGATTTGGTTATGTAAATTCTAAGTAAATCTATACAGAGGAGCAGGAAGTGACATCACAGCCCTTGCCTTTACTTTGCTCATAGTGCTTCACTGCTCTAATGACAAAATCCCAGCTCTTCCTGCCAAGGCAGTGATTTGGAGGGCTTGCTTTTACAAACTGCACAAGGGAAAATATATTTAAGGGAATGAGATTGAAGCATCTGCCAAGCACACTCCAGTCAAAATGTAAATATGTGGCAAAGAGAGACTGACCGGGAAATCTTTGGGAGACTCCTCTCTGCCCTCGGACAGTCACATAGCCCAGGCTTCAGGGAGTTCAAAATGTGAGGGTGCGCTGGAGGCACTTTGGCCCCTCCATGGCTGTATTGACTGCATGTTGAACAGAGTAAAATTCCAAGATTTTGACATTGGCGTTTAAAGTATTGCTAGGAAATAGGCTTGTTGATCTGAGAAATAATTTACATTGGTGCCGAGCTCCATGGGATCTGCACTCTTCTCAAGCCGCTATACTATCGGTTCCCACATGTAAAGTAGTCAGAATATCTAGGCTACAAGGCAGAATGCTTTCTGTAGCAACTCCCTTGCTATGGAATAAAATACTCTGGCACATTGCTTTCCAGTTTGATGGGGGATTCAGACAACAGCCAACGTTGGGCCCCAACGTTTACAGTCTGGGGTACTGATATGCTGATGTTAGGGGAAAAAGCAAAGGACAGCTTCAACGCCAAGTCCAAAAGCAAAGCAGGTTCAAGCAGCAGCACTGTCTGAATTATCAAGAAGACTGATCACCCCATAAAATGCTGCTAGCAATAATTTTATTTTTTAAACTATTTTTAATTTTTCAATATTCACAAGTATTACCAGCACAAAGATATATCTGTTGTAACGACAATAGACTTGGGAAGGGCATCTATGTCTCTCAAATGAATGTGCTGCTAGCAGTAAGTTTGTTATGGGATTGATAATTGCTTGGTTTTGATTGTAAATATTGCTACCCTTAACATAAGGCTTAGGGTTAACCTGCATGGAGCGGCAGTTATTGCTCTTAAAAGAAACATGGAGTAACCTGCACGGAGCAGCAGTTGCTACCATAAGAAACTTGCTGAGTAGACTGGATGGACCATTTGGGCTTTTCCTGTCATCATTCATTACTATGGCACTATGTTACATCATCAAATGGGTCCTCATGCTTTTACACTGCCAGTCAAGTTGTGAATGTTAAGTCTGATGTCTCTTTTTTTTTTTTCTGCTGTTTTCAGGTGGAGGGTGTGGGTGTATTGGTGAAGGTCTGAGTCAGCTGGTGGAGGTCTCAGTGAACTGGTGCTTGGAAGAAAGCATTTTCCTAAGCAAGATACGTGCATTTGTCAGCCGACTTCATGAAACACCTGCCTCTGCGCATAAACTGAGGGTTCTCACACGCACATGTTACAATTATTTAAAGTGTAAAATATAGGTGCACACTTTTATAAAATAGGTGAATAAACTATGTGGATCCTTGCATTAAAAAATGTGCATTCACTGAAACATACTAGTGTATTTTCAGGGCAGAGATATGCACTATTAAATAGGGCCCTTTTTTCAAAAGGGCTCCTTGCGTAGGGCATTTTAAAGCAGACCACCTTCTCCAAACCAATGGCCAATTTACGAGGGATCTGGGGTGGGAAGTTCTGGTTCTCTCCTATTTGTCTGCTTTACAGCTGTGCCAGTGGGTTTACTCTACCGATACTTCTTGGTAAAAACACCTCTTCTTATTTTGGAGTTGCCATCTCACCCGTTTCAATTCAAACCAACTAATCCAGTCCTGGTTTATCCCCGGGAAGATCAGAACTACAACTCCGGTCAGGCAATGGGGATCAAGCTTTTCAGGTTGGCCTGATAGAGGCGAAAATCAAAAGCCTACTTCATCTAGTTGTGTCTAATTTTAAAATAAATCATCTCCTCTTGACACACACAAATTCAGGCTCTCAGATGCTCTCATTCTTCTCCTCCCCCCTCCCCCACCACATATACACTTTTAGTCTATGGGGAACATATTTAATTGACTGGTCCTGTTCGGTGAGCTAAAGAAAGGTGGGGAAAAAATATTTCTGCGGCTGAAATGTAGAGCCTGTTTTGTCGCAGGCTTATTATTTTCTGTGAAATGTTTGATTTCTAGGGGCATTTTTTTCACCAGTTGGGGATAACATTAGCTTATTTTCCTTCCCTCTGATTGCTCCTTAAGCCAATAAAGTCTGGTATCAGTCAACACAAGAGAATGTTTTGGTAAGAACATGCACAAAACTTTGATGACCTGTTAATGAATTCTTCCGAACTCCCACTGTTCTGCTCAATCTCTTATTAGATTCCTCCTCTCGGGAACACAGGAACAGGGTGACATGGGGGTTATGATGTTTTTGGAGAGGACAAAATTAAGCACTTATAGATTCCCCAAGGAATAAATACATAAAATATATTTCAAAAGAAATTCCCCCCCACCCCCCACTCAAGGCCTGGGAGTCATGAAAGGACCCTTAAATGGCAGAGGGCTATGGAGATGAAGTGGTAGGAAGGAGGATCAAAGCCATGTGATAGGATCACATTCCTCAGCCCATAGGCTTTGTCATTGTCAGAGGGATGAAAAGGAAAACAAGCTTGTTCGGCTTTAGTGACTAGCATGCCCCCTCTTATCTTTACGTGGGGCTACAGACCACCCAGATGCTGTGGATAGGGCCTGCTGCTCCTGTTCGCTGGAAAAACTAGATTTGTAGTAAGTTGAATGGGTAGGGGGGTAGGCAGAGAGGGAAGAATAGCCTTCCATCAGTAGGTTATATAAAATCAGACTGAGAATATTGAAATGGAGATCATCAAGATGGAACAGGATCACTGAAGGTTGAGAATCTGCTAGGAAGTGTTGCGTCCATCGCTGCCCGACGCCCTCACTCCGCCCTCTTTACCTCTGTGGCGACTCCCTCCGGGTCTGATGGACGGTTAGCTGCCGCGGCGTCTTCTTGCCGTCTCCCTCTGGCGTACCCGGACCGGCTCGACACTACGGATCCGCCATGTTCCTGTTGACGTAGGGCGCGCGCGTGCACTCCGATTGATGTACCAGCAAGGGCGCGAACCTCAGGGGCGTCCCCCTGAGATGACGTCATCCGCTTCCAATATAAAAGGTCTCAGTATTCGCTAACAATTCGAGTTAGCAAGGATTCGCTAAGGACTCGCTTTGGCTATCCAAGCTATTCTGCCTCCTCGGACTTACCAGGGGTACCCGCTCCTCGGGGGCCTCGCTCTCTTTTCTCTATTTCAGATTGCCGATAGGAACTGGTACTCGCTTCTCGAGGGCCCATGTTCCTGGACACTGAAGATTCTCTACTGCCTGAAGCTATCGCAGATACAGACATTTGTGAGTTACCATCGCTCTCTCAGAGCTTTCCCTGGAACCAGGTACTCGCTCCTCGAGGGCCTAACCCTTTCCAGCTACTGAGCTTCCTAAAGACCTTATGTGAGTTTTGTCATTTAGTTCTGGCTATGAACACAGCATACCCTGTCTACTCACTATCTATAGTTTCTCTACAAATCAGCAACCCTGGAATCGCTGTTCCAGTACCTGAGGGACTTCAGCCCTGCTGGGCATATCAGCTCACTACTGCCACCTCTGGTGGTTCTACTAACCTATCTAATAAAAGAACTATCTGTGTCTGTCTCCGTACTCAAGCCTAGCTGGTGGTCCCTCTCAGGATATCCTCCTGGGGCGCAGTCATCTGCCATCGGCCCAAGGATCCTCCTATCTACATTCCTCTACAGCTGAGTGCCCTCTCCAAGCACTCCGCTGGTAACAGATTGCTACTCCTTCTCCATCAGGAGTCTTCAGCAACAGATTCATAACAGATTGCTACTCCGCAGTCTAACCCTAACAGATTGTTTACTACTCCCTCTACAGGAACTGAGCATATCAGATTGCTAACTCCTCCCTTCTTGAGGAGTAGATCATAACAGATTGCTAACTTCTCCCTTCCTCAGGAGTCGAAGCATAACAGGGAGTTAGCAATCTGTAATGAAACCGCTATCTGATGGAAGGAGCAATCAGATAGGAGTTAACAATCTATAGTATTTAGGACAGTTGTGGGTGGATCCTTGGACCAGTGGCAGATGACCATGCCCCCGGAAAGACCCCGAGAGGGACCACCGGTCAGGCTCAGAGTATGTAGACAGACACACACTAGTTCTTTTATTAGACAGTATACTGAACCACCAGAGGTGGCAGTAGTGAGCTGGAATGCCCAGCTGGGCTGTACTCCCTCAGAAGTTGGAACAGTGATCCCTGGAGGCTGAGCTGAAGAGAAACTGAAAATTAGTGAGTAGTCAGGGTAAGCAGAGTTCATGTACCGAACCTGATGGTAAGACTCACACAATGTCTCATAGAAGCCCAGGAGCTGGAATGTATAGGTCCTCGAGGAGCGAGTACCTGGCTCCAGGGAAAGCTCTGAGAGAGCGATGTAGTAGGCAGTGCTGACTTCCTGGCAGAAGTGAATTTGAAGAAGTCCGGGAACAAGGGCCCTCGAGGAGCGAGTACCGGTTCCAGACTGCAATCTACAAAGTAAGAGAGAGAGGGTGAGGCCCCCGAGGAACGGGTACCCCTGGTTAGTCCGAGGAGGCAGAGTAGCGTAGATAGAATGAATCCATATCCTTGCTAACTCGATGTGTTAGCAAATTCTAAGACATTATTCGTCGCGGGTGATGTCATCTTCGGGGAATGCCCCCGAGGTTCGCACCATCGCCGGTATTTCAGTCGGGGCCGCGGTGGTTAGCAGTGTGGAGCCGGTCCAGGGACGCCGGAGAACCTTGGCAGAGGAACGCCGCGGCAGCCAATCTTCCCGCGGGCGAAGAGGGATGCGCCAAAGAGGTGAGGAGGGCGGAGAGAGGGCGTCGAGAACCGACAGGCACAACACTGACCGCATGTCAATTCTGACCGCTTCATCCTGTTTTGGTTATGCATTGTCCCACCCCCATTTCACCTATGGTCCTGCTTTGTGTTCATAATCTGGAACAACAAGTCTGCAGATACAGTAAGGTCCAACAGAACCAGTCTGTGTTGGGTAATAACGCTGCTGTGTTGGCTCAGGGCTAACCCCAAGTTGTCCTGTGATTCTTCTTTATGCATCGTTCAGAAGTTTAAAAATAAGCCCTTTCTCTGCAGATTGGGTGCCGTCAAAGCTGTTCTACCTGTGCCGCTCTCTATGCCAGCTTTGAAATGGTATTCAAAGTGTCGTTTCGGGATGTGTAGTAAGAGAAATTGTCTTGTCATAAAGCCAAAAAGAAATATATTGGATTGGACACTATTTTTTGCAGGACAAAGCAAATAACGTGCTAATTTGTCTGAAACAAACTCCTATTGAAAACAGTTCTACAGAATATTGCACAAAGAAAAAGTGGGAGCAAAAAAAACCGTGTGGGAGTTTTGCCCCAGTCTTAAACTGAGTCCTTCCTGGTGAAGCCCCCACAGTAATGGTTTGCACACCGTTTTCTTTTCACAGTTTGTAGTCTGTGGAATTGTTTTCCTTTCACAGAAACGGCTGGAAATCAAGTCATTGTGCAACACGAGACCTGTCATTTCAAAGCTGGGCAAACTGACTTCTGCTTTTCTGACCCTTGTGCCCAGAGTCTCCTCCTCAGATGTTCTAGTTAAATGGAAGCAACAGTCCAGGCAGACTTTGGTGTCTGTAATTTTGTATTTGTACAATATCATTTGGTTTCATTTGTATAGGAAGATTTTTTTTTCCTTTTATCTTCCTCTGGGTCATCATGGAAAGTTACCCAAAATATTGCCCTGGATGGGGCTTCAAGTGATTTGTAACTATAAAGCTGATGTACTAAGCTGCATTGCACTTCACAAAAGTACCAATGTGCCAAAAAATGCCAAATAATGGGTAATTTAGTTAAAAATGTTGCATATGCTGTTTTTTGCATGTAATTAAACTTTTGGAAAGCACAACACAAAATCTATGCAAAATAGATAATGAACTGCCTAATTATGAAAACCAGCGCATTACCTATGTTCACACCACATCTTGAGTGAAAAATGTAATAAAACCATGTTTCTCCGTCCATCCAGAATTTGAATCGCCTCTTTGCACAGTGTCCAACAAACTGACCCTCCTTTTTTTATGTAGAACATGGCCACCTGGATGTCAGTGTGAACTATGACATTTCTGCCCCAAACTTGGTCGACAAAGGTGAGAAAGGCATTGTGAACTGCCCACGGCTCCAGCAGGTTTAAATGTCAGGCATGTGTTTGGAGGTGGTTGAGGTGGGCTCCCTACCCCCTGGGTGAAGCATCTGTGGTGAGAATTTGTCCACTGGGCTTCGGAACAGGGCTACCTCTGTGAGTGTTGGTGGAGCAACCACCAAGAAATGACTCTCCTCATGACCCTGGTGACGAGTGCTGTGTCTGACAATGGTTGAATGAACTGCGTCCATTGAGACTTCAGGCCCCAATGCAGGAGGCACCATGTATATTGCTGCTGCCAAGTGGCCCAGGAGGGTTAAGATCTGGTGAGCTGAGGGATGTGTTCAGGCCCATAATCATTCTGCCAGGATGCTCAAGGTTCAAGCCCTGTCTTCGGGCAAGAAAGCTTTCCCTTGTACCATGTCTATCTTTGCTCCGATGAACGGCAGGATCTGAGTCAGCTGGAGGCTGGACTTCTCGTCGTTGATTACAAATCTCAGTGCCTGCAAGCAGTCGATCGTGTCCTTCATGTGCAACTTGAGAGTTGTTTTCTCTGAAGCTACTAGAAGTCAATCATCCAGGTAGGGGAATAGTTGAATCCCCTTTCGTCGGAGGTGGGTCACTGCTATCACTAAGCACTTGGCGAAGACTCTCGGGGCGAAGAATAGACCAAAGGGTAGCACCTTGTACTGGCAGTGCTGCCCATTGGACTGGAAGCACAGGTTCCGCCAGGAGGAACGGTGCAACAGAATGTGGGAGTAGGCATCCTTAAGGTCCAGCGAGCACATCCAATCATTGGGCTGTTGAAAGGGAAGAATAGACTTTAGGGATGTCTTCTTGAATTTCTCCCTGCAAAGGAATTTGTTGAGAGCCCCTAAGTCTAAAATTGGATGGAGGCCACCCGATATCTTGGGAATGAGGAAGTATGGGGAATAGAATTCCTTGTTTCGTTTGTGTGTAAGTACTACTTGTATGGCCTGCTGGGCAAGTAATGAGATCAATTCTGTTTGCAGGAGTTGCATCTGCTTCTGGTCCCACTGAAAGGCAGTCAGGCAAGGAAGAGATGGAATCTTTTTGAAACTGAGTTGTTAGCCTGTGCAAACAATGTCCAGCACCCAACGGTTGGATATTATCGCTGTCCAAGAATTGAAGAAATATGCTACTCTGCCCCCCACTGGGAGCAGAAGAGATGGCCCTGCCAGCTTCAAAACCCTTGCGGTGGTTGATGGGTGGGGCTGACAGCTGTCTGCAGGCTCTGGCCCCTAGGTCTGCCCTTAGCTGCGGCTGCTGTGCCTGCTGTTGAAACTGCGGAAACGACGGTGCCCTGTAAGGGGTGTAAGGCCTGAATGGGAGTCTTTAAAAGCTTGGCTTATAGTAGCTTGGATAATACCTCTGGGTTGCAGATGTTTGCTCTGTTGGTGAGGCCAGGGATAAGACAGCCATGTTTTGCTCTTTCAGTTGCAAGACTGTCTCTCGTAGCTTATCTCCAAAAAGGTTATCCCCCTTGCATGGCAGGTCTGCTAGCTTCTCATGCATGACTTCCCAGATGGCGCTGGCCCTTAACCAGGCCATCCGACAAGCCATTATGGCTGAAGCTGATGTGCGTGTCGACTTCTCGAATGACTCATAGATGGTGTGGAGGAGTTGGCATAGCCCCTCTTCCATGTCCAGTATCTGTTGGGGGAGTCTGGTGCCCTCCTCAAATAGAGGCTTGATGGACTATAGGCACTTGTAAAGATAATGTGTAATATAAAACTGGTGGTGTTGTATCTATGTGTTCAGCATAGTGGACTGGAAGGACCTTTTCCCAAAGTCATCTAGATAGCGATTGTCTTTACCTGGGGGTGCGATAGAATAAAGTCTGGTCTTTTTTGCCTTTTTCATGGCTGACTCTACCATAATGGAGGCGTGTGGGAGCTGTATCACACTGTAGTATGATGACTTTCTCATCCTAAATTTCAGATCCATCTTTCTGGAGGTAGCCAGACTATAGAAAGGGGACTCCCTGGTTTTTTCCAGGACCGCATCTATTACAGCATGGGAAGGCAGTGCTGTCGCTTCAGCCGGCACCTAAAAATGTTTTAATATGCCTAGGACCTCTGCCCTAGGGTACGCTGAGACGTGTACCCACCTTCTCAATAAATTTTGAGTAGGAGAGATCTTCTGGCGGCAAAGAGGGCTCTGGAGGCTCCTCTGGTGGGTCGTATTGTAATGTGGTGGACAATCCTGGAGAGGTGGGGGGGGGGGGGGGGGGGGAGAACCTCTGAATGTGAACTCGGCTAAAGGGAGAACTGCGGTTGAGGCATCTTCCCCGCCGATGGAACAAACTCTTCCTGTTGATGTGGAGGGGATTTGTTCTGCGGGAAGCCTTCCTCCAAAGAGGGGCTCACAGGTGGGCGCTCCTGTCCGCACGACTCCAGGAATGAGAAGATGTTACTTAAAACTGCGGAAATTTGCTTCCTCGTCTGGGCACCCAGATCACCTTCAGCGGAAATTTGCAGAGCAGCAGACTTGACATACTCCTTCCCGATACCTAGGGTGGGTCTCCGCCCTGAGGATGTATGAGGCACTGCGGCTAGTAGGATATCAGAATCTGGTCCGTGGAGGCAGTGAGTACAAGGTCCCACTTCATTCGGTAGCTTACGACGCTTAGAGAGGGGGGCTCTTGCAATTGGGGTGACATCCTCCTGCTCTTAGAATTGGATGAGATGTCGGAGTAGACCCGGCGTGAAGAGGCAGGATAGTCTGAGAGCGGGTCTACGTCTGAAGACCCCAGATCATGGAGTTCCTTAGGTGTGAAGACAACGTGAGAGTCTTACTCTGGTACCTGCGCCTCTGCAGACCTATGCTGTTGTTTCTTATGGCGGGCTTCGCCAGTCCGCTGCTTCGGAGTCGATGTGTGCACTGCTTGCGTCAAATGCATCGTAAGGTAATGCTTTGCCACCAGAGGATGTCCCAGACAGCATGGCTAATTCATCCTGCTATCTACAGAAAACATAGTTTACGGTAAGCAAACTTGCTTTTCTGCGTGCAAAACTTCTTACTGCATTGGCAGTAAGTTTTGTCAAAGTGCAGGCAAAAAAGGTGCATTTAGCTGAATGCACCTTTCTGCGTTGTCCTGTTGGAGGGAGACTGGATATTGCAAGCTTCCAGAGTGATTCGAGAAGAGAGAGTTTAACTCTGCAGATTGTCAAGACCTAACAGCAATAACAGCTCAGAAGGCACAAGCAACCTTTCAGTCAGGTCAGAAAGGCACGCCAGATAGATCTGAGCACGTTCCACCTTCTGGCTATTATAGCATGACCACAAAACAGAATCTGTCTTTCATGATAAGATTATTAATACTGTGTGCTCTGTTCTTTACCTGCTGTATCCCAGAATGCAGTTTTCTGGCACCCATAACAGGCTAAAGCTGCAGTTAACAATGATGAAATTGAACTCCTGTCACAACTGAGACACTGGTACTTAAGTGTACATTTTTAGGGGTCATGCATTTAACTGAAGAATATTTAAAATGGGAATGTGTGAGGGTCTTTCCTTTTTCAGATTTGATTTCCTGCCTTTCACTCTGGGCATTAAAGTGGGCTACAGTAAAATTTCAATGGCATTTAACACAAAACTACACAATCACACGTAGCCTAACACTTTTGCAAATACATGTAAAAATGTTCTACAGTTTCAACATATGCATATTGCTTTAGGTGAAAAAACTGACTAGCAACAAATTGAGGATCCGTAGATATACTGAAGTTTACTGAACTGAGGCAAGATTTTCACTATTGACAGCAAGCAGCACCACAATTTCAGTCTGCCCTTCTGCATGCGTCTTAGCAATCAACTTCCAGGATATTAAGGATTATTAATATGGAGGAAAAATAAAGAAATCCTGAGAATGACCCAGCTTAATGCAAACATCCCTTGGAGATTTATTATGTTTATACATTGCATCTTTTAAGAAGGTCATGCAATGCAAATAAAAAGCCAACAGCTTTCCCATACAGGCTGAACGTTTGCACCATTCTGCAACGCAATGACCAAAAAGACGTGCAGTTTGCATTGATCCTCCCTACAGGGTCTGTTGCAGGCAGTAAGTGCCCTACTTGGATTATGACCTGGCTAACTGATAGGATTACCAGATGACTGCAGATCAGAAGGGACAGAAAGAACCAGTCCGGATTTGCACACTTCTATACAGGAACTAAGAATTCTCTTTCTTGTTAGTGGGTATATAGGTCAACAAACAAGATGCAAGTGATTTTTTTTTTAATTGGATTAACATGATGATGCCTTTGTGATTAGCTTGGGAGAGATTTACTACCTTCAGATCAGTGTATGAAGTATAACTCTCAAAAGCTAGTTACTAATGTGTGAAGTTGATCCATTAAAAAAAAAAATTATTACCTACGATGTAGTTATCTAAGTGCACTAAGATTATGATCATATTGCTGATTTTCATTGGGGAATCAGTACCAGTCTCACCATCCCATGGGGCTTTGAGCTACTCTGTGGTGCAGCATCAGCATGGGTGGTGAAAGCTGAGCCCCAGCCCAGAGCTGGGGGTCTGAACCTATGATCATATGATTCAGCACTATGTGTCATCAGTCCCTTCACTAGTAGTCTGCAGCCAGAGAAGGCAAGGGCAAGAACACTAGAGGAATAGGCACATCTATTTGTAATTCTTATTTTAGACGTGGGGTTGTTTTCAAGGAAATGACTCAACATTTACTGTTACTAATACACCAAATCTAGAAGAAGAAATACCAGTAGGACATGCCAGTAACTCGTGGCAATGATTCATGTATTTAAGGCACTCAAAAAAAGTGTTTCCAATTTTATTTCATACCTAAGCAGTCAAAGGATGTTGGAGTATGTGAGCTTTTGAGATTAGGCCCTTCAGATGTGATGCAACTGAAGACCAGATCTATGTCTTTAAGCAGGCCTACCCAGACTAGACACTGACCTCCATCATACCTATGCTACCCTCCTCTTGACCTGATCCTGTATATAGTTTTGTTACTATTTCTTGTTATTTGCAGTAAATCCCTTGTTGTTTGCATTATATCTTTTGCTCTGTTTCCGGCTTCTTCCTCGCCTCCCGGTTCACTGTCCCCCCCTGTTCTCGTTTTATGTACTTTCCACCTGTCAGTTCGGATGTAAACCGATATGATGTTGCACACTAATGTCGTTATATAAAAGTGTTAAATAAATAAATAAATAAATAAATAAATAAATGTGGTCTTGGAAGTTCATGTACTAAATCTTTTGATCTTTTTTTCTTTTTTTTTTTTATCCAATAAGAGGGCTTCCATAGTAGCAATGTTTGAAAAAACTACTGTGAAGCCGCGAATCATTGCCAGCCCCTGAAGCAGATGTTCCATATGTTGAAACACTGACAGTGTCGGGCTATGGCTCCCTGAATCGAGTTAAGGTCCCAGGAAAAGGTGCTCCTAGCAAGTAGACAGATGTACTCAGGACCAGTGGTTTTATGCTCCCCTGCTCCCCACAGGTTTCAAACTGGTGCTAAGCAGGCTTGGCATGACTAGGTGTGCATATTGTGCATTTGCACAGGGTGGCACACCGGGGGAAAGGGGGCAGCAGAAGGAGGAGAGACCACTGCGTCGCTGGCAGACAAGGGATAGGGGAGGGGTCAAGGTGAGTTGGGAGCTGCCATCACGTCTTGACAAGGCCCAGCGGCATTCTTTTATCTCGCCAGACTTTTCCCCCCGCAATATTCGGCCACTCCTGTGATAAAATATCACAGCTTAGTGAATCTAGGCCTTATCCAATTCTGTCTGGCAGACAGTACTGTGCAGGAGACCTAGGAGGCCGGATGTTTAGTCAATAGCCATGCTAGTATTGCTAGCTCATTCAGTGAGCTTTGTGGCTAGGCAGGGGTAAGGTGGGTGCTGGCAGGAACTAACCGGCATTTGGATGCCCTAGCTTTACCCCTTATTCAGTAAGGGGTAATAGCGCGTCCAACCCCCCCCCCCCGAACCTAATAGCGCCCACAACATGCAAATGCATGTTGATGGCCCTGTTAGGTATTCCCGTGCGATTCAGAAAGTAAAATGTGCAGCCAAGCCGGTGCCCGGAGAAATTAGCGCCTACACAAAGGTAGGCGCTAATTTCTCCGGGCACCGGGAAAGTGCACAGAAAAGCAGTAAAAACTGCTTTTCTGTGCACCCTCCGACTTAATATCATGGTGATATTGGGTCGGAGGTCCCAAAAGTTAAAAAAATTTGTAATCAGCCCGCGGCTTGCTGGTTGAAAATGGGACGCTCAATTTTGCCGGTGTCTGGTTTCCGAACTGGTGGAGAAGTCCATTAACGGCTATTAATCAAATTTACTTAGGGAATAGCCACTGCTATTAATTGCATCAGTGGCATGGGATCTTCTTAGTGTTTGGGTAATTGCCAGGTTCTTGTGACCTGGTTTGGCCTCTGTTGGACACAGGATGCTGGGCTTGATGGACCCTTGGTCTGACCCAGCATGGGAATTTCTTATGTTCTTATGTTCCTTATGTTTTATGCTCTTCTACCCAAAAGGAGGAAGAGAAAAAAAAGACTGTCCCAGATAAGGAGCAGTATCTTGCAGGTGGTCACACTGGCTGGCAACTGGGATATATCTTTAGCAATAGGACAGACTAACTGGGATTGGATGGTTTGGGGCAGTTGGTCTTTTTCTGGCTCATCTACTATGTTAAATTTTTAAAATTCTGTCTGTCATACCTCCTGTGCTGCATGTGACTTTCTTACTGCCTCTTAAGAAAGATAGATCCTATTCCAAATCTGGAGTAACGAAAGAAAAGAGAGCAAAAAAATAAGCAGTAGGTTTTATATAGTGTGTTTCCTACAAGCTGTAGCCTATACTGTTTTGCAAACACACGGGCTGATACAGTAAAAATCACAGGAGAGCGGGCGCACAGGACACTCTCCTGTGCGCCCGTTACAGTAATTTAATTTATTTAAATTAGGGCCCGCAGTAAAAACAGGTGCTAGGGACACTAGCGCGTCCCGGAGCGGCGGCTGTCGGTGGGTTTGACAGCCGATGCTCAATTTTGCCAGCGTCGGTTCTCGAGCCCGCTGACAGCCACGGGTTCGGAAACCGGACACCGGCAAAATTGAGCGTCTGGTTTTCGAGCCGCGGGCTCATTTTACATTTTTTTTACTTTTTTTAACTTTCGGGACCTCCGACTTAATATCGCCATGATATTAAGTCGGAGGGTGTACAGAAAAGCAGTTTTTACTGCTTTTCTGTGCACTTCCCCGGCGCCGGCAAAAATTAACGCCTACCTTTGGGTAGGCGCTAATTTCTTAAAGTAAAATGTGCGGCTTGGCTGCACATTTTACTTACTGAATCGCGCGGGAATAACTAATAGGGCCATCAGCATGCATTTGCATGTTGCGGGCGCTATTAGATTCGAGGGGGTTGGACGCGCGTTTTCGACGCGCTATTACCCCTTACTGAATAAGGGGTAAAGCTAGCTCGTCGAAAACGTGCGTCCAATCGCGGGTTAACAGTGCGCTCCGCCTGATAGAAATGCAAACACTGTTTCCAGCCCTGGAGTTTTAATATATCAGCACACTGTACTGCAATAAGATTTTGAGGACAGAAATCCGAACAAGAGTGGCTAAGTGAGGTGCAGTGTAAAAAGCAATGGGTTTGCTTATCAGTCTTTTTGTCTATTTTACACTGAGTCTAGATTTTAAAGCTTTGTGCTGTTATCTCTATTCCAGGTTGCATTTCCTGTTCTGGCCCTGCAGGAGGACTGAAGGTCACATGATAGAAGAAAGCAAGTGGTAGATTTAGCCTCAGAAGACTTCCTTGCTAGCCCACAACCAGTAGGGGATTTCAGTTGGGCCAGTTTACTGGGTAGGAGGCCTCTAGAATACACAGCCAACCCCTCAGTGAATATACAGGCCGATTCAATAAATTGCTTGCAAAAATGTGCATTCAAACTGGACACGTTTTTTGAACGCACACATAATCATGTCTCCCTGGCGCTCAATACAACAGAAAAATGAGCCGCCATGCTAAAAAGGAAGTGCTAGGGATAAATGTGTGTCCCTAACACATGCACGACATCGGGACCCAGGAGATTTGGCTGTGCGCTGGATAGGAAAACGGAAACTCAATGAGCATCGGTTTTCCTAACCCACTCACAGCTACGGGTTAGAAAAATGGACGCTCAATTAATGGGTGTTCGTTTCCCTAACCTGATGGACGCTCAATTAATGGGTGTTCGTTTCCCTAACCTGATGGACGCTCAATTAATGGGTGTTCGTTTCCCTAACCTGACCGCTGGCAAGATTCTTTTTTTCATGCTGCTCCCTGTGGTTCTTCCTACTTAATACTGGAGTGATACTAAGTAGGAGGGACCACAGAAAAGCAGGATTTGGGGCTTTTTTGGGGTGTTTTTCAGATAGCTCGGAGCACATCATCCCTGGGGCTGGCATTAAGTTTTCCTTGTTAAAATGTGCGCATCGGGCGCACAGTGATTTTTTTGCATTGGGGTTCTAGCTAATAGCCTCATCTTCATGTGATGAGCGCTATTAGCTACGTGCCGGTTTGGATATGCGTTTTGGACTCGCTAATCCCCTTATTGCATCGTGTGTTAGTCTAGCGCGTCCAACGCACGCATCCAAGCGGTTAACCTGTGCGCTAGGATCCGCGCCCGATATTGCATCGGCCTGATAATGTGTTAGTCTCTCTGGAAGTGGTGAGTTTATTACCTTTTACAATGGCTGTTTGCAGTAATGCAAACCCCCTTTCTTGGTTTAGTCTCTCAAATAAAATGTCAAGGATGTTTAAAGTAATGGAGAAGGCCCCAGCGCATACAATGGCCTACCAGCCATCAGAAACTGGAGCTTTTTGTGGCTCCAAGGCAACTGGGAAAGGGGGAATGAGGCCTTGGAGTGATGGAAGCCTGCCATTTTCTTATCTAGCCTAGTAAATATTTGCGGACTACCAGTAAGTCAGTGGATCACAGTGTTCTTATCAATTGGATCAATTTGGTATGCACAGTGCAAAGTCTCATTTTTCTAAGTAAACATTTTTTATGTGTGTGTGTTTGTGTTTTAATGTGCTAAAACTTTTCCCCCTTCCCGTCTCCCCCTACTTATTAAGCATTGCTATCCAGGGTTCAGCAAACTTCTGTCAAAACTGACGCAGCTCAGCTCTGGCCATGAATTCCGCATTCTTAAAGTGCTCTGCGTGTTCCATAAATGGACTGAAGTGAAATCGATTGCCAGTGTGTTTTTACAGATGTGTGGAAGTGCAGACAACCCCACGTGAATCAAAATCTGACACCGGAATGATTAAGGAGAGGGGGACTTAGATCTGAAGATGAGAGATTGATTATTGGCAAGATGCTTTATTTATTTAGATTTATATTCCGCTTTTCGCACTTTTTTCAGCGCTTCAAAGCGGATTGCATTCAGGTATTGTGCAGCCAGCATAGAAATAAAACAGTAAAACAGATAAATGCAGATTCTGTAAAACAGAATCAGAAACAGTTTCACACCTCATTACTGGGTGACAAGTGTTGATATCAGACGTGCTGCCTACGAAAAAGCATAATAAGATGGCATAGTTCCTCCAGTGGAAACTATGTAAATATTATAACATCACTGTACCAGAAAAGCACTGGAATCATGACCTGAGAAACTGAAGTGGTGATTCCTGGGACATCCCTGTCCCAACCGATAAAAAGTTTGATGCAAGAAAACCAGACATAGTGCTAATATTATTATATAATATATTATAATATATAATAAATATATTATATTTATTTATTACTATGTTATATTGTGTATATATTATATTTATTTATTACTATGTTAAATTGACATCCGGTTATATTGTACCACCTGTTCTATGGTTCCATGTAAAGCCCCCTTTCTCTTTTGGGCAGTTCATCATTTTATGTAAACCGGAGTGATTTGTAGTTCTTACAAGAACTTCGGTATATAAAAATTAAAAATAAATAAATAAATAAATAAATAAAGGAGAAAAGCTGATAGAAGTGTCAGTACCAAGTGAGCTTAATTTGATTGCTGAATTGGAGAGAAGGGGTTGGCAGCCTCACGTTCTTATTCAGAAAACTATACCTCATAGAGGAATCTCTCTTTTCTATGAAGCCTTGAGAAAAGATTAATCTAGCGCGATCCCCACAGGGACCTTCAGATGGAGTTAACTTGTCAGCAGTGGGAGCGCATGGGCCATCCTTATGCACTCCTCGTGCTGAAATGATGGTTAGGCTTCTCCACAGGGCTTACAGGTATCCTCTGTTTTACACCAAGTTCTCCTCGACTTCAGCAGGGCTTTGTTGGCGGCATTGTGGCCAACTAGGCTCTTATATACATGTCTGCTGGACTTGCAAACATATTGCACATTTTTGGCAATTGATTAAGGCAGAATGTCATTTGAGATTAGTGCGAGAGGGTGATCTCAAGCCTGAATTATACTTATTGGGAATTTGGGGGCCACATAGCCTCACTACTTCTCAGAGAAGTTTGGCTGATCAATTATTACTTGCTGGCAAGTTCACGATAGCTTTAATGTGGAAATCTGCTCAAAGACTGGATAGGTCCATCAAATTGCTCTGGTGGAGAAGCTTACTCAAATACTTAAACGAAATGTGTTGTTCTATGAGAAAATATGGTCCCCCTTCTGGAAATATTGTGACACCTACGCAACATAATTCCAGATAGTTAACTAGGATGTGTGGCGTGATGATGTTGATTACAGGACCCTGAATTGCTGTTAACATATGTAGCACTGTCTGATTGCCTAATTGTATTCCCTTCAAGTGGGGAGTTTTTCGTGGGGTGGGTTTGGGGTTTTGTGTTTTCTTATCTTTGTCTTGGAAACTGTCTAAATAAAGAGTTTCAAAAAAGAAAGTCCCAATTGTATTGCGTGCCAAAAAGAACATCTAGACATGTTGCCTGGTCATATAACATCTTATGAACTGCAAAAGGAAGCTCTCTTTGGCACAATGCAAGTACTAAGAAGGGCATTAGCTGTGACTTTGAGATACTCTTGTTACGAGTGAGATTCATTTCTGTCGGTTTGCACACAACCCATTTGGAGAAATTACCCTGCATTCCAGTGTGATGCTGACAAATATTTTTATTTATTTATTTATTTAAAGAATTTATATACCGGGGTTCCTGTATAGTATACATATCACCCCGGTTTACAAGGAACCATAACTATCGCTAAGGAAACGATCATTTAGCGGTTTACATTGAACATTTAGCGGTTTACATTGAACATAGTTAATTTGAGAAAACATAATGAAACATAAATAAACATAAATAAACATAAATGAACATAAATAGTTAATTTGAGAGAAGTATATAAAATGGTTAACCAGTTAATAACTAAAAAGCAGGTTAATAAGTAAATAAGTAAGTAAATAACATTGAACTTGGTAGAATCTGGTAACAGGATAAAATATAGTGTTGCATATGTTTAAGTACAGTTTCGTGTTAATTTCTTCAGAAAGATGTAAGCTGGGGAAGATACGGAGGATATGAAATGCCTTTTTTCTTGCTCATTAGCTCTATGGGAATGCTTGTTCGAACAACCAAGTCTTAAAAACAACCAAGTCTTAAAAATATCTGGATCATCATTAATCCCCATAAATGTATCTGCCACATGGCAATCCTAGGGGTGTATGTACTAACTGGTGTGAATATTAGGCTTTAACAGCCCATGGATTGAATTAATGATATGCACAAGGTGGCAGCTTTACCGTGGGTGCATTAAAGACAGCCAGAGCCAGTGCTGCTGCACTCTGCATATTAGCTTGTCCTGCCCAAAACAAAAGGACAGGGAAACCTCCCTCTCATACCCCTGATTGACACTCTGGATGCCCCTTTCCGTTCTACCTTCTGAGTAAGAAGCGCTTATGACTCCACCTACCCCCTCACTCATGGCCTCTAAATTGGCCCCAAATCTTTGTCAACAGGAGAGAACTGGTTGCTGTCTTGCTGGCCACAACACCGAGTCCAAAATGGTGCCACTAACAAGATGACCCACGCATGAAGCACATGCAAGTAAAGTAAGGAGCTCACGTTCCTGCCTTAAGTGGCCTGTATTAATGCTGTATAATAAAAACATCCTGTGCTGATACCTTATGAGTTCATTAAAGTAACAAAAATGTTTTTTCATATTTGCATGCATGTTGGGAAACCAACAGTAACACAACTGTACGTGCAATTAGCCCACAGTAATACACTCAGTACATGGGCATTATCATGCATGTTATACAGGCCTCAGTCCACTGGTATATAAGCCCCTTAGGAATCCCTTGCACTGACCTGCTGAAGGAAGGATACCTTGCAGAAGCTAGTCACAGATATATTAGAAACATCTAAGGAAAAGACCTTGATCGACACAAAATGTAAGTGGATTAACCCAGTAACCCATTTACTGTTCGTGCTGGAAGATTTTAAATCCAGAGCCTAACCTGCAGTTTGAACCGAGCAGCACTGTTTTGTTGCCCTGACGGATCGGGAATCACTAAACCAGCAGAGCAGAGAAACTCTCAGGAGCGGGTAATAACTTGTGCTAGGTGCCGTCCTTCCCACCCACCCAAACCTGCACATTGCTCCACAATCTAGCAGGGTTATCATGTGTTAAAGTCAAAATGATAATCTCCAGTTTTTAAATTTAAACAAAATTTTTGGAGCAAGTAGGCCTGTTCTCAGGAAATTACACATCGTTCAGAAGCTAAAGGGTCCTGGAGGTGGATGGAAGTCCTATGTTCGGACAATTTGGTCTCAAATCATTCTTCTTTCAGGTTCTGCTCTGAGAAAGCCAAGGTTTGGTGCCTATGGGAGGGCTCTGCCACGCACTCAGGGCAAGCTTTCCTTGAAACTCAGCCCTAAATATCTTGAGGCAGTCAACACTGAACAATAGCTGGGAGGTTACATTTAAAAAGCTCTCATCTGTGACCAAGCTTCTTCAGTTTCCTGTCCTGCTACTGAGAAGGTAAGCGATAAAGATTACATTCCTACTTTTAGGCATTCCTGTTGAACTTGTAAGTGCAATAACAATTCATTTGTATACCTAGAAATGGATTTGCTATCAAACAGCATGCAAATCTGGCATAAAGATAAAATATGGCATGTTAAAATGCTCTGGGTTCTGTACAGTAACAATTCAAATGGCTAGAGAAGAACTTAAAAAACCACTAAACTTCTCTGTTTTAAAGAGCATTGCCTCCATAAGAATACCTGGCTTATGCTTGAAATCGAAGGGTGGCCAACAGGAAAAGGTACTTACAGCAGGAGATTCCGTTAGCACGCACTGTCCGTCTCCTCCCAAGGAGATGCATCCACTCCAGCAACTTTCTGATTACCCTGCTGGATCAGCCCGGGCCTTTTTTTTTCCCCCCTATTTATCAGTCCCTTTGCATACAGTTAGGCTCCAGACACTCTGCAGAGCTCAGCTGCGGCTCCATCTGACACACCAGCTTCCCACACAGCCCTCCCTAGGGTCACAGCCAGGGCAGTTACAGACAGACATAAATCAAATACTAACTGGATCTTCCAGGACAGAGGCCACTGGGACCCTCCGCGAGCGTCACGCGCTCCCAGCGTTCCTCGCTGCGGAGTTAATAAATATTTTACTTTTTCTTGACAGAGGTACAGACACCCTTTCATCCGTCCATTTCTGCCTGTTTAGCCCTGGCATCCCCAGCGCATTCAGAGGCTGCATTTACAAAGTGGCCGGCGGCAGGACATGCCAATTGAACTGTTTTCCCTGTGCCGCAGAGGCTGCGTGGCAGTGTCTGGTGGTCCGCACTTGGAACCTCTGTCTGAAGCCACGAGGTCTCAGAATCCACCTTTGTCCATTGTGTATAGGAAGTGAAGACTGCCTTTTCACACTTAGGAATGAGCAGAGCTAAGTGATGCTAAGTGGTAACACAACATACAAGAGAAAATGAATTGGACTACTTAAAGGGCAGCAAATTCAGTGTGGGTCAAGCATTCTACAAAAAAAAAAAAGCAGGAAAGGACTCCAAATCAAATTTTGCACACAATTGTCATGAGTTGAGTCTGCACGTGTGATGGATCACTGTAGCAGTCCAGTAAATCATTTGGCATGCAGCCTTACAGCAGAACTAGAAATGCTTTGGGTTTTGTTTTTTTTTAGAAAATTCATGCCAGTTAAAAGAAGATCATTAAATGGCCTCTTGTTTTTGATTTGCATGGCAATGTCTGAGGAGATATTATTTAACCCCACTGGAGGTTCCTCCAAGCCAGGCAACCCCTGCATTAAGAATCAGCCTTCCTCACGACCCCAAGTGGGGCATTGTGCTTACCCAAGGAAAGCGCTAAGACAACGCAGGGCAGAGGGCAAAAGAGTTTTAAGGCCAGGAAAGGGCTAGCTCAGTGGCAGTGCAGAGAGAGCAGGCCCAGCTTAGGTTTTTGGCTTCCTGGGTTAGCTGGAACCAGAGATGCTACAGAAGCAGCATTCGTAGATCCCGAGGGAGGGACTCCTAGTCGTCAAGCAATGGGTAGGGCCCATGATTGCAGGGATCCAGAAGGAGCCCTGGTGTGTGGCCCCCAGCCCAGGACTGGGCAAAAGGAAGTTGGGAGGGGATAAAAGGTAGGGGGAATCTCCGGAAAGCTGTGAACAAAGAAATACTGTGTATGCCAAGTACGGGGAGACCTTGAAACCTGAGAATACTTTTATTTTCCTTCTTCTGTCCTGTCTAATTATTCGCTAGGCAGCCATAGGAGTTGCCACCTCTAATTTCTAGCTGTAAGCAACATGGAATGGATCTCCCTATTAGAATCTGCTGGGCACTTTCAAGGGACCCAGATTGGCCACTTGGAGAGAGGATGCCACTGGGCTCAATGGACCATTCATCTGACCCAGTATGGCATAATCTTATGTTCTTTAATATAAAGTCAGTGTTCTCCTACTCTATCATAGGTACTGGTATTTATTCACACTGCTATAATTATTAGGCATCTGCACTGTACAGCCCATAGTCTTGTATACTGCATTAACTTAATCATGGCTTCCATGGTGTTTTGTCTTTATTCTTTTATATTAGTATAATTAACAAACACATAAATGTGTGCACCAAGGGATCTCATAGAAACGGACAATCCTGAGCAAAAGCCAAAATATTCACACTCCAATGAACTGTTATGTCTGGCGGTTTGCGGGCTACCACCACACTTACCTCCCCTGCCAGGTTGTCTCTGCTGGTTCCCGACGCAGTTAAGCGTTGCTAGGTTTCTGATGCAACAAGACACTGCCAGCTCTTCACACGGCAGGATGCCGCCAGGTCCATCCTGCCCTGCCGCACTTCTTAGGTGCGTGGGCACCCGATCTCTCTATTTAAAGGGCCCACGGCACTTATTGATGACCTTACAAGCCAAACCTTATAAAGGGCTTTCCTGTCCTTCCCTCACTGCCTCAGCAACAGGTCCAGCTACTCCACAGTAGTGTATGATGCTTCCCTGTGTCCCAGTCTTCGTCCAGTCTGTTCCACCCTCCATTGCCCGCCTTGTCCCAGCCCTCGCCTGCCTCTGCCCTATCTGTTCCTCTCCCCCTCCTTTGCACGGATATCGTTTGACCTCAGCTTGGACTTTGGATATGCCCCACCGCTACCTGCCTCTGACCACTGCCTGGACCTCAGATACGCCTGACTGCCACCTGCCTCTGACCACTGCCTGGATGCTGAATATGCCTGACCGCCACTTCCTTTCAGCTAGCTAAACATGGACCTTCTTGGTCACTGCCATCAGCAGAGACCCCACCTAAGTCCTGCCGGTACCCGAGGGGAACGTGAGCTGGTGTAGGTTTAAGAACATAAGAAATTGCCATACTGGGTCAGACCAAGGGTCCATCAAGCCCAGCATCTTGTTTCCAACAGTGGCCAATCCAGGCTACAAGTACCTGGCAATTACCCAAACACTAAGAAGATCCCATGCCACTGATGACAATAATAGCAGTGGCTATTCCCTAAGTAAACTTGATGGACTTCTCCTCCAAGAACTTATCCAAACCTTTTTTGAACCCAGCTACACTAACTGCACTAACCACATCCTCTGGCAATAAATTCCAGAGCTTGATTGTGTGTTGAGTGAAAAATAATTTTCTACGATTAGTCTTAAATGTGCTACTTGCTAACTTCATGGAATGCCCCCTAGTCCTTCTATTATCCGAAAGTGTAAATAACCGATTTACATCTGCCCATTCTAGACCTCTCATGATTTTAAAGACCTCTATCAAATCCCCCCCTCAGCCTTCTCTTCTCCAAGATGAACAGCCCTAACCTCTTTAGCTTTTCCTCATAGGGGAGCTGTTCCATCCTCTTTATCATTTTGGTTGCCCTTCTCTGTACCTTCTCCATTGCAATTATATCTTTTTTGAGATGCGGTGACAGAACTGTACAAAGTACTCAAAGTGCAGTTTCACCATGGAGCGATAAAGAGGCAATATAACAAGACCATGCAACTTCTGCAAAACTCTGCAGCTAGACTCTTGACAGGTACTAGAAGATCTGAACATATCACCCCAATATTAAAAGAACTTCATTGGCTGCCGGTCAAATACAGGGCCCAGCATAAAATCTTATCACTAATACACAAAACCCTCTACAATGAAAAAATTGAATGGCTAACCTCTTCACTTCACTTCCACACCCCCTCAAGAACCACCAGATCAACCGGAACAGGGATGCTATCAATTCCTTCCCCCAAAATTGCCCACCTAAATAATGTAAGAGAAAGATCTATCTCTGTTGCTGGACCCCTTCTATGGAACTCCATCCCGCAGGAATTACGACTAGAAGCTGACATCAAATTATTTAAAAAGGGGATTAAAACTTGACTTTTTAAACAAGCCTAGCAAGAGCTGTTAGCATAATTATCTTACACTTCTGATTTAATACCAAGGTAATGTATATTTTTAATTTTATTATACTATCTCTACCCTAACTATACTATCTCTCTAAGTGTTTAAATTTTGATTATTTAGCATACTATTTAGTTTGCTATGTTAATTATATTATGAAATAATGTATTTACTTCTTTCTTCTTTGGAAATGCAAATAATTTTAAATGCTAACTATTGTAAACTGATTTGATATGCTTGCATGAAAAGTCGATATATAAAAATTATTAAATAAATAAAATAAATAAATTATGACATTTTCCATTTTATTCACAATTCCCTTCCTAATAATTCCTAACATTCTGTTTACTTTATTGAATGCTGCAGCACACTGAGCCGACGATTTCAATGTATCATTCACTATGATGCCTAGATCTTTTTCCTGGGTGGTAGCTCCTAATATGGAACCTAACATCGTGTAACTACAGCAAGGGTTATTTTTCCCTAAATGCATCACCTTGCACTTGTCCACATTAAATTTCATCTGCCATTTGGATGCCCAATCTTCCAGTCTCACAAGGTCCTCCTTCAATTTATTTCAATCCGCTTGCAATTTAACTACTCTGAATAATTTTGTAATCTGCAAATCTGATAACCTCATTCGTCGTATTCCTTTCCAGATCATTTATAAATATATTGAAAAACACCAGTCCAAGTACAGATCCCTGAGGCACTTTGCTCTTCTTTCATCCACATTTGTCAGAAAGTTGAAAATGGCCAAATCTGGATCTGCCTACTGATGGTGAGGACTCCTCTCTGCAGGCAGCATCAGTCACCTCAGCCCAAGGATCCATCATGAAGACACATCAATCATTAGTCCCAATGATTACAATGTATTGATGCAAGTTTGGATCGTTTGTCCTTTGCTTGATACTGTCACTTTTTATGACACCCCATGAGTACATATTAGGTTTTTTTGTTGTTTTTTTAAAGTTTTTTTGGCTTTATGATCAGTTTGCGTGGTTGCATGTAACCTTTTTTTATTCCTTATTGGTATCACTAATCCCTAAGGAGGATATTCTTCAAAGAGATCTATATGGGCAATGGAGGAATTATCTAGCTAGATCAAAGGGTTTCCAAACTGCACCCTGTCACCTCCCCACTCTGGGGTAAATATAACTGGCTGGGTTCAATCCACTTACCCCGAGAGAGAAAGGCTATCCTGGGTGGGAGGGGGGGGGGGGGGAAGGATACACACAATTGGCCTTTCCAAATCTTTCTCTGCCTCCTCTCTCCTATAGAAATAACAGATGCAAGGTCCACAGGAACCTCTGTACCCACGGACCTTGCAGCTGCATTTCAGAACCGCCCCAAAAATATAGCCGGGTATTTCTCCTTGAGAATTAGCCACATGGCACACACCCCACCTCCCAGACACTGTCCTTGAATATATATTTGGAAGAAAGAACTTTCAGGGAACAGCAGAGTTTTTTTGGCTTTATGATCAGTTTCCAAATCTTTCTCTGCCTCCTCTCTCCTACAGAGAGCATAGCTCTCTGCTTCTACGGCAGGGGAGGAAGTCTGATACTTCGTGCAAATCCAGCATAGCTCTCTGCTTCAACGGCAGGGGGAATGAAGAAAAGTGGATCTATATACAGACAACAACCAACAGGGACTGAGTCGCATAGTCTGGGTAGACAAATGGGCATGGGTGTAGCTTGCTTATTGCGGCGGTTACTACCCCTAACTAATTTAAGCTAGATATTACATTTAGATGCAGCTCCAACACTGCTCCTTGCATTAATGGTGGGGGTCGAAGGGAGATAGAATCAAAGGGTTACTAAGAGCCAAGAGTAACAGATAAGTATGAGAAAAAAAAAAAAAAGTGCGAAGCTTGCTGGGCAGACTGGATGGGCCGTTTGGTCTTCTTCTGCCGTCGTTTCTATGTTTCTATAGGACATGGAAAGAGCTTGTAGACCAACAGCAAGTAAATGAAAATAAAACAAATAACCCCCCCCCCCCCAGTGATGTGTGGCCCTGTCCAGCTCTGGACGGGGTCTCTTCTAGCTGACAAACAGCAGAACTAATAACATTCCTTAGATGCAGCAGGCAGATATCCTGCCGTTTGCTTGCATGCATTAATGAAATCTGGGCCAGTTCCACAGGACATTATTTATATGCAGTCGCTTCTTGGAGAGCCCTCAGATCCTAAAGCGGTGTTGCCCTGCAGCAATGGCAAGGAACTGAGCTATAAATTGTGCAGAAAGCTTTAAAGGAGCAAGCGCTCCCCCATTTATGCCCCCTGCATCCCTACAAGAGGAAAAGAATTCAAGTTTGTGAGCAGCGAGGACTGCTCTCCGGCTGTACTTTGAGCTCAAACTGCAGCCCTTTCATTCATAAATCCGGAGCAAACAGTGAAGAACTTTGCCCCTCAGAATCTCTCGCCACTATTTGGGCCTCTTGCATTTTTCCGACTAAGCTCTCCCAGCACTGCTTTTCCCCTGTGTCCCCTCCCCCCTTCTCTAGATTTCAGTATCTCTTCCTCTTCCCGTTTATTGTCTTAAGAAAACACAGAGAAGCCACCCAAATACCTCCCAGAAACTCATTTGTAACCCTGCTTATCTGCCAGGCCTGCAGTGAGAGAGATGAATGTGCAGGCATGAAAAGAGAGAATGACTTCCAAAGAAAGGAAACCCCTCCATCTAGCCCTGTAATGAGCAAGAGGAATGGTCCTGCTTTACCCTACAGTCCATCCTTGGCACCTGATTCTTCAGGACCTCTGCCAGACCAGCACCGTGAGTCCCCGTTTTCCAAGCTCGCAGTCCAGCTGCGCTGATCTCCTGCATGGCCAGATCTGTGCAGCTGGCCCGCAGAGTGCGGACATGCTCCTGCGCAGCACCAGCGTCGCGCCAAAAATATTGACTGGTGATGAGCGCCAGCTAAATTTAAGCCTGTGGGAGAAAAGTCTTAATGGATCCGGCCCTAGTTCTAGGAAGACAAAATAATTGTATTGCCTTGCAGCTCGTGACATCGAAGTTTCATTGCGCCAGTGCAAGAACTGTCCGTAGGAAATGATGGCAGAAAAACAAAAAAAAGTCCAAAAACTAAATTGACCAATCCAGTCTGCCCAGCTGAGATTCTTCCACTCAGGGTAGATGAACGCATATGTTCAAAGGGTTTGCTGGATGTGAGCTTTCGTGACCATGCAGGTTCCCTCCTAAGTGCTACATGTTGCAATGACCCGATGAGCTCTCTAAAGCTGGTCACCCATGCATTAAGTTAGTGCAATAAAAAGGTCTCGCCTACAGCTTGCTTGTTAACCCTCATTTCTACCTATCCCACATGGCCACCACACAACCTGATGTGGATTGGAAGAGTTTAAATAGCTATCCCGTGTATTTCTGTTTTGAAGTGCACGTGAACTTCAGAAATCACTTTATGAATTAAATCCCTTGTGTAAGAACTATCATCTAAAAATACCTGCAGAGGAAAATGGTCTATGAGAATGAAAAACTGTGTTCTTGAACAACTTTTGCATTTTAATGCAGGATTAAGCACTTTTACAGTTTTCCTTAGAGAAACGTGCATTTAATGTTTGGCCAATAACTTTACAATCTCTGTGTCATATAAGACAGCTCCTGTGACAAGTGGCATTTTGGAAAGAATGCCCACTTTCCTCATTCTGGACTTTTTACATTTAAAGAACTGAAGAGTTAAAAGACTAAACTTTTACATTGTGAAGGTAGCCAGAAACTCCAGATCAAAAGGGCCAGACTGAGCACGTTCCTGGGTTTAGTCTGAGTGCATCTATGGACATGTCCTGTCGTTTTTACCGACACTGTATCTATTTTAGATCGCTGAGCCATTAATTCACCTAGTGGTGAGATCAGGTCATGACACAAACATAGTTCCCCACTTCTTAAGGGAACTAACAGGGGAAAAAATACACACATTTTTTAAGAAAACCAGTTATGATGTGTATTGCAAATCATAAATGATAAACATTGTACAGGGACATTAAATGTTTAAATGTAAAATCAAAGGCCTCCATTTAGGCACCTGGAACCACAAGTCCATAGATGCAGACTGACTAAGAGAGAGAGCTAACCAGCCAACTTAAGTGACCAACGAACACTATAAGTGCTCACTGCCACTGTATAAATAATACAAGGTCCTGGTTCAAATTATTTCTACACAGATATGTAGTGGGTAGGGCATAACTCATTAGAGAATGGGCTCTTGTGTCTGCAGTGCAGGCCCTTAGAGATTTATCCGGTATGCCAAGAATGACAGCCCTTGACTCCATGATTCCTTCTTGGTGGGGGGCTTGCTGGGTTAAACGTAACAATAAAGAAGCTACCCGGAGCAGCTTTCTGGGGTCTCTGCTAATTTGCTGAGATTCTCTCCTTTGTTTAAGATTCACTTGACAGGAATTTTATTGATGGCGATTAGAGGTGGTTTATGTTCCATTAATGAGGTTGATAATAGCTAATTACTGGAGAGGAGTAAACAAACCCGGGCCAGACCATGCAGTGAAGGGTCAGTTATGCAGAAAAGATCCAGCTGGACCAAGCACGACTTCCTTTAACTACTGAAAAGCCAAACCTTACTTAGATTACAGAAATTCTCAAGGCCACATCTTTAAAGGAGTTGGATTTTTTTTTTTAAGACAAGAATTTTCATACTCCAGTGGGGACCTGTTCTGAACTATAATAACCATAGAGGCTTCCATGGATCTTCTTGGTAAGGTCAGTTTCCCACACACAAAGCCTGAAAGATTGTTGGGTGTCCCCTCATTATGCAGTGGAACACAAAAACAGGTCTCTTCCCCTGTTCTTTGTGATCTTCATTTCTATAGTTCGCTGTAAACCGATATGATGTCCCCACGAATATCGGGATAAAAGTCTCTTTACATAAATCAATCAATCAATCTAATGGAACGTGACCCATCCTAGCGCGCTGCTGGCACGCTAGTGACAAGGTTAGAGAATATGCTGATAGCACGAGTGAAGGTGGCAAGGCAATGCTATGCTAGCTATCTTGGCTATCCAGCGTAGGTTTGTTAAATGCTAAATGCCGAGCGGGAAGCAGATAAGGGGGAATCCTGCTTCTAGCTCTGTATGAGGGATTCTGGGGGAGAGAATTTGGAGTGCGGATCAGGAGTAGAGACAGAAGCCAGAATGTTGGGTGGGCTGAGACCCCTTGGATTTGTTTCAAGTGGGCAGACAGGAGGGAAATCGGGAGGCTGGACCTGCAGACTGGACTGAATTAAAAAAAAGGCAGGCCTGTGAAATGGCACAAACCACATAGCAACATTTTGTTTCAGATGCCAAATGACACCAACGACATGAGAAATATTGTTGATATTTCCATATCATTTGAAAACGAAAGCACATCCTTGCTTTCCAGCTGCTTGCGCTGCTTCTGCTACCCCATTTTTATGATTTGAGTTGTTGTTGGTTGGCAGAGGCTGCATTTAACATTACAGGACTTCGAGTCCTAGAGCTGCTGCCCAGCATCCCCCGTGATGGATGGAAGAGGCTGGATAAGCTGTGGCCTTCCTGTTTGTGCTCAATGTTTAAACATGTTAAGCAACCTGAACTTTAAATTAGGCTGTGGGGGTAACGTCTTCCCATGCCTACAGTGGCTGCTGGTACCTGAAAAGGTAGAATATTGTTTTTTTTGCCTTCTGAATAAACTCATTTCTTTTTTGTCCAGTGGACTTCCTCTGCCATATTTGTTTCTTTCTGCTTAGGAAAACTCTAGTACAACAAATACATATATTGGCTCCAATTGTTAAAAAAACTTGTTTTTAAAATCATCTTGAGATTATCCTTGTGTTTATCCAATAAACATTATCGCAGCCTGCAAAAAAAAAAAAAAAAAAGATTTAAGATGATTGCAAAATATGTTAGGTTTGCTCAGTATAAACGTTTCTCCTGCAGTTGTTTCCATTGCTTCATGGTGAGACCGCACCTTCAGTACTGTAAGCAATTCTGGTCGCCACATTTCAAAACAGATATAGTTGCACTGGAGAAAGTACAAAGAAGAGCGACCAAAATGATAAAGGGGATGGAACAGCTCCCCTATGAGGAAAGGCTGAAGAGGTTAGGGCTGTTCAGCTTGGAGAAGAGACGGCTGAGGGGGGATATGATAGAGGTGTTTAAAATCATGAGAGGTCTAGAACAGGTAGGACTAGGGGGGGGACTCCATGAAGTTAGCAAGTAGTACATTTAAAACAAATTGGAGAAAATTCGTTTTCACTGAATGCACAATTAAGCTTTGGAATTCATTGCTGGAGGATGTGATTAGGGTAGTTAGTGTAGCTCGGTTTAAAAAGGTTTAGATACGTTCCAGGAGGAGAAATCTATAAACTGCTATTAATCAAGTTGACTTAGAGAATAGCCACTGCTATTACTGGAACTAGTAGCATGGGATTCATTTAATGTTTGGGTACTTGCCAGATACGGTTGTGGTCATAAATTTACAGACCCCTGGCAGATTTTGTAAGATGTTTTAAGAAAACATGAGTGATCAGAGAAAACACATCTTATTTTTAATGTGTTTCAAATTAAACTATTATGCACCACAGAATAGCACAATCATTCAACAAACCATAGCAATAAAGGAAATAATAAAATGGTCCTGTTCAAAAGTTTGCATACCCTTAGTTCATAATATCATGTATTGCCCTCTTTTGCATCAATGACGGCTTGCAGTCTTTGTGATAGTTGTGAATGAGGTCCTTTATTTTCTCATGTAGTAAAGCTGTCCATTCCTCTTGGCAAAAGCCTCCAGGTCCTGTAAATTCTTTGGTCTAGCATGAACTGCATGTCTGATTCTCCCCAAAGTGGCTCAATGGTGTTGAGGTCCGGAGACTGTGATGACCACTCCAGAACCTTCACTTTTGTTTCAGATCTTTGTCATGTTGGAAAATCCAAGTGTGCCCCATGCGCAGCTTCCTGGCTCATGAATGCAGATTCTCCTCCAGTATTTTCTGATAAGATGCTGCATTCATCCTGTCATCAGTTTTGACTAAATTCCCCGTGCCACTGTAGCTCATACACCCACAAAACAGCAGAGATCCACCTCCATGCTTCACGGTAGGGATGGTGATGACTCCTCTCCAAACATAATGTTTATGGTTATAACCAAAACATTCAATTTTGATCTCATCACTCTAAATTATTTTGTTCTAGAAGTTTTGAGGCTTTTCTAGGTGTGCTGTCTGGCGTATCGTAAGCGGGCTGTTTTGTGGCTTTTTTCTGGCAACTCTACCATGCAGCCCATTTTTGTTCAAGTGTCTCCTATTGTGCATGCTGAAACACCCACACCACTCTGTTTCAGAGAAACCTTTATTTCAATAGAAGTTGTTTGTGGGTTTTTCTTTGCATCCCAACAAATTTTCCTGGCATCTGTGTCTGAAATCTTTCTTGGTCTACCTTGGTATTAACCAAACCCATAGTTTTCCACTTCTTGATCAGAGATTGAACCGTACTGATTGGCATTTTCAAATCTTTGGATATCCTTTTATATCCTTTTCCTGATTTGTAAAGTTGAACTACTTTTGCTCGCAGATCCTTTGACAGTCCTTTTTCTTTCCCGATGCTTCAGTAATCACCAAAGTCACTGCAGCCCTGGATGAAATGCACAAGGGTTTTTCAAGAGCTAAGAAACTCATTGACTATTTACACACAGACACTAATTACAATCAAACAAGGCCCAAGTGTGAATACCTACCCTTCATTGCCATCTCAACCTGACTGTGTGAATTTGACTGTATATTATCAGCGCAAATATTCAAGGGTAAGTAAACTTTTGAACAGGTCCATTTTATTATTTTCTTTATTGCTATGGTTTATTTAATGAGCATATTATTCTCTGATGCATAAAATAGTTTAATTTGAAACACATTAAAAATAACAGACATGTTTTGTCTGATCACTCGTTTGTTTTTTTTTAAATACTACACATCTTACAAATTCTGCCAGGGGTATGTTAACTTATAAGCACAACTGTACTTGTAACCTGAATTGGCCACTGTTGGAAACAGGATGCTGGGCTTGATAGACCCTCGGTCTGACCCAGTATGGCATTTCTTATGTTCTTTCATACAATTAGGAAAGTGGCAGAAATCAAAACATAACTGTCTGATTTTCGGCCAGAACAGTCTGTAGCAGCTAAGGAAATGCAGATTACAATGTTTAGCCCTGGGGCTAGCCCATGGCTCAGTGGCGGTGCTGTGACAGCAGCACTCACAGACCCTGGCGGCAAGGACTGGGGACACCTAGTGGCCATATTTTGGGCCCAGGATTTCAGGGTTCTGGCCAAGAACTGGCAAATGCAAATTGGTCAGGGATGTGAAACAGGGGTAAAGCCTCCGGGTGCTTGCGAATGAAAAGCTCCTGGCATGAGGTCCCAGTCCTGGTTCCGACTGAGCTGGAAGCTCGAGCAGGGGGAAAGCATCAGGTGAAAAGGAAAGATGTTTAGCCCTGACAGTCAACATTTCAAGTTGAATAGTAATCAGTTAAATGAAACCCAGTTTGGAATGTATTTGCTCCTACATGAGAGAACTCTCAGATGGCAGATCTGCTTTCTGTAAGGACCTGGAGGCTTGACACCCTGCCACGAGTGCTGTAAAACGTTCAATCAGGCATGACCTGCAGTAGCTCTAATAGCCGGACGTATGTTTTACCCAGTTATCAATGATCAGGCCTCTTTTGCTCAGCCTGGCTTCCATCCGCTGGACATTTGTTTACAGCGATCCAAATACTGAGCAGACCCATCAGCCAAAGGCACCTGGTGTCGGTGCTGGGTGTATCTTCCACTTGTGTCTTCCTGGGATAATTAACAAGAAGAACGGGGCCGCCCAGCCTGCCGCCTCCGCCAACCTGTCCTCACTTCCGCATTCACCCAAACACTTCCCTCTGTCCACCAAAGCCCTGTGTGTCATGGCATCCCCTCATCTCGAGCAGCACCACATTTTGGAGACCATTGCCATTGCATTTTGAATGTACAGGGACAAGACTTTTCACTTTTCTTCTTCTGCACAGAGCAAAATACTTGTAAAAAATGCACATTGTTTTTCATGGATGTAAGCTCTATTGTGTGCCAGGCAGCACTTAAAGCTCATCCAATGAGCAGTATTTATTTAGATTTTTATATTCTGCTTTTTGCACTTTAAAGTGGATTATATTCAGGTACTTCCCTATCCCCAGAGGGCTTATACTCTTAAGTTTGTACCTGAGGCAATGGGGAATGAAGTCATTTACCCAAAGTCACAAGGCGCAACAGTGGGACTGGAACGCTGCTCTAACCACTAGGCTACTCCTCCCTTCCCTTGAAATTATTTCCACAACTCCCTCTGCATTTCTGGAAATCTTTGAGGGCTGGCAAGGTAGGGGAAGTCATATGGGTAAAAGCATCACCAATTACAGCGCCCACATCTAACTGCTCCATGCACCATGTGTAACATCAGTGCCCAAGTCCAGCAATCACCCATCAGTTCACCCGGGCACAAGCTATTGTGGTTCCTTCTAAAGGAAGTGAGGGTGAATGTATTTCTAAATCTACCATATAAAAATAATAATAATCATAAAAAGTACAATTTCTGTACAGATACTATTCAGTTTACTTTTGAAATATTAGTCAGTAGGTTGTAGGTGGAGTTGCATTAAGTATTTGCGTCTGCCAGGAAAAATCTAAATTGCGCTTTGACAAAATACAGTTACAGGGCTAATAGTTATTAAAAGCATTAAAGCATTAACCTCTAGGACCCCCATTTTTTACTTTGTATGCACAGATAAGTGTTTTAATCAGACTGAAGTTAAACAGTACAGGAGCTCAAGAGACTGCTTTCTGCTTTCTTTGGTTTACACAAAGAGAGATGTGATAAGAGGCGTCAAGAAGAATTAGAAAGGATTCACAGCCTCCAAGGGAGGAGGAGTAGGGAGTCTGGGCCAATGGCTAGATTCAGGGTGCAGTAGTGTCAGGATTGTTTGGAAGGAAGTGTGGCCATGATAGTTGGCTTGGATCAGGGGAGAAGAGGCTGATGGGGGAAAACCATAGATAGTAATTGCAAATAAGCTTTATTGCACTGTAGCCCCCGAAAGAAACAGGAATAAACTGCCAAACCATGAAAAATGAACAATGTTTTTATAATTAAACCATGATACATGGAATATATTTATGGGTGTGGGCTATTTATTCTGTATAAAACATTTAACAAATGCAAATTTAACTGGCTAGTGGTTGGCTAGTTAATGGGACGGAAAGGGCTGTAGTCCAGCCATCATTCTTTCTCTGGTTGTACAGTCACTTTCCTTTCAGTAATCCCCTTGGACAGCTGTTAATAGGAGAGGAACAAACTGAGATTGGGAGCCCTCTGGGGAGAAGGAAATATTTACAGTACCTGAATGTAATCCACTTTGGAGTGCTGAAAAGCGGAATATAAAATAAATAAGGATCAATCTACCCTTCTGCACTGAAGTCTGGAATCTGGGTGTGGTTTTCTTTGTTAGACCCCTGCCACCTGCTCAAAATAAACACCTAAGCATCGGAGAACAGTGATAATATATCTAGAACTCTCCCCCTCCCACTCTCAAGGAAAGTAAGCTCAGCTCTTTAATGACAATGAGTCACTCAAGCTGGTGCCACATACGGAGAGAGCTGTGAGAGCTGAAGGACACAAACAGGCTGCACCATCAGCAAGTTTTCATCACCACCATAAGCCTTTCAATATTTAAGTCTTTGAATGTTTTAAATATTTTTTGTATGCAGTAAAAAGATTACTTATCTTATACAAACATTCATTGGAGTCAACATGTTGAGCGACTCGGGTCCAAAGTTATCTCTTACACCGGATAATTGTAAAAAAAACGTTGTTCAACAGGGATGTTCTGCCACCATTGTTCACACTAAATAAACCGCCACGGCTCTATTGTGTCCAAAATAAACCACTCGACTCTGCATCGGGGTATCCTTATGGAAACTTATGCTGAACTTGGACCGGGTCTCACTCGTGATTTCTTTTTAGTTAATCAAAAGCTTTCCATGAAAATTCAGGTTAAGGCAGGCGTCCGCACGTCCTGTTTTTAAATGAAATATGAATGGAGCTCTACTGGTAGTAACGTAGGGTCAGCATCCTCTCTGAGCCATGTATTGCAGCTGATCACAGGGAATGGTCACCGTGATACTATCGCTCCAGGGTTGTTGTCTATCCACTGGCTACCTGTTATCTGGCACACAAAGTTCATGCTGGTAATTTTGATGTTTAAGGCTATTCAAGGGGCTGGTTCCAGTTATCTGAGGGAGGCTCTTTTGGATTATGCCCCATCCCAAATAGTTCTGTGTTTCTTCTTTGAGTGAGACACACCTAATGGAAACTTGTACCCAAACTTTTTCGGTAGCAGATCTCTGACAGCAGCTGGGATATCTGTCCTTTAGGCTATTGGTTAGGCTCAAGTTTTGTTTGCGATTCTTGTATGTTCTGATTTGTGTTTATGTTAATATACCGTATATTTATTGGTCTGCTTGGTTTTATATTTGACCTGTCTGATGTATGTTTTGACCTGTATTTTTGTTTTGTGTTGCTGTATACTATCTTGTCTATTTTGGTTTTATCAGTGGCGTATCTAAAGTATTTGGCACCCTGGGTGGATACTTCCTTTGGCACCCCCACCCTGAAAGGTTCACTCCTCTATCCCCCTCACCAGTGATCTCTAGTTCCCCTCTCCCTCACAGAGGCTGCCTCTCTTTCTCGCGCACACATACATACACATCCTCACACAGGCTCCCTCTCTCTCTCGCACCCATACAGCCCCTCACAAGGCTCCCGCTCTGTCTCCCCCCACACATACACAGGCTCCCTCTCTCTCTTGCACACACACTCCCTCACATAGGCTGTCTCTCACAGGCTCCCTCTCTTGCACATATCAGACACCCCTACACACAGGCTCCCTCCATTTCTCTCTCACACACACACACCCCTTCATACAAGCTCCCTTTCTCCCTTTCTTACATGTAAACACACCCGCTCCCAGTCTCTTACTTACATACACACACACAAACACATGCGCACTCCGATACACACATACGCATGTTCCCAATCTCTTACTCACATACACATACTCACACACACACACACACACACACACACTCACACACCTTCCTCTCTCAATCACATAGGCTCATGTGCGGTCATTCTGGGCCACCCCTTCTTCAGCTGCAGGTAGGATGGAGTCGACCTGTGGCTATCCGGCTGCTCTCTTCCGTCTTTCACTCGCAGCATTCTGGGCCTACTACATCTTCTACCACGAGCAGGATAGGCCACACTCCAAGCCTGAAGGATATTGCCACTCTGCCAGTGCTCTCAGGTCAGAGCCTCTTGATGCTACCCCCCTCCTGGCTGTCAACCGTGGGGGACTGCCACCTTGCCCTCGCTTAACATCCACTGGGTTTTATACCTGATTTCTTTTTTATTTGTTATATTGTATATTTGTTTTAGTTCTTAGCCACTAGGAGCAAGTATTTTCAGAACTAGTGGTTACAAAGATTTGAAATAAATAAACTCTGCTTGATTACCTGCTATTAATTAAGTTGACAGCCATTGCTATTACTAGCAACAGTAACATGGAATAGACTTTTTTTGGGCCCTTGCCAGGTTCTTGTGGCCTGGTTTGGCCTCTGTTGGAAACAGGATGCTGGGCTTGATGGACCCTTGGTCTGACCCAGTATGGCATGTTCTTAAGTTCTTATGATTGCTGTAGCTGAATATTCTGATATAGCAGCTTGGTTGTATTGAGATTTTATTGGTAATGACTGCCCACTGTCCAGCACCTTTTTAACTGACCAAGAATTTTTTTTTAATTTCAATAATGTGCTAATTCCACAGTTGCCTTGGCTGGTGGAGAAAAGCTGGCTTCCAAATTTGCATGCAAAATGTTCTCCACCAATTCCTGAATAAATGCCCATTTTTATCTGTGATTGTGGTGGCTGTGTTAATCCATTTGAATATGTAGAAATAAGGATCAGGAAATAAGTCATAAGTGAGACATTTTTACAAGATTAACTCAACATATGGCAACTGAGAGCTGCACACCCTTTAACAGAGAAACTGGAATTACAACTCCATAAGATGCAACGGGGCAAAAGCAGGTTTGGATCAACTTAACAGGATTAACCTGGGTCCACTGGCAAAACTGTATGCATAACCAAGAAGGGTTTTAATAATACCACATTCCAAAAAAATGTATGACCCACAGTCATTGAGCATTTGCTAACTGAAGTATGAAGGACCTGTTATAAACAGTTTATTGGCGATATCCAATTCAGCTTAGTTGGTCTGCCTAGTGACTCTGTTTCTGGATGGTCCTGGCTTTTTGACAGCCTCCTCCTGGTGCAACCCTGGTACCTGTGGTGCTGATCTCAAATGGAAGCAGGACTACAGATCCCAGCATGCATGTAAGTTCAAGAAATCAGGATTGGCCAGAAGCCTTTTTCTGAGCAGCCCTGGCGTCAAGCACTAGGACTTCCTGATGTTATTACTGTCGGTTTGCCTATCATTTCCTCATTTATTAAAAATGCTCCTCTCTCTCTCTCCATCTCTGAATCTTGTCCACTTTCAAATTCTTCTCAGTGTTGCAACAAATCAGAGATAAAAGCAATTCCAGATTTTCTCATGGAGACAGGAGAGTGAGTTTCTGCTCTTTCCAGGCTGAACACACAGGGTTTTTCCCTGTTTCGGCCTTTCCAGCTTTCTGTGAGGTTCACTAACTTTCCTAATCAACGCCTAAGAAGTGCGCTCAGTCCTGCTTATACCTGCTCTCATAGCTTTAACTTGTTCTTCAGGAAATATTACCTTCTTAGGCTTATTCTTTTTTTTCCTGATTTGTCACACTGAATATTTATTTTTCTTTACAATGATCATGTTTCCATGTTTATCTCTGTTCCGCCTAATCCATAAGGCTTCATTTGATGCTGCTCTCCCTAAGGCCTCAGGCCTGTTGTACCATCATTGTCTCTTGGCAGTGACTGCTCCAGGGATCTCCTCTGTTCCAGCCTCCAGTAATTCGCCCATCCTTGCATGCTTCCACAGGCCTGTTTTTCTGCATCGGAATGTGCTGGGCACACTGCGGTTTTACCCCTATATTTCAGTTATGTTACTGTCCTTTATTCCAATATATTTCTCCGATGTTGTAACATGCTTTGAGCTCTGTAGACGGAAAAGCATGGCGTAAACAGTGATGATGATGATAATTTGGGCTTGATAGCGCTTACATAAGTTTTATCTCCATGGCCCATACTGATGCGGGATTTGCACATCACCATGGTAACCATCATCTCTGTCCCCTAAAGCCTTTTGTTCTCCTCTCACCTTGATGAGCAACCCCTTTTGACCCTGATGGCACAAATTCCAACTTAACTGATGGGATTCTTTGTTCCCCCTTGCAGCTGCTTCAGGTATCCCAGACTTGATCATTCCTAATAAGCAAAAATGCACAAATTAACTTTTTTGAAATCAAAAGCAGGGTGAAAAAGAAAGAAAGCACTTAAAATGTTCAAATAGCCCCCTTTGGAGCAGGCTCGGGTGCTCTGATTGGCATCTTGGAATGCCACACTTAATTTTTTTGGATGATGTTTTAACCGTTCTTCATACAACGCTTTTTCTTGCTGGGTACCGGTAAGAATTCCCCTAATGCTCTTGAAACCTTTTTTTATTTTTGTACAATCAAAAGCTAAAAACCTTGCAGTACAAAGTTAAAAAGTAAGAATCAAGGGCAGATGATAGGACTCTCCCCAACAGTAGCTCCCTTTAGCAAATCAGTAACAAAGGACCAACTTAGAAGAATGGGTCTTGTGTCATTTCAACTTGAGTGGAGGATGTTTACTGTGACAAGGAACAAACAGAAGAGATAAGGTGACAGCTCCATAGATCCCAATCCAAAATCCATCAAGCAGTGTTTGAGGGGTATTTACACAGATAAACTAGATCCACCGGGTCAAGGATGTATGTGAACAAGATGCAAATATGTCTGGCTCCCCAGTGGGGGAGGATGGAAGAGAGGCAAGGGGTTCTGATAAATGGAATTACTCACTTGCTTCACAATCTTTTTTCTTTACAAAGCTCATTAAAGAAGGGCAGAAAAGTTGGCAAGATATGTTTTTTGGAACCTACTTTTGGGTTTCCAAACGCCACACCCATAACTATTACCTTGCAAACTGCATTACTAGGGGGATAAGGCAGCTGCCAGTTAAAATAATCATTATTCATTTCTTGAAGGGAATATTATGTATGTTTTGTTATACTTTTATACCGCCCTCTTGTTCAACCTAAGGCAGTTACATCAAGCGAATACAATAATCAAAATACGTATTAGTGTTTAACGTTTTGAGAGCTCCTCCTGCCTAATAACCACCACCCATCATTACTAAATTTTAAATAGCTCTGGGTCTTGTACCGCGGATTTTCATCAGGACATCCTCTTCCCTCCCCTTCTATGCAGGCATCACAAATTTAAATGCTTCTGGGCTTCAATGTCTTTTAGGGTCTTTTTTCTAGGTCACCTTTTTTATTTTGGCTCAAAGATGGTTTTGGTTTGAAATACTTGAAATAAAAAGCTGCGATCATGTTCTTTTGCCCTCACCCTAGTTTCCATGGGGCATTTCTTTTAAACTGAAAACGAGCCACCCGGGGACTTAAGCATGGGAGTCCTGCGATGCGCTACCAATTCTGGCCTGGGTGTGCTGCACGTGCTGGGAGAGTCTTTCCTTCCTCGCAATAGCGCAGCCCTTCCCGGAGGCCAAGTGTCCTCCTGCCCGGAGGGGGGAGCTCTAACCAGCAGGAGTTGCAGCCGCTGCCTGCCTCTTTCTTTGACTGTAACGTAACGGTTGCGCGGCGGCCGCGGAATCTTGATTGGCTGCTTGCTATCCAATCAACAAGCTCCCAGCCCGCCTTGTTTGGCGACGTCACGGGTAACCAGGAAGCGAGAGGAGGCAGGCAGGAAAGGTGCCGTGTACGCGCGCCCGCACGCCCTTCCGGTAAAGCCTTGATTCTGGAGGGTGGGTTCGGCTTGGGCTGGTGTCACATGACCTGGGGCAGAGCCGTCTCCTGCCCCCAGCTGTGCCGGGGCTATTGCAGGGCTGCTGTAACAACAGAGTCTGCGGTGACCTGTACGGAGTGAGCTGCGAACGGCTGCACAGAGTGTGGGAGGTGAGACCCCCATGCGCCATTAAGGATTGGGCTGTGACTGTACAGGTTGGGCCCTATGAAGTGAGTTGTGAGTTTGAATTATCAAACTGCATTGTGGGAGCTGAGACCCTCTGTTCCCTGTAAGGACTGGGCTGTAGTGTTAGACTGCATGGCGTATGGGAGGCGAACTGTTAAGGAATGGACTGTGACCATCTATTACTAGACAGTGCACAGTCCGATTGAAAACACTGTAGATGCAAAACTAATTTTTTTTTCCCAATGTGCCTGCTTATGGTATGTCCAGTTCATAACTTGTTTTATCCCCTTTTCCTCATTCGGGTCTGTATTCTGTGAAATTTAGAGGTTTTATTTTATTTATTTATTTATTGTTTTTATATACCGACATTCGATCGAGATATCATATCTGTTTGCAGATAACTAGAACAAATAAGACATAACCATGCTTATTGTACATTATAACAAGATAAAAGTTTGTAACAAGATAACAGATTGTAATAAGATAACAATTTGTAACATGTTAACAGGGAGAAACGAGTAAATGATGTGTGCAAAAAATCACACACAGGAAGGCGTTGCTCTCCTTGGGATAGAACCAAGCTATAAACCTGATCTACCCTAATTTTGTAATTGCTTTAAGGAACTTAAGTTATGGAAGTACACAAGTTCTTCAAGTTTTAAATACATAAGTAAAGCTTTGCAGCTCTTCATTGTGGATGCGTGTTGTGTATGCTTTCAATGTGTGCATACTATATAGAGACATAGTAGGTACCAGATCCCTTCCTCAAGGAACTTCACCGTATAAATATGAGCTCATGGAGGTACCAGTTAAAGTGTTGAACTCTGTCACCTGTCTTGTAACTCCTAGGCTGCAGTGCCAGCTTTCAGGGATTCAACAACCTATCTGTGAAAGTGACTGGTAGTTTTTATTTTATGTGGAACTGGAAGGAGCAATTTATTGTACTCCCCCCCCCCCCCCCCCCTGTAAACTTTTTGAAATATGTTGTATTCATTTTAGCTATGACATGCACAATAGAAAAGATCCTGACAGATGCCAAGACTCTGCTGGAGAGGTTGAAAGACCATGATAGTGCAGCTGAGTCCCTCATCGATCAGTCCACAGCCCTGCATCAGCGAGTGGAAGCCATGAAGGAGGTGGGAACTGCCCTGTCAGAAAAGGTACCATGAGTATCCCTGGAGTGCAGTTTGTTTACATGCAAATAAAAATAACAGAGTAGATGATGACAGATAAGGGCCACTTTGCATGTCCAGTCTGCCTGGGTGTCTTCCTCTCTGATTTATTTATTTATGAATTACTCCTCTGTGTCATGCCCAAAGCATATATAGGGGCCTTTGTTTTCAGTTTTTATTTTATTTTTCTTGGGAATTTCAAAGTTCTAACACAAAAACCTGTGAAAAAATGACTCAAACAGGAGAAAAATCAGTGGAAAAAGCAATTTTGACTGATTTTTCTATTAACATTGAAATTCTCAGGAAAAATAAAAAAAAAACTGGAAACAAAGATACCTAAACATATAATAAACAGCAGGTCCTTCCTGTCTGTCCATGAAGTTGTTTAGGGTAGAAACTGCCGCTCCATGCAGGTTACACCCAAATTTAGCACAAGTGCTTACACACACACACGAACCCTATATATAATACAGAATACAATAAATCCTGCATCATAATTACATCAGATGAAGAACTTGAAGTTATATACCTTAGATTCCCAGTGCTATTCTAATTGTAAATTTTATCACAATTGCAACTTAATCTAAATTTGTTGTAATCCACCTTGAGGCCATTTGTAGTGAAAAGCAGAATATCAAATGCCTATAAATAAATAAACATAGAAAATGCAACCTTGGCAGCATAAATTACATTACAAACAAAATATAGTATAAAATCCCTTAGGAAAATTGTAAAAAATCATAAAACACATATACTAGTATATTAGCTTCCATCCTCACAATAGATCTTGTGTGGTCCTTAAAAAAACCCAAAAAACAAACTTCTCTACTGGGCCCAGCTTTTTGCAGAATTTCCTCACATCTAAACTACCTAGCTGGAACAAAGTAATCCCTCAAAGGCTTGCCAAAACAGCCAAATCTTTACACTTTCCCTGAGATTCCCATATTTCATCCTTAAATGCATGGTTCTGGGGATTGCATTCCATATTTGGGATATTACAATTGAAAATGCCTTCTCTGGAGTTCCTGCTTACCTGCCAGTGGCTCCTGGAGGAACCTACAAGAAGTGTTCAGTTTTTCCTGCTGTAGAAACAACTTTACCCATTTTTGGCGTTACATGTTAGCATCAGTAGTTTTAAACTGGGAGCGGAATTTCACTAGCACTTTGGGTGAGTATATAACTTCTCATGCTAAAATAAATACCAGCTCTTCTCTTCCCCCGGGTTTTTTACCCAGTTTCTCAGCCCTGTCCGTATCACTGCTCTCTTTATCTGTCCCACACGTTTAGATTCCATCACCTCTTTTGGTAGGCTATTCGAGGCTTTGTTAACCTCTTTGTTTCTTACAACTCCCATATGTAATCTAGCACCCAGACAACCTCTCTTGGCTTCCCATCATGTGTTGTAAAAATCCAGGTTCCAAAAACTGAGGTGTGCTTGTTGATGTTGGTATTATAACCATGGCTGCTCTGTGCAGGTTAGCGCATTTGTCTTAGAAAACTGATTCAGCTGTACCATTCATGTTTTATTGGCAACCATGGCCACACTGTACATGATACTGCTGTCATATTTGCTGCTTCTTTGCTGATGCATTTTTTACATTGAATTTTGTAAGTTATGGCTTACTTCTTAAGTTACCTAAGGAGCTTCCTGCATAATCCATAAACAGAGAAGCTTGGGAAAGGTATATACCCTCCAAGTCTCAAGCTGTTTGCCACAAACCCCTGAATTTTTCTCTCATGGAAGTCTATACTTTGCTCACCTCTCCAACACTTTCAGCTGCTGAGAATTGATTTTAATATAGCTGCATCTCCAATAAGTTTAGGAAATCTCCAGCAAAGGTTTTGAGACCTTTCCAGTATGTAACTGAAAGTATTTGGGCGACAATAAAAGAGAATGTCTGCTGAATTTTGTTTTTTTGCCTTTCTTCTCAGTACCATGAGGATGTGACTGACCTGAAGGACATGTCCAAGTACAAACCTCACATCCTGCTTTCACAGGAGAACACACAGATCCGAGACCTCCAGAAAGAAAACAGAGGTTAGCTTTGCTCTGAATGGAGTTTAAGTGGCTGCTAAAGCCCTTTTCCATGTCCAGAATGATTTTGCTCTTAAACCCAAACTGCTTAACTCGGTATCTTATTATTTTTATTATTAATTACAATTTGTGTACTCAGAACTGTAGAAGGTATTTGACATGGTGCCAGGCACCTTGACCAAAGAGGTTACACAGTCATTGGGTACTGGACTGAAAGCTGGGGTCTCCAGGTGTACAGCTCTGTGCTGAGTGATAGACAGACAGACACACACTGCAGTTCTCTTTCACATCTGCAGTGCCTGCAAGCTTTCTAGCGTGTTTCCAGTTGTGCTGCTTATGTTCTCTCTCACTTTACACCTGCTGACTGCAGCCTGTGGGCAGAAGAGTATTAAAAAGTTTGACCCTTTTAAAAGGCCATATTTGGCACTAGCAGGGTCACAGTGGTGTGCTTGGAAACATTACTCAGGCATTTCAATGGCAAGCAGTTCTCATCTTGGGTCCTTGTAGGCCCCCAAATAGGTCTAATCTGCTCAATAACCACAGCTCCTATGCATGTGATACAGTTACATCCCTTTTTTTCCTAAGAATTAGGTTATTTTGCATTCTTCGTTTGACCCCAGAAACCAGATCTCTTTGAGGGTCCTCTAACGTGCTGGAGACATTTCACTTCCGTGCAGCCTTTGCTTTCCTGGCAGCAGGATAAGGAAGGTTCTCTCTTACAGAACTATGGCTGTCCCTGGAAGAGCACCAGCACGCTTTGGAGCTCATCATGACCAAGTACAGAAAGCAGATGCTGCACTTCATGGCAAGTAAGAAACCATTGGATGCTGAACCAGTCCTTGACGTCCATGAGGCCTACTCCACGGTAAAAGGCATTTACAGCACCCAGTTGACTTTCTTTGATTTCTGTTGAGCCAATCATATAGAATCAAACCAAACCCAGATATAACACTTTTTTTTCATTTCTTCTAATAGATATAGTTTTAGTAGCACTTAGATTTGGCTGATTTTTAAATTATTTGGTACTATCCAGTTGCAGCTTAGCTTCAGCGATAGTAAGTTAATATCCAAGATAAACCAGCGACAAGGCTGATTTAATTAAAGATTTAATGCAAAATAAAATGGAGCAGATATTTACACAGAAATGATTTATACAGGTAATCTGTAACCTTAGGCAGGCAGGTCAAAAGCAAGTACATTTACAATAAAAGTTGGATTATAAAAGAAAACTAAAACGATGCTGACTTGGTGAATTTTTAAGTCTGTTATGTGGATTTACAAAATTGCTCTCAGCACTTCAGGGTAAGGAGAAATTGCTTGAAGGGAAACAGAGCTTGTTTGTGCCGTCCCTGCAGACTTCCTGTGGCTGTGAATGGGGGATTATCATTTTTGACTGCTGCTTCTTTCTGCATGTTCATACTAACCTTCATACTAACTTTCATACTAACTTCATACTAACTTTCATACATGTTCATACTAACTTAAGACTTGGCTTTTCAAACAAGCTTTCCCCTAGAGCCAAGAACACGAAGAAAAGTCTTTTCAAGCCCACAACGAGTTATTCAGATCTATTTTTTTTCTTCCTTTGTTAATCAGAAATTTCAATGTAAAACTTATTACTTTGTTTTTGTTCAATGTAAAACTTCTTTTATTCTGTTCTATGTAAACCGCTATTTGTAGCGATAGTTACTGTTCTTTGTGAACCGGGGTGATATGTATATTATACAGGAACCTCCGGTATATAAATTAATTTAAATAAATAAATAAATAAATAAATAACCAGGAGTTACAGCCAAAGCCATGCTTTTTCTTGATTTTTTTTTTTTTTTTTTTTTTTTTTTTTGCTCCCTGTACAGTATCTAGAAAGCCTTTTCAGTATTTACCGTTCAGGTCTGTTTCTTATATTTCCTTTCTGTCATGTTAGTGGCTGTGCCTGGCTACTGAGGGTCACCTGCATAGTGCATCTTCTTCCCCAGGACCCCTGAGAAACTGCTGTTTTGTAACCCTGGGGCAGTAGATGGTATGGAGTATCAGTCTGCACGAGCAGTGCATGTTATATTTATTTATTTCAAAGCAAAAAAAGAAATGAGACCAGGAATTATAATGGCCAAGAGCTGAGCCAAATTCGATGACTGACTACTCTCAAATATAGGTTATGATGCATTAGAAAGTTAAAAAAAAATTAATTCCTTTCTTTTAAATATCCATAAGTTCCTGACTGTAGCTTGCCTTTAAGTGTCACAAAATGGACTTGTTCTTGCTTGTCTTTATTTGCAGGAAATCGAAGATCAGATTGACAGAATATGTGCACTGGGTGACGTGATGAGAAAAGCTGTCCGAGTGGATGATGACCAGGACTATAAAATCCAGGAAAGACTGGTCCAGCTGGAAGTAAGAGACTAGAGCCAAGGCTGGCTTTGTCACCAGGGTTTTTGCCATTAGCAAACATTCCTGGCTATCCCCTCTGTTTCATGACCCGAATCTTTAGTACCACATCTTCTCTAGCGCCTCTTGGCAGCTACATCAGATACTGAACTTAAAAACGTGAGCATAAATTGCTCGGATACTTAATTTTGATCTGCAGTTTATTTAAAAAATTTGTATACTGCCAATCAGTTTCTTAGTTTACAATAAAACATTCATAACAAACTAAAATATACAAGCTAATATCTAAAACAAAATAAATTATAATACAAATAAAAAAAACATGACAGCTGGTCAAAACTAACTAAAACCCTCTCTGCACAGACTCTCATTAGAGGATATAGTGTCTAATTAGTAAAAAAAAAAAAAAAATGCTTGCTGCAATAGGTGAGCCTTCAGTAATTTCCTAAATCCAGTTCTCTGCCCCATTCCCACCATATGGTTCCTGCTGGAGTAAACCAACAACAGCTCCCTTAACAAATGAGAGAAATTATTCTCCACCTGCTGCTTTTAGTGCTGTACTGTAAACCAGCTGTAGCTATTGGGCAGAGATCCCACAGCACTCTTGAGCACCTTTCAATATATATGCAATTTTTTTTTCACATGTTTCTTCCAAGGCCAGTTCTATTCCTGATGTGAAATTTGCTTAGTTTTCAATGTGCACCATTTCTGTTGATTCTGTGCAGCCTGTCGTTGAGTGCTAATGCGAATGGCAAGACATTGATTTGTGAAGCCTTAAGTTTGCCCACAGGCCGGCTCAATGGCAGTGCTCTCCCTGTCGGCTGGGGCTTGGGTTGTTGTGGAGGCAGCGCTCACAGCTCCTGGAGGGAGGGAGTCGTAGCCACCATGTAGTGGTGACACTTGGTGCCCGTTCTTAGAACCCAGTGATGCATGGTTTGGGAAGAGGCCCTCAGTTGGCAGCTGGACTGGAGTAAATTAGGGGATACTGAACAGGGAGCAAACTCCCTGGGTCATTATGCATGAAGGCTCATGGTGCTAGATTCAAGCCCTGGCTCTGATTTGAGTTGGAAACTCAAAAGAAGGAGGAAGCTGCTGGGGTTTCCTTCTGAGACTCCCCTCCCACCTTATTAAAGAAAAAAAATCGTGTACATCAAATGCTCACTATTTTTTACAGGATTTTTCTTGTCTGTCGTTAAGTGGGGGTATTTTGCCTTGTCGTTAAAATCCAGCCTAAGATGTGTGTCACTGCCTCTTGTGAAAATCAAGAGTGTTGAGGAAGAAAATGTATCTTTTTAATAGTTTTGAAAGCATTTGGGTTTGGCTTTTTCTGCTAAGAAAGAATAGGCTTGGGCAGTGGATCTAGCTGGAACAGTTAGCGTCTCTAGAAGGAAGAAGCTAAGTGAACCCTGTCAGGGTTCGTAAAACAGGAATTTGAGGATCACTGATGTTTGCTTACAGTCCAGCTGCAGCAGCGGAGATGCAAACGGGAGGAGCTGGACTAGATCATGCCACTGAGCAGCTCCTGCATCTCTTTGCTGCTTCACTACCCTTAAAAACAAGTGTTAGCTGACTGTGCCATGGCAGACTAACTTTCATTAACCAAAAAAAAAGCTTTCATTTACTTTACGTCTGATAAAGATCAGGACAACATGGCATTAACTCTGAGCTAGAGATGAAAACTCAAATCTTTGCACTAGCATAAAGCTCATGGGCCCCATGCTGGTGATAACTTGGTGCCTAAGGCTTTCTGTAATGTTTGTTCTGCAGCTGGAAAACAAAGAGCTCCGAGAAATCTTACAAGCCAGTAAAGAATCCTTGAAGGCGAGAAAAAACACTACGGAAGCAGCACCGCGAGAGATGCTGTGATCCCGTCTGATTTCCTGCTACTCCTGACTGAGAAAACAACTTGAAATTTGGCTGGTGCTACAGTACTGAGCCATCAACACCCATCCGCAGAGGACTTGGAAAGTCTGCACCAGATCTGTTTTTCAGGATATCCGCAATAACCATGCAGAAGCTGTATTTTTTCTTACACATTTCAGCTGCGAACAAAGTTAATTTGCATATTCTACTGAGGGTCCCAAGCACCGTGTTTGGGGGAAAGAATGATATGTTCACTACATGTGTGTATAATGCTAGAATATAGCACTTCTGCATCCGCAGCAAGAGACAATAAGTGTTACTAAAAGATTTTTTTTTCTGTGTGACTCCTGGAGCCCTTCTCCTGGATGTCCTGTCATCTCATATTCCCAGCAACACAATATTAAACTGTGCAAGAAATTCCTGCTCTTGTTGCTGTGTTATGGACACAGAGTATTGTTTTCTAATCACCGCAGTGACATGGTCTTAGTGCTAACTGGCCATGCCTTTTAATGATGTATTTCTCCTTGGCAGGGCTGTCTGGTGTTTTCCTTCATTCCCTGCACAAGGACAGGGCTGTGTTTATCATTTCATGTATAATTCATTGAGTTACAGGTCTCTTTTCTGGCACTTAGATGGCTACGTTTGTGTGGTATTTCAGTTAAGTAAGGCCTGGTTCAGTGTGTCACTTCTGTAATCTGTAAATACTTGCAACTCTTATTGTAAAAAAAAAAATGCTGATAAGTTTTGCATGTGGATCCTGTCGTAATTTGGTGGATTAGTGCTGTGCTATAACTTATTACTGTATGCTGATGAGTTCTAAGCTTTTTCCCCCACAGAAATTAGAGATGAATAGATATGGGGAATAGCAGTGGCTATGCATTAGTATGCCACCAGCCCAATGTCTGTGAACAGCATTAGAGAGCTGGTTCTAGTCACTGAATCTGCATTTAAAAAACAAAAATGACTTTTAAAAGGGTGCATCCCAGACCAAACTACTGTAGAGACTTTGATATGTTGGTGGCAACAGTGTGTGGCCACCAACTCTCACCAGTGACTGCTTTGACATTTTTTTCTGCCACCTTTTTCAGATGCCCTAACCCAATCATTGGCCTCCTCCTGATCTTTTCATCCTCTCCATGTGCACTCAAGCAGCTCTTCCCCTGCCCATCTCCCCTCAGGCTGGCAGAAGTGCAGAGCACATTCCCATTCTCTTGCTGCTCGCCCTCTACTGCTGTTCAAGGTTCTGCTAGTAGGACCGAGGCAAATTGCTCTCCCCCTCTCCCATTGAGATTAGAGGGGGTAATGAAGTACAGCTTGAGGGAGAAGTATAGGATCCCTTGCTTAGGGCCTCTCTGCTTTTCCTATGGCTCTCAGCAAGCATGAGCCCCAGAAGCACAGGTACCGTGCAGCCCAGAACCATGGAAATGGCAGGTGTACAACAGAGAGGCCCTCGTTTCATGAAGCTCTGGAGAGCCACAGACTGATCTGGCTTTCAGGGGATCCACCGCTGAATATTCATCAGATCTGTATGTGTATAGATATTTATTTATTTATTTTATTTATTTAGAAACTTTTATATACCGGTATTTGTGGGGACATCATACCGGTTCACATAATAACTGCAAGGTTGGAAAGTACATTTCAACAGGGATAGTAACTGGGCGCGGGGATAACCAATAGGCAGAATGAAGGATAGAAAACAAGAAGGTCATAACGAGAGAATAACAATTAACAATTTACAATTTACATTGAATATCTCCTTAATATAAGGAGAGGGGGGGGGGGCTGCGGAGGGGGAGGGAAAGCTATTCTGTGTAGGCATGGTTGAACAAATTTAGATATGATTTTAGAGTTTAGTTAATGTGTGTATTTTGCTTTTCCGGCAAACCAGATCTCCTTGCGACTCTCCAACATGAATTTGCCTGATCTGTCATAGGCACCCCAGGGCTTTTTTTTTTTTAATAAAAGACTGAATCCTAATAAATGAATTTCAGAACCATAGGTGCTCTTGAATTAAGAGTAGTTGTAATTTTTAAGACATTCTTGAACAGTTTGAAATAGGTGGGAGTAGGGCTTAAATTCTACTATTTTCAGAAAGTTTTCTGCCACCACTGTCCCCTTCCATCCCCCTATCCTTTGCTCTCTCACCCAGCAGTTATCTCCCATTCTTGCCCAGCATCAGTGCTATGGTGCTCAGGATGATCTTTGGTCCCCTGCCCACCACCAGCTCAGCCTGTTTTATTTCTAAAGGTCCTGCCACCCTCAACTAGCCCAGTCACTTACTGTCCAGGGTGCAAGGAAGGGCAAAAGATATAAATAATGTGGGCAGAAGCAGGTGCTCTGGCCACAGTGGAGGCTTCTCTCTCCAGACCATGAAACTGGCACACACTCGAGTGGGAGTCTCGCAGGCTGGGAATCTTAGGGTTGTCTCTCTCCCCCTGCCCCCAGCTGCCTGTCTTCCTGCTCTCAGGCCAATGCAATAAGGCGTGCATTACCAGGCGCTCATATTGAGCACCTCTTTCCCTAACACATGCTCAGCTACAGCTCCTGGGCACCTGATGCAGTATGTAAATGAGGGGCTGTGTAACAAAGGGGAAGTGTTGTGTGTCTCTAGCGCTCAAACGCATGGGCATGCACAGTTGCAACAGGCTCTCAATACGAGGTCTGTTTTATCCTGCTTCTGGATGCCTAGAGCTAAGCGCCATTTGCTCTTGTGCATCTAGAATTATTATCTTTTTTTTTTTTTTTTAGATCAAGCCCATACTTTTATCTTTAAACACTGCAAGCAGTATATTTAAGTGTCACAATAATATTAACTAAGAGGGAACCATAGAGGACCACATGTTTTAATTTCTCATGAGCCCTTGACATGTGGCTTGACTTAACACCACCTCCAGCGCTGAAATTAAATTTGTTGAGTTAAAAAGCAATTTTATTTTTTTGGCGCATCAGGGGGTAATAGCTAATAGCCTCAGCTACATACCATTTACATGTGATGAGTGCTATCGCCTATGCAGTTTTGCATGCACTAATCTCCTTATTACAGTGGGTGTTAGTCTGCATGTAAACCTGTGCACTAGGCCGGATGCACTTTACTGCATTAGCCCTACTGTACATATAGGACTGCATGTACTGTACATATAGGAGTGCACGTGCTGGCCCAGGTTTGCACTAGAGATCCACTCTATGCTCTCCAGGGTCCCACACGGGAAATCAATACCTCTGTCCATCCACTGTATTTGCTTGAAAGCAGCTTAATTTGCATAGTATGGTTGCTCTGAAAATTCAACCTACATGTAGCCCTTGAAGACTAGATTTAAAGAGCCTCTGTGCATCTCTGCTTTTACCAATCTCCCCTTGAGTTATGTGCTCTATAAAACAAACTATGCTTTACCTTGTCTTTGTTTTATTTCAAAGCAGAATGTTGTATCTGCTATGGTTACTGCAAATCATTTGGAAATGGAGAAATGACTTACCTGATAACTTCGTTTTCCTTAGTGTAGACAGATGGACTCAGGCCCAATGGGTATAGTGTGCTCCTGATAGCAGTTGGAGATGGAGTCAGATTTCAATTTGATGTCATCACCAGGGAATATACCCCTGCAGGAAGCTCTGCTCTTCAGTATCCACTTTGAAAAGCAATTGTGGATATAGGTGTGTCTGGATAATTTGATTAACTGGATTAATGTGATTAACTTGAACTGGTTGATGTGGGCTATAGCTGGAGACCACCAGTGCACTCAACTGAGAAACACCGACACCCGGTAACTATGGGTGTCTTAACTAGAGTAAAGCGTGGCTTACCCGTACTTGTCTCGCTCTCGGAGATTGTCACCCGAGGTTCCGTGTTTGGCTGAGGTAGTCCACAGTGACATTGTCTTTTCCCGCAATGTGGGCGGCTGAGATCCCTTGTAGTTTTGCTTCCGCCCACGCCATTAGGGGATCTATTTCCAGGGACACCTGTTGGCGTCTGGTTCCTCCGTGGCGGTTGATGTAGACAACTGTCGTAGCATTGTCTGACATGACTCTTGACGGATTTGCCCCGGAGTCTGTGACTGAACTGTATGCAGGCTAGTCTGATCGCCCGGGCTTCCAGTCGATTGCTGTTCCATTCTCACTCTTCCTTGTTCCATTGCCCCAGGGCAGTCAGTTCCTGGTAGTGAGCTCACCCTCATAGGCTCGCTTCCCTGGTGAGCAAGATCCAGGTCCATGGGGATAGCCTTACTCCCTTACTCAGATGGTTTTCTTGTAGCCACCATTGGAGCTGGTTCCGCACTTCCTGCGGGAGCTGCAGGTGAACAGAGTAGTCCTGGGACATCGGGTTCCACTGTGACAGTAGGGAGTGCTGTAGCGGTCGCATGTGCACTCTTGTCCATGGGACCACTTCCAGGGTTGATGTCATGAGGCCAAGGACTTGGAGTTAGTACCATACTTTGGGGTGAAGACTTGTTAGCAGGTTTCACAATTGGTGCATCAGTTTTCTTCTCTAGGGGGAAGAATGACCTTGTCTTGTCTGGTGTCGAACCGGACTCCCAGGTATTCTAGAGATTGGGGTGGCTGTAGGCAGCTCTTGTTTGTGTTGAAAACCCACCCGAGGTTCTCCAGTAGAGCTTTGACTCTGGTGGCCACCTGATGACTTTCCTCTGGAGACTTTGCCCTGATCAGCCAATCGTCCAGATAAGGGTGTATGAGGCGAACGTCCGAGGGGCTGTGGCGAGCCCGAAGGGTAGCACTCGGAACTGGTAGTGGTGGTCCAGGATCGCGAAGCGCAGGAAGTGCTGATGCTCATGATGGACCGGGATGTGCAGGTATGCTTCTGACAGGTCCAAGGATGTAAGGAATTCTCCCGGCTGTATCGCTCTTATGACTGAGCGTAGGGTTTCCATGCGGAAGTGTGATACCCTCAGGTAGCGGTTGACAGACTTGAGGTCCAGGATGGACCGGAACGTTCTCTCTTTCTTGAAGACTATAAAATTGATAGAATAATGCCCAGTATTTTGTTGGTGCGTGGGCACCGGCGTTTTGGCCTTTAGGGGGAGCAATTTGGCCAGTGTGGTTTACACTGCCATCCTCTTGGAGGGTGCGTGGCAAGGAGATTTCACGAACTTGTCCAGAGGGATGTTGTGGAAGTCCAGATAGTATCCCTCTCGAATGATGGTTAGGACCCACTTGTCCGCTGTTATCTCGACCCATTGTTGGTAGAATAGGGCATGCCTGCCCCCTATGGCTTCTTCCTCTGGAGGGATTTCCTCTTCCTCCAGGGATTCTTGATCCTCGTCCGAGGTGTCCGTGTCCCCTATGGAGAGGCTTTTGGCCGGTAGAGGCATGTCTTGCGGGGGGCCTAGAGGGCCTTGGGAGGTTATGGTCCTCTGGGGAAGGCTGTGGTTGTGTCATCGATGGTGCCGGTTGCATGTGGATGAAGGTGTGGAGACCCAGGAAAAGTATCCTGAGTGTAAATTGAAGATCCGGATTCCTGTACTAGCTCGGGAGGGCCTTGACCTGGTTCTCCCAGAGCCTCTTCACACTGTCTGCACAGGGCCATGGCCTCTTCATGCTGCGCAGTTCTTATGTGGCAGGCTGGGCAGAGGGCTTGTGCTTTGACCTTCTTGGCCAGTGGTGCCATGATTTGTGCGCGTAGGGTAGCAGAAAGCCCCATATAATGCACGCGCTGGGAGGCTTAGTGATGTGTGCGCGCCATTGTGCTCACAGATTTAACTTATGCACACGGCACTGTTGAGCGTGTGGCTGTGCGCCCGGCCCCCTCGTGCGCATGGCACTTATGCGCCTGCCGATGTGCACACAAGTAGGTTGTGCGCCCAGCCCGTCTCTGTGTGTACAGCTTGGTTCGGCAGACAGGATGGGGTCGGCGACCATGCGAGCAATGTGGCGATCACCTCGGAGGGTCTCCATGTGGGAGGACCCTCGTATCGGTTCGGGTTCTAGCCCGGACAGGGCTGATCAACCCAATAGCACAGACGCCAGCTATCTGTGCGGCTTTCCGAGCCTCGGAGACTTTTATAAAGTTTTCTACCTTACCGTGTCTCAGCGTTTCCTGGGTTTCGTTCTGGCCGGTCTCCGGCTGCAGGGGGAGAGGGAAAAGTACCTTCACCGCCGCGCTTGGTGTTGCACCCGCTGCCTCTCAGCTTCTCCCATTGCTGGGGACTAAGTCCACGCCGGGAACCAGCTGCCGGACCATGGCCTGCCTACCTCTGAGGGATCTCGGAAATCACCTCAGGAATTCTCGACTGGGGGAGGGTCCCGTAGGTATCCCTGCAGGAGAGCGGGGCTCATCTGTAAAGGTAAGTTTCTTCTTGTTTGGAATTTTCTTTGGTTTGAATACTCTTAATGCTGTGCAAGCAAGTATAGAGTCCCGAACTGCTATGGAAATGGAGAAATACTGAAGAGCAGCGCTTCCTGCGGGGGTATATGTACTGGTGGTGATGTCAGATTGAAATCTGACTCCGTCTCCAACTGCTATCAGGAGCACACTATACCCATTGGTCCTGAGTCCATCTGCTACAGGCTAGGAAATGTTATTTGGTGCTTCTGCATACATCCATCCTACCGAAACTGGTAGGGTCTGTGTCCATGAACTAAGAGAGGATTCATACCATGAGTCCTCAACCAAACTCTCAGTATAGTGATTGTATGAAAATGTTACTGTTAGTAATAAAGTATTCCTACCTTTGGTATTCTGCATCCATCCTGTGCTACTGTAATCTTACCTTGTTTCTGATTTCTGTAAATTACCGCTCTGTCTTTGTGTGCTCTTGTAGTGATGCCTAAGTAGCATTTCTGTATCCCTTTTCTTGCCAGAGAAACCAAGTTCCATTGTAAGAAGCAGGTATTTTAGTGCAAAGCTACCCAAATTCTTTGAATTGAATCAATAGGAATTGTGGTTTATGACATAATTTGCCACCCCAAAAAACTCTGGGTTTTTTAAAATAAAGTTTTTAAGGTGAGAACAGCACAAAACAGGACTTTTATTTGCAATAAAGCCCTAAAAAAGCAGAGAGAAATTAACCAGTGATTGAGGATAAAGATGCTTTCCTGCCAGTTCAAGCTGTCAGTTCCTAACCAGATAAGCCATAATGGGGAGGGGGGTATCTATGCTATCTCTCTATAGCAGAAGCGAAGCAGACCCTTCTAAGGGGAAACGTACAGGATGAATGCCATTTTTCTTAGCATCCAATCTGCTGAATCCAGAACAAGTGGGTTATGGAGACAGAGCAGGCTAATATCACAGTATATATAGGCCTGCAGTGACCTCAGCCCGCCCGTATTCTGTCTCCAGCAGATAGTTGACTTGCATCTCCTCACTGAGGATTGCTTCATTTTAAAGAAAGGAGAATTCAGGAAATACATTTACCCTGCTCTCCTGCGGTGATTCCAAATGGTCCCTCCCAAGTTGAGAATTCCTGAGGTGATTTCCATGGTCTCTCACATGAGTGCCTTGGTCCAGTAGCTGCTTGAGCAACTGAAAGGCAGCAGGTGCAGGAAGCCGAGTGCAGCAGTGAAACATGCCCTCTCCCCCGCAGCTGGAGACCATCTCTGTACTCAGCCAAGTATGGCTGAGTTCCAGTAAGTTTAAAAAAACAACAACCGTCAACTTGGAGATTTAGAAGCAGGTTTTTTGTTTTGTAGGGCTTCCTTCTTGCTCATCGCACCAATCTGACATTTGTCCCACTCCATGGGAGGTCGAGGAACGTGGGCAGCCTGGTGGGTTGAGTGGCCTCCTCGGGCTAGGCCCTGCTCCGAGGCTTTTCACTGCATGCCACATGGTAGGCTGCAATGGCTTTTTGGACACTTAGCAAGGCTGCCCTCTACAGGACTGTTGGTCCAGCATGTGTGTGTCTAACTATGGGCTCTGTTTTTGGGCACACAGCTGGGCCTTGTAGTCTGGGCACCCATGTTAAGCACAGTTTATCTCTGCGCACAAGTGTTTCTGTGCACTTAACTTTTTGGCTGCCTAGGTAAGAACGTAGGTGGGCATGCCTAAGAGTTGGCTGAATAATTTTTGAGTGCCTAGTTGGATGTGTAAAAAAACCCCCCCAAAACAGCTAGACCCATGCCTCCAGCCAGCACCAGTCATAATGGCGCCTGTACCTAAGAAAACCAAAGTGTCTTTCTCTGCAGATTTGTACCAGCACTGTTTGGAGACTCGGGGAGAATTGTCTTCCCCTGATTTCACTAAGCCTGGATCTTCCCTGACGCATGTGGGTCTGGGTAAAGATGACTCAGGGGGGGGGGGTACCTGATTTGGGAACTCCCCTAACTGGTTCCTCAGCAGGGGAAGATGACTCAGTCAATACTCCTCAGGCTCCTCCTGGTCTGGATCCCTCTACTCCTTCATGGGGCTGCAATCCTTTTCTTCAGGCGCGGTCCTCGGCCCAAAGCGCAGGTAGGAACCTTGCCGAGACTTTCCAGTCAGTGCTGGAATACTCCTAGAGCGACAGCAGGACCTCTGGATATAGTTCCAGATGGAATGGATGATGACACTGATTCTGCCTCTTTTGCAGAGGGTGCAGTCCCCCCGATTAGAACCAACTAGAACTGTGGTGTGGTTCTTTCATAGAGATGATCTGCCAGCTCTGATTCCCAGACCTTGAAAATACTTGGGAGTTCCTGGCTCTAATTCAGTATCTGCGCCAAAGAGAAATTCCTTGTATAAAGCCTCTTGTTTTTTTCCCCGATGGAGGCCATTCAAGAATTGATTGATCTTGATCGGGGTGCCCCACAGGCTCATTTCAAAGGGCGTTGGCTTTTTGGACAGCCTGTATGCTCTGGATCTAGTGGTAAGAGAGCACCTAGGTTTTCTGAAGGTAATGCACTTGTAGTTGCAGTCTCCAAGTGGACCACTATTCCTGTGGAAGGAGCAGCAGCCTTGAAGGATGCTCATGATAAAAAGATTGAGACCATCCTTAAGCAAGCATTTCAAGCTGTAGCAATAACCTTGCAGATCACATCTTGTTGTTTCTTGGTGGCTCACTCTTGTTTGCTTCTCTCCCAGGAGATCGATGACTCTGGGGTAAAATCCAGGGCAGTTTTGGAACCAGCTGTTGCCTTCCTGATAGATGTGATTTGGTCCGCACTTCAGCCAGAGGGTTGACTTCGATAGTAGCAGCCAGGCGTCAATTATGTTGAGAAATTGGTCAGCCCATGCAACCTCCAAAGCTAATCTCACAAAATTTTCCCTTGCATGGCTTGCTTTTGTTTGGTAGCCAGTTGGAGAAACTGGCCCGTAAGTGGGGTGAATCTGTGGTTCCTTGTTTTCCAGAAGATAATAAGCAGGCACAGCGTTCCCTTAACAGGAGAGGTCATGCTAAAAGATCCAAGCTTTTTTGGCAATATAAAGGCGCAACCTTTCAGAGGACTTGACCCTTCGGTAGGTTTCAGTCCCTTCATCCCCCCCAACAACCCAGAAGAGGTGCAGGCTCAGGTAGTGGAACCTCCTGGATCTTCCAATGAAGTTTTGCTGACTCACCCCAGGATGTCCCTCTCTCTTATCAGAGGTGGGTTGAAATCACATCTGATCAGCGGGTCCTAGAAGTGATACAAGGATACGTGATGGAGTTTTGCAATGTTCCTTGGGACATGTTCATGGAGTGTCCCTGCCACTCCCCACAGAAGTAGTGTGCAGTGGAGGGGATATTGGCAAAGCTCCTCACTCTGAGGGCTGTGGTCCCAGTACCCACATCTCAAGAAAATATGAAGCAATATTCCATTATTTTGTTGTGGCAAAGAAGGGCAGCTATTTTTATCCCATCCTGGATCTCAAAGGCATCAACTGTCATCTGCAAGTGAAGCATTTTTGCATGGAAACTTTGCATTCTGGGAAAATGGCCATGCAGTGGGGGGGGGGGGGGATTTCTGACCTCTCTGGATCTGCCCGAGGCATATCTTCTCATTCCCATTCAACTAGAACATCAACGCTTTCTGCAGTTCACAGTTCTGGGACATCACTTTCAGTTTCGGCATTGCCCTTTGGTCCAGTCACTGCTCCTAGATCCTTTTCCAAGGTAATGCTGGTAGTTATGGCAGAGTTGAGAAAGGATGGAAGCCTAGAATACCCATGACTGGCTGATTTGCACACTCACTGAAGGAGAGCCACCTGGTGACTAGCAAGTTGATTTCCCTGTTGTGGGAGCTTGGCTGGGTGGTGAACCTAGCCAAGAGCAGCCTTCAGCCTACTCAGTCACTGGAATACCTGGTGGTTCAGTTCGACATGAAGCAGGACAAGGTGTTCCTGCCGGAAGTTCTAATTCAGAAGTTGCTAGCTCATCTCCGTCTGTTAAACTCTGTGCCCAACAATATGGTCTTACTTGCAGGTCCTTGGCTTAATGGTGGCGACTCTGGAAGTGGTACCATGGGTGAGGGCGCATATGCATCCTCTTCAGTGCTCCCTGCTTTCAGGACTGTTCAATTTGGCTCCACCTGCCAGTGGAGGTCTCCTTCCAACTGCAGTGCTGGCTGCAGGCAGATCATCTATGGGAATTTCCCTATCCCCAGCAGACTGGCTAGAACTGACAACAGATGCGAGGCTCCTTGGTTTGGGAGCTCACTGTCAGAAGCTGACAGCGCAAGGATGCTGGAGTACAGAAGAGAGTTTCTGGAACATCGATCGGCTGGAAGCCAGAGCGGCCCGGTTGACATGTTTACAGTTCAGCGACAGGCTGCAGAGTCAATCAGTCCGAATAATGGTTGACATCGCAATGACTGTGGCTTACATCCATCGGCAGGGCAGTACAAGAGCAACAAGAGTCACGGGACATAGATCAACTTATGGCAATGGGCAGAAGTGCATCTCCAGATGTTCTCAGCCTCACACATTGCAGGCAAAGACAACGCAAGACCAGACTTTCTCGGCAGGGAGAGGATGGACCCAGGAGAGTAGGCGTTGTCAGACGAGGTGTTTCAGTTGATTTGGGATCGCTGGGGTCTCCAGTTCCTATATCTGTTGGTGACTTTGCGCAATGCAAAAGTCCCACGATTCTTCAACAGCAGAAGAGATCCGAAGTCATTGGGGATTGATGCCCTAGTGCAGGAATGGCCAGAAGATAAGTTGCTGTATGCCTTTCCTCCATGGCCCATGTTGGACAGATTGATTTGGAGAATCAAATGCCACAAAGGGATGGTGCTCTTGGTTGCTCCAGATTGGCCCAGGAGTCTGTGGTATGCAGATCTGCGAAGGCTCCTGATGGATTCGTCTCTTCAACTTCCAGCACACAGAAACCTGTTGCAGCAGGGACCTGTTCTTCAAGACAATCCATCTCGCTTTGTCTTACGGTATGGCCCTTGAAAGGGCTTGCTTGCTGAACCATGGATATCCTTTGGCGGAGATTTCCACCTTGCTAAGAGCTAGAAAGTTCTCCACTTCCTTGGCCTGTGTGCACGTTTGGGAATGTTTGAGGCCTGGTGTAAGGATTGAGGTACTTTCCTTCCTTGGTCAAGAATCTGCTCATTTTGGAATTTTTGCAGGCTCGCTTGAATAAAGGCTTGGCTCTTAATTCCTTAAAGGTACAAGTAGCGGTTCTCGCCTGTTTCAAGGGTCAAGTAAATGGTGGATCCTTGTCGGCTCATCCTGATTTGGCCCATTTTCTGAAAGGAATGAAACATCTTTGGCCTCCTTGGCAGTTTCCGATGCCCCTATGGAGTCTTGGTTTTGGAGTTTTTGGCAGGCCCTATGTTTAGAGCGCTACGTACTCTGTCATTGCGGTTGCAGACCTTGAAAACCTTTTCCTTGTGGCAATTTGTTTGGTGCGTAGTGTTTCTGAAATGCAGGCCTTATCTTGCTGGGAGGCATTTCTCCAGGTGACTCCAGGGGCGGTACAGCTGCGTACTGTTTCTTCCTTTTTACCGAAGGTGGTCTCTTGAGTTTTACTTGATTCAGTCCATTTCTCTGTCTCTGGGCAGCAAGAGAGATATAGAGGAGTGTCATCTGTAGCGACCCTTGAATGTCAAGAGGCATATTGTCAGGTATCTGGAAGTTACTGAGCCTTTGTGGAAGTCAGATCACCTATTTGTCCTTCTCGGCGGTACTAAACAGGGAGTAACGGCCTCGTTGTCTACAATAGCTCACTGGATTAAGGAGGTAGTCATGGCTGTATCCATGGATGCTGGGAAGCAGTTTCCTGGTCAAGTTAGGGCTCAGGCAGTGTCATTGGCAGACAATTTGTTGTCTCCCGTCAACATTTACCAAGCTGTGACGTGGTCCTTACCAACTTTTCCAGGTCTTATTGTCTTTGACTGGATCGCGGGGGGGGGGGGGCCTCCCACCCTATTCGGGAGTAGCTTGGGTACATCCCACTTGTTCTGGATTCATCTGACTGGAAGCTAAGAAATGAGAAATTACTACTTACCTGAATCCAGCTTCCCTCCCTTGACTACTGAATGATTGCATAATGATCCTCATGTGTGCCTACATGTTTCCAAGATTAATGGTAAGTTTTCCTCCAGTCCCTGGACTAGTGTTATTACCTTCTTGTCTGAGCTCAGTGTTGCCTGTTGGCTGAGTATTGTAATGGTTGTCTGTTTTTAATCAAGTTTTTCGCTAGACTGTCTACAATCGCTTTTGAAGAGAATACTGGCAGGCTGAGGTCACTGCAGGGGTGAATATACTGTGATGTCAGTTTGCTCCATCTCCAACTGCTGGTAGAGGTGCATAACCCACTTGTTTGGAATTCATCTGACTATCCTAAAGAAAATGAAATTATCAGGTAAGTAGTAATTTCTCATTATAAACTTTAATCTACAAATCTTACTACCAATGAAGTAGGACTGTTTTTTGAGGCACAACTTGAGCATATCCAAGGTCATCCTGACCGATGGATTTCAGAGCTATAGTGTAGTCCCTAAGACATGAAGGGGATTTTAATGCAAGCAGGGTCCAGGTAAAACTGTTTTTGAACCAGTGTACCATCAGGTATGCCATGGACAAGTCACCACTGGCTGATGCTCAGACTGACACCAACATCTGCATTCTGCTCTTAGCACCTCGCAGCAATAAAATGCAGCAGCGGCTCTAAAACAGATAGGATCTCCTGTCTAAAAACATGTGTAATTGTGCATACCTCTTCTTCCTACAGCCTGAGCCTTTGTGTGGTAGCCAGGCCCCGCTTTATGCAGCACACACAATCTACACAGCACTTCGTGAGCTTCTTCCTTTAAATGGAGAGAGTATGCACAGAGCACTGGCTGTGACTCATTCTGAGTGGTGGGAGCCACAGAAGTGAAGGAGTTGCTCACTGCCTGAACCTGCTGCCCACATCACCCTGACTTATTTATTTATTTCAGATTTTTATATACCGGCATTCGAGACAGCAGTCACATCGTGCTGGTTCACATAAAACAGGGGTGCATAGTAAACATAACTATAACAATGGTGTTGAAAAGGCAGTTACATATAACAGGGTGATAAGAACTTGGCTGAGAAGGAAGAGAAAGGAAAGGTTATTAAAATTCACACAGGTAAACGATAGAAGATAAGGATGACCATGGTGTATTTGGAGATTAGTTAACCGAGTTGGAGAATAGTTAACCATGTTGGAGATTAGTTAACCATGGTATAGTTGGAGATTAGGGGTGGCTTGGTGGTGTTTTATCAATTGGCGTCCGGGAAAGCTTGTGTGAATATCCAGGTCTTTAGTCTTTTTTTGAAAGTTGAGATGCATGGTTCTGTTCTTAGATTTGACGGGATGGAGTTCCATAACGGTGGAATGGCTGTAGAGAAAGCCCGGTCTCTTAGTGTGCAGTGTCTGGTGGATTTGGACGGTGGTACCTGTAGCGATCCCCTGTATGCATCTCTTGTCGGTCTTGACGAATTGTGTAGTCGGAGAGGGATCTGTAGGTCAATGGGAGCCAGTTGGTTGATGTTTTTGTATGTGGTAAGCATGGCCTTGTATATTATTCTAAAGTGTATAGGTAGCCAATGGAGGCTCTTTAGAATGGGGGTTATGTGGTCCCTTCTCCTGGTATTTGTCAGAATTCGTGCAGCTGCATTTTGCACCATCTGAAGCGGTTTGGTGTATGAAGCGGGAAGGCCAAGTAGGATGGTGTTACAATAGTCTAATTTTGAAAAAATGATTGCTTGTAGGATGGTTCTGAAATCTTGGGCATGGAAAAGTGGTCTAATTCTTTTCAGCACTTGTAGTTGGTAGAAACAGTCTTTGGTGGTTTTGTTAATAGTGGCTTTGAAATTCAGGCGATTATCAATTAAGACTCCTAGGTCTCTCACTTGTGTGATTGTGTGACTTCTCCCTATGCCTGCATTAGAGGGAACTGAGCCATTGTGATGAGCTCAAGGGTCTCGCCATAGCCCTCTCCCTTTGTTTTAAAGTTTGGGAGAGAGAGTGGTGGGGCTTTCAATGCTTCCCTAGCTTTTTTTGAGCACACTCATCCTCTCCATGTCTGCATTACTGCCCCCTAACATTTTTGTTAATATAGCTTGAAAAGGTTGACTTGAAAAGGTTGGGAAACTGAGCTAAAAGCAGCATCAGAAATTATAGCAGAAGCTGAGAAGAGCGAACACTTCAGAGAGGACTGCAGAGTGCAACTGAGGGGTTGGAGAGGGCATGAGCAAGCCCTAGCTTGCAACTCTGGTCCTTAAGATATGCCCACTGACTATGCATGAACTTTATTTTCATGCATTGCCTCCACTGGTTTTCAGGATATTCACTGAGGCTAACCTGAAAACCTATTCTATATTACAGCTACACCATCAAATTGAAATAAACTCTCAGCAAATGACATCAGAGGTTATCAGAATTGCTTTCCGCACCACACATATGTAGTGTTGCTTGCAGGGAGGTATTGAGGTGAAGGCAGCTTTATTTAATGAATGGTAGGAGGGAGGTTCACATACACAAATCCTTCAAGTTCTGATGAGCTTTGCTGTATTCTGAATTAGACCTGACATGAAATGAACTGAAAGTTTACCTGTGCTAGACATAACATTTTGATTCAGTCAAGACAGGTATGTATTCAGCAGGCACACCCACCCAAGGCAATGGGAAAATTAGGTCCTCCCTTTTCCTAGTCACAGTCAAAAGCCAGCTCTTGCTTCATGGGGGAGCTAATATCTGCAAGTCACTGACTTGGCAAGCTAAGCTGTCATTTGACTTGAGTTACTCAGGAATTTTTTTTTTTTACACTGCAGCATCGAATATCATCTTGGCTTTGCTGCAGAGTCACAAGGAGAGAAAGGAGATAGGATCCTAAGTTCACAGTACATTATGACCAGTGACCATGCAGACAGGGCTGCAGCACAACTGCAAGGCTGGTCAGTAACCCAGTTTCTGGAAGGCGATTGGAGGTATTCCTGACGGACACCCCCTCCTAATGCATTTTGGGATGTGTAATGTTTATTTCCACTGGAGATGGGCCTGGGAAATGTCACCAGCCGTCCTGCTGCCGGCTCCATGCCCATGGTGCTCATCCCACTCCCTCTCCTTCTCCCCCTTCGGCCACAGGAAACTCTCACCGGCCTTGCCACCACTGTTCCATTTTCATCTTCCTGGGAAATCCTACCAGTTTTTCCACTGCTAGTACCACTCCTCTCACAGCCACAGCCTTGGGGGTCATCTTAGACAATCAACTTAATCTAAAAAAAAATTCATAAACACAACCCTAAAAGATGGCTTTCAAACTACATACATTAAAAAACTCAAACCCTTACTTCACACCTCCATGATTTCCGCACTATACTACAAGCCATCATTCTGACTAAAATAGATTACTGCAACGCCATTCTCCTAGGTCTCCCAAAGCACGAGCCAACCCTTACAAATTCTCCAAAATGCGGCTGCCCGCATCCTTACGAATGTACATAAAAATAACCAATTCACCCCGGTACTCAAACACTTACACTGGTTACCCATATCATCCCGAATACAATATAAAACACTCACTTTAATTCATAAATCCCTCCACAATAAGGACATGCAATGGTTCAAGGAACACCTCTACTTCCATGAAACTGGCAGCCCCACCAGAAAACAACATGTAGCTACCTTACACACTCCCTCACATAAGTTGATGAAACTGAAGTCCACTGCAAACTGTGCCCTCTCCACGGCTGGCCCTTCCTTATGGAATATTATGCCTCACACGCTGCGACAGAAACCATGCTATAAGAAATTTAAACAGAACCTCAAAACACAGCTCTTCAAGCAAGCCTTCACTTGAGGCATCCTCCCCTTCCTTTACCCGCTACTCCCCCCCCCTCGGCAGGTCCCCTGCTCCCCCTTCCGCCAATGCTGTTTCCGTTTGTCACTCTCTCAGCCACGCCTTGTATGTATTTAACTTCTATCCATGATATTCTACATCTGAGTAAATATTTCTTAAAGAGAGTTTAATTACTCATTTACCAAGCTAAATGTATATGTATGTACATAGTTTGTCATATAGACTCCCTTCTAAACATTGTTATACATAGTAATACATAATCTCTCATATTAGTCACTTTCTCTACCTAGCTAGAGTCTGTTTATAAATTTGTTGTTCACTAAGTTATTTGTAAAGCCTGTTGCTGAATTTGCTGTTTCGCTGTAAA